>NC_140934.1:49120519-49315519 GCF_014529385.1 Adiantum capillus-veneris | reverse complement strand
TGAATGATGTGGGAGCCTTGGGATCGACGAGCGAGAAGTGAGATATGAATATCAAAAAGGCGCTCAACCGTTCGATGTGTCCAAGTTTACTTTTTACATCCTAATTTACTTTTCAATATTTTTGTTTAATTTATGTGTTTATGTTTTCCCATGTTGGACAACCAAACGCTCGCATGCACGTGGATAGAGTGTGTGCCTCTCCTCGCAACCACCCAGGTTCAGATCTTGCTCGCGACCCCGCGTTGACCTTTTGTCTGTCGTTTACCACCTTCGAGATTCCCCCACTCAACCCCATCCGCCGATCCCATCACTCGGTGTCATTTAAAATCTCGTGTTACTTAGTCATGAGAGTAAGCTAAGACGACTCTTACTTTAGGGATTGAGTACTAAATGTAGTTCTTTCATTATGCTTACTCATTGGTACCAAACCTAAGCTTCCTTTATAGACGAAACAATTATATATTAAATTGAGTTTTGAAGGATCCATTTCAATGTGGAAAAAGCCATTGACTGAAAGAACACTAAAAGTTTAAAGTTTATTAAACAGCCAGATTTATTGTTCTTGTATCCCATATCTCGCTCTGTTTGTGTTGGTCACACTACCCCTATCCCCACCCTCAAATGTTATTGTAATAGCATTGTGACATCGCAACTCCTTCAAGAGTAGTATTGCAACTTTTTGATTTTTCTAATATAATTCAACATGTTTATGTTTTTCTTGAAAAGTAGACTAACTCAACACGTTTATGTTTTTCTAATATAATTCAACTTTTTGATTTTTCTAATATAATTCAACATGTTTATGTTTTTCTTTGGCCCATCAATCTTAGAGTCGTTTTTATTTTTGAGTTGAGAAGTAAATTTCATGCTCATGTATAGTCTAAACGGACATCGCACATCCAAAAAGGTCCCATCATTCTCCAAAAATAAACAATCCTTACAAAACCTCTTAAATGCATAAGTAAAGGGCGAGCTTAGGAAAATGAAAAGCCCAATAGAAATGAAAAGCCAAAATATTTTTTCTTGACTATCTATACTAATAGATAATGGGGGAAGGGATTCCGGTCCCCTCTCTTGGACACGTGTCAACACAAGGTTGATCCGGTAGTGTCAGGCCAATGTGCACGACGTGACACAGTGTACAGGTGACACTGGAGCAGTCACGACTCACACAGTAAGAGAGAGAGAGAGACCCTCTCTGTCGCGCGCGCACAACCCAGCTTCCTCCCACAACGAGAGAGAGAGAGAGAGAGAGAGAGAGAGAGAGAGAGAGAGAGAGAGAGTCCCTCTCTCTGTCGCGCGCGCACACCCCAGCTCCCTCTCTGTCGCGCGCTCCCATCCTCGCTGCAGATTCGGACCAGTTTGTCTGTGCATGAGAGAGAGACGATGGAGAGAGAGAATGCTTCGATGGAGAGGGAGATCCGATGGCGACTCCTTCTCCTTCTGAGGAGGGTAGCCTTACCCACGATGCCTGCCTTTCAGCCCGCCATCGCCCCTTTTTTGCAGGGCAGGGGTGAGCTATCGTGGCCTCTCTGTGACCTACAGCGTTCGTGGAAATTCCCAGAATACCCTTCAAATTTCAAAAATTCCCAAGACACCCCCAATATTTTGACCCTTCAATTCCCAAAATACCCATGGTCGTGGGATTAAATTAAAAAACTTTTGTAGCTAAAACTAAAACTAGAATACAAGATGCTAAAGGTAGAATTTGAGTCTCTTTGCAGATGAATTGCTTATTATTTTTAGACATAGATATTAGCCCTTTTTTGCGAGGTTATTTGTGACTATTTACATGCTAAGCACTCAAATCCGGATCTTAATCTATACTAAGGATAATGGGGCAGGGAATTCCCCCCCGCCCCCTCTCCCCTCCCCCCATGACACGTGTCTGGACGAAATTCATCCGGTTGGTTTGGATTGAGCAAAACGAGAACACAAGACACAGGAGACAGTGTTCGATAGCCCTTAATGAGTGTGCTCTATAGTAGTCCGGGCTCATAGCAGAAGACACAACACACACACACACACACACACACACACACACACACACACACACACACACACATATATATATATATATATATATATATATATAGATAGAGAGAGAGAGAGAGAGAGAGAGAGAGAGAGAGAGAGAGAGAGAGAGATGTAGAACGCCAACCCCTTTCAGACCCTGTGTCATCGCGTTCTTGCCCCTCCTCGCCCTTGCTATTGCTCCTTAGAGCACGCGATGCCACCCACCTCCAGGCCCTTGCTATGGCCTCAATCTACGCAGCGTGTTTGGGTTTGCAGGTGAGAAAGAGAGGAGTGGAAGTCTATCTTTGGACCTTGCCATGGACTGCACAAAGTCGAATCCTACATATTCGAATGCAACCGCCTGTGTGTGTGTGTGTGTGTGTGTGTGTGTGTGTGTGTGTGAGAGAGAGAGAGAGAGAGAGAGAGAGAGAGAGAGAGAGAGAGAGAGAGAGAGAGAGAGAGAGAGAGAGAGAGAGAGAGAGAGAGAGGAAAACTTGGCAAGGTGAGAAATAATGCAGACGTAATTTGATCGGTGCCACCCACCTCCAGGCCCTTGCTATGGCCTCAATCTACGCAGCCTGTTTGGGTTTGCAGGCGAGAAAGAGAGGAGTGGAAGTCTATCTTTGGACCCTACCATGGACTACACAAAGTCGAATCCTGCATATTCGAATGCAACCGCCTGTGTGTGTGTGTGTGTGTGTGTGTGTGAGAGAGAGAGAGAGAGAGAGAGAGAGAGAGAGAGAGAGAGAGAGAGAGTGAGAGTGAGAGAGAGCGAGCTACCTCGACTCCAACAAAGTGAGAGTGTGGGGGGACACTCCCATATGCACACATTAAAATAAAAATACGTTCAAATCCACATGGAGAACATTCAACAATTCAATTCAATGGTAAAAGAATTGCACCAAAAATCTTTGCTTTTCCGTATGTCCTTATGTATGACTGTTATATTAATTGACCTCATGAAAACATAAAGCATATAAAATATTAGTGAGAGTTTAGGATTGGATCTAATTCTTGTATAAATATATCAATAAAACAAATTACACAATAAAATGATGCATGTTGCTAAATAAAAGAAATCCATAATATCTTCAAGATAAAAATGAATATTGAAAATGTCTAAACTTAATTCCTAATAGCAATACATGCACTAAAGTAACAAGATGACATTTACATATCAAAGCAAAAAGTTGAAATAAAAAATCTTACTTATGTTTTTTTTTTTTTTTTGCAAAACTCACAATTGTGAGTGGATAGTATTAAGAACATCAGAAATATACACCAATCCTCAAGCTCAGACTAAGCCTTGAGGGTCAAAAGGATTACAAGTTTTCTACTTGATAGAGAAACCACTACTACTCCTAGGCTTTACTTATTACAAGATGTTATGTATTGTTCTAGACCAGTCTTCTGAGTCTTGTTTACCTCCGATCATGTGGATCATCACTCTGCTCTCTTGTATGATTTCACAAAATCTTGCCACAGCCAGATCCCCCTCAAACATGCGGCGATTTCTTGCTTTGCCAAATATGGTGAAAGAAGTAGTACCTGATTACTTGGGTGCAGACGAGAAGAGCAGGACTTCCTAGCCTGTTACTACCAAAGAACAGATCATTCTTGAAGAACTTAATTTTCCATGTCCTTTGAATCCACTTGCATATTTTCCCAGCCATGCCCCTGATTGCTTGACATCCCATGAGAAGGTGGGCTAGGTCTTCACTAGCTATTCAACACCCCGAGCAACGATCAGACCCGATGCCTCTTTCTTGTATCTTTACGCCCGTCGGCAGGCACCCCACATCACTTTCCACAGAAATATCTTCATATACTGAGGCCACCTTGGCTTCCAGATGTTCTCCATGACTCCCTTCCACCATTTTTCTGTCCAGTGCCTCTTCCATAATTTGTTGAGGGGTCTACACCAATTAGCCTCGTGCATTAATGTATGGTAAATGCCTTTAGAGTGTGGTTTCCAGAAGAGGCTACTCTTGGGCCATCTCCAAGCGTCCCATTCGAAGTTGGATTCACAGATTGGCATCACCACCTTATCAAGCTCTTTCATCACCCTGTAGACTAGTAAGGTCTCAAAGCCATTCAGTTGATATTGGATGGCTAAAGAGTCAGCAGTTTTCCAGCACTTCCTGTTGCCATCCCATAATTGCTCTAGTCGAACGAGCCCCTTATTATTCACATTCCTGGCCATTTCTATCCAAATAGGGGCTTTGCGGCGACCCCAATATTTTAGAGAGCCAAGAGGGCCAATGCAAAATGGAGTTCTTAAAGCATCTGGTTACTTCCCCCCATTCCAAAACCTCAGTTGTGAAAAAATTCTAAAGCTAATCCCTGATATTAATACATGCACTAAAGTAATAAGGTGACATTTGCATATCAAAACCAAAAGTTGAAAAAAATTCTTAGTGCTGAAAAAATTCTTTCATTTAAGGACAATTCATAATTTTTTAGTTAGAAATTGTATGTAAATGCATTAGATCCTTAAATGAAGAGACCCATTTATAAACTAAACAAAGACTGCCTAGCTGGCTGTGGGATAATCTCAGGATGCTTGCTAGCCAACTGGGCACTCCCTTATTTGTACCTAGTAAGAGAGGGTTTGGCAGAACTTCAAACAAGGTTTGTATAGGTTGGGATTCGTCTAAAACACCACCTAAAAGCATGGTTATCAATGTCGGAGCTGGGCTTGTTACCATTCCACTAAACTTTGGAACATACTTTGGGGCATGTTTTAAATGCAACAAATTTGGTCACTTCACCAAAGATTGCTCATTGAATTCTAATCGTACTGCAGCTCCGGAAGTACAGGCCCCCAAGAAAATGGAATCCCCGAAGGGAGGGCTGGAGAAGCAGGGAGACAAATAATGAAGGGACTAATACAAGGAAGGATGAAGGAGGGATGGTGTGTAAGAAAATGGATACAAAGATGCAGGAAAAGATGGTGGAAGAATCAATTCCCATACAACGAGCTTCTGAAGGTACAGGCAATAATAATAGGATCATTACTCCCGCTGCTACCCCAAAATTTATGACAGTAACAACGGCGACGACTGTCCAAGTCCCTTCTCTGAAAAGAGCCAAAAGAGTGAAGGCAGTGGCAAGAGACTCCAAAGTGCTGCAAGTCGTCAGAACACTAGAGGTGAAAGGATCTAATTCATCCTCTACCCCTTCGAAAGGAGGGGGGTTCATTGTCCCTCTGCACAATCCATTTGCAACACTGCAAGAAAAGAAATCCTTTGACTTGGAACCCTCCGATTCTCCTGAGACTAAGGAGAAGGGGGGAAGGGGGAATGATTTGGATGCCGAAGAATCCGTTCCTTAATCCCAATGAACCTCGTATTAATGATGGAGTCTCTCACTATCCAATCTTGGAACATAAAGGGGTTGAAAATCCGTAATAAGAGTACCCTATTCTGGGAGGAAATAAGAAAGGAGAAGACAGTCAACTTTTGGGCCATTCAGGAACACCATCTAGACGCCCATAGCAAGAGAAAGAAGATGCTAGGAAAGAAACTTGTATTCTATGGAGAAGGAAATAACGCCTTCAGTGGCATCCTCAACATTGTGGACAGAGAATTGGAGCCGAAGTTGGTTCTTAACCACCCATCCGGCAGAATCCTGGGGATTAGAATCAGGTGGGAAGGGCATCCCCTCACCATTGTGAATGTGTACGGCCCTTGCAATGCAAAAGATAGAGCTAAACTATGGATGCATCTCAGAGATACCCCTATTGAAGGGGAGTGGTTGTTGGTTGGTGACTTTAATATGGTAGAAAAGAGCAGGGATAGAACAGGATCCTCCAGTGTGCTGGTTGGCTCAGAAACGTCTAAATGGCAAAGTTTGTGCGAAAAGTGGGCAATGATCGACTTATGGATGTTGGCCCATGGAACAGCACGCTTGGGTTCACCTTCACAAGCCTTCAGTACGCCCTCACTGCCTCCAGACTGGACAGATGCTATTGCTCGCACCAAGCTGACTGGATACCGACATTGATGGAAATGAAGGTAGCCCCAACAACAATCCTCACGGATCACATTCGTCTGCATATACAATTTAAGAAGAATAAAGAGGAGGAGCAGGCCCCAAGAGGTAAAAAGAAACAGTTGGTAACTGGGGCACACCTATTCAAAGACCCTCTTTTCAGGAATCTAGCCAAGAAAGCACTGGGTAAGCTAAAAAAAGATGTTGACCTCAACAAACACAATGCGTGGGACCTCTTTGCTCGGAGCATCCAGACAGCAATCAAAACCTTGGGCCCCCAAATCAAGAAAGCTAGGGAGGATGACCTTGGGCATCTTTTAGCGGAGGTACAATTGCTTACCGCTATAAAAGCCAATGGCCATGCTACAGAGGCCGAACACAAACGATGGCTTGAAGCCAAATTGAATCTCACTAATGAGCAGTTAGAAGATATCAAAAAGGCTAGACTTCTCTCTAGGGAGATTTATTTGCAACCGGAAGCCTCCAATCAAGCTCAGTTTTTAAGGGCTTTAAAAATCAAGAAGAACCGGGGCCACGTCTGCTCGCTCGATGATGAGAAAGGGACAGCAGTTCATAACCAGGATGAAATGGCTGGTATGATGCTGAGCTATCTCAGTCAAATTATTGGACGGCCGGAGACTGAGTCCCAAGAAGTGGAAGAAGCCAGAGGGGCCTTACTTCAGAGTGTTAAAAAGGAAATTCCCCACTCAAAAGCTAATAACTTGGAACGGGCATTTTTCGAAGACGAATGTTCACTAGCATTGCAAGCCCTTGGCAAGGAAAAGTCTCCTGGTTGGGACGGGATGACGGTGGAATTCTATACAAAATTTTGGGATGATTTCAAGGCCCCAATCACAAGTTTGGCCAATAAAGCCATGGTCGAAGGGTCGTTGGAGACAAGTGTGAAGAGAGGGCTTATCAAGCCCATCCCAAAACATATCTGATACGCTAAACTGAAACATTGGTGCCCTATAACGATGATGTCGGTGGCCTACAAAATTATAGCTAAACCAGTGGCCCTCAGACTAGCCCCCTTACTAACCAAGATCATCTCCCCCCATCAACATGGTTTCATTAAAGGAAGGTCCATCTACAATAACATCTTGGTAGCAATGGTGGGCATAGAATACACAACTATCACAAAGCAGGAGTGCTGGACAAGGCCTATGACAGAATAACATGGACATATATAGAAGCCATAATGGAAGCTCTAGGCTTTGGGCCGCGCCTCTGTCGACTGGTTCGTGTAATGGGGGCTGGAAGCCAATCAGAGCTCCTATTCAATGATAGAATTGTGGGCTCTTTTGAGGTCAAAAGGTCTATTAAACAGGGATGCCCTCTTGCCCCCCTGCTTTTCACCATAAGATCACATCCTCTAATCATGACGCTCGAAGCTAGTGTGAAACGAGGGGAGGTGCAAGGCCTTGTTTTACCAGGAAATAGACAACTCTTGGCAAAACTTTTTGCAGATGATTCTCTCCTCTTCTTGAAGGCGTGCCCCCAAGTCATCAAAAAAGCTATGGAGATTGTACAAATATTCTCGGTAGGTTCGGGGTCCCAATATAATATAGAGAAGTCAAGGATGATTTCTCTATCAGAAAATGACTCATTTGACCCTTCTGTCTGGTCAGGGGAGATTGTCACAAAAGGAAATATCTTCAGACATCTGGGAGTCCCCTTGGGGATGGATGTAACTCACAAGCAAATATTCTAGTGGGTGCTTGAAAAAATCAAAACAAAAATGAGTAGGTGTGAGTATGCTCTTCTCCCTTTCCCAAGTCGGATAAAAGTGATGAATGCCTTTATGATCCCTTATATTGCCTTCACTAGCCCGCTTCTCAAGATGGCTAAGTGTCACTGGAAAGAGTTCTTAAAACCAGTAAAAACATTTTTATGGAAAAATAACAAGAAATCGTCCAGGCCATGGCAATGGGCTCGTTGGGAATCGGTTGCTCGGCTGGGGAATCAAGGAGGCCTCGGGATTCTTAACCCTGTTACCCATGCAGAAGCTTGTTGCACCAAATTTGTTGTTTCCTTGGCTAAACAGGATCAAGTTTGGTCAGTCATGATCAGAGATACGATAGAAGCAACTAAACTTGGCTCGAAGGGAGGAAAGTGGAGAGGGGTGGAGGTTCATGACAAACTGCTTGCCCCGACGTGGTCTACCTTAAGACTGGGAGGCAGCTTAGGAGAGTTGGTAAGAAAATGCAATAGAGTAGCAGGAGTCTTAAAGTGGGGGGAAGAAGCGAGATACTTCAAGAACTCCATACTGCATTGGTCCCCCTGGCTCTCCAAAGTTGTAGATCTGCCACAAACTCCCTATTGGATTGAGACAGCTAGGAAGCTGAATAATAAGGGTTTGATCCGACTTGAGCACTTCTGGGACAGTGTCAACAAGAGTTGGAAAACCATTAACCTTATGATTGCATGACAACTATTCGTCTTGTGCTTGCTCTTGCTGCTATCTATTTATGGGTTGTTTACCAAATGGATGTTGTGTCTGCATTTTTGAATGGAATTCTCAAGGAGGAAGTGTATATTGAGCAACCACCAGGGTTTGAGATGCCCCATTCAAAACAGAAGGTTTTCAGATTGAAGAAGGCTTTATATGGCCTGAAACAATCTCCAAGAGCATGGTATGTCAGAATTGATAAGTTTTTAAAAAAAGTTGGCTTTAGAAGAAGTGCTTTTGAAGCGAATTTATATGTGCTTAGAGAGAATGGAAAACAAGTCATTATTATCTTGTATGTTGATGACTTGATAATTAAAGGTGATCACAAAGAGCTCATCCAACAAACTCGTGAGAGTTTGAGTTCTGAATTTGAAATGGCAGACTTAGGTTTGTTGCATTATAGTTTGGGGATTGAGGTTTGGCAATCCTCAAAAGGCATCTTCATCACTCAACAAAAGTATGCAACAGAGATCCTAAAAGCTTTTGGCATGATGGATTGCAAACCTGTGAGCACTCCAATGGAGGTAAATGCAAAACTCTCCATGGAAGATTCTTCTCTCTTAGTCGACATTAAAAAGTACATAAAACTTGTGGGAAGCTTACTTTTCTTGTGCAACACTAGGCCGGATACTTCTTTTGCAGTAGGTGTTTTAAGCAGGTTTTCCAACCAACCAAGAGAATCTCATTGGAAGGCAGGTATGCGAGTTCTTAAGTACATCAAAGGTACTTTGGGCCATGGCATTGCCTATGGCATTGGCACAAATACTCTTAGTGAGTATTGTGACTCCGATTGGGCAGGAGATTGTGACTCTAGAAAGTTAGTTTTTGGATTTTGTTTCTCACTTGGTTCTAGAGTGTTTTCTTGGATCAGCAAGAAGCAGCCAACCATCGCTCTTTCTTCAATGGAAGCAGAGTATAAAGCTGGTTGTTTTGCAGCTTGTGAAGCAGTTTGGCTAAGGCGAATCCTCATGGATTTAGGTGTTTCTCTTCATTCAGCAACAACACTTCAATGCGACAACCAGAGTTGCATGGCGATTGCCTAGAACCCTGTCTTCCATGCACGCACAAAGCATATTGAGGTTCGATATCATTATGTTCGAGAGCTAATTGAGGATGAAATTGTGGAGCTAGAGTATTGTTCTACTGAAGATAATTGTGCAGATATCTTCACCAAAGCTCTAGGGAAAGACCAGCTACTTCGACATCTTTATCAACTTGGGGCACACAGCCAACATAGAGCATCTTCGGGTGTTCATTGAGGGGGGGTGTTTGTATACTTGCAATGCCCACCTCTCTCAGTTTTGCCACCACAATATTTTGTAAGGCCCCCATATGAGGAGAAGCCAATGGTGCACATATATTTGGTGGATTCCAGCTTTGCACGCCGATGAGATCTCTATTTGTGATTGTGGATGGTACGGAGCAAATTCATGGGCAAATTTGGGGAAACTTTGACCTTTTTTTACCCTTTGTTGAAATATTCCTTTCACCGAAATATCTTGGCCGGACGATGGCTGGAAGACAATCGAAACATGGCCGTCCGGTGGTCCGTGGTTTTTGGCCGATGGTCGGCGGCTAGTGGTCTTTGGCTGGTGGCCATATTTCCTTGGTCGGTGGCTGATTTCTAGGAGGACTTGTCTACCCAAAAGCGGCTACACATGGGTGCATGGGAGAGTCCTACTTGGACTTGTATATCTAAGGGTGGCTGCACATGGGCATTTAGAGGCTCCCTTACATCTATATAAGGAGGCCTTCTCATGAGTAATTCGGTAGAATGGTGTGCACACTTAACGGACACAACACATCCTTGTGTAAGGATTGTTAGTTGCTTGTATTCCTACTTGCTCTAGTTGTCTAAATCGCCATCTAAGCTCTACCTTGAGAGCGCATGGGTGGATGACACCATCACTTTGTAATAGTGTGCTAATCTAAAGTTTTTGATTTGCCAATAATCTACTTTGCATTGTATCTCTCTCGGAGAAGGTTAGAAAAGTAGCTACAAATTGTTGGCTAATTCAAGCACACCACCTTGACGCATCTTGCTTCAGGAAGCAGGCTATAGGGAATACGTTGGTCTTCTATGGAGATGGTGCTTTGGGGTTTAGTGGGGTGCTCTCCATTTTTGAAAGGGAGTTGGAGCCATAGGTTTTGTTTAACCATGGCTCCAAAAGAGTCATTGGGGTAACAATCAAGTGGGCAGGCCATTCCTTCACCATTACCAACTTATATGCTCCATTGGATGCTAAGGGGAGAGCTGAAATTTGGGTGGATCTCAGGGAGCAACCTATTGAAGGTAACATGGTCAGGGAGGAACCTATTGAAGGTAACATGGTTGAAGCTTGAAAGGACAAGACAGGATTGTCTAGTCTCTTGGCTGGCTCTAAAAAAGCCAAATGGCAGGCACTCTGCGAGAAATGGGTGTTGCTTGATTTTTGGAATGTAGGTTCGTGGAGTAGCTCTCTTGGCATGACATACATAAGCCTCCAAAATGCCAACACGATGTCCTGTCTGGACATATGCTACATCTCCCATCGGGTAGACTGACTTACCTCATCTGTGATGCTATGTGTTAATACCTCCAAAAGTATGTCAAATCACTTTCCCCTTAAGCTTCACATAGCCAGGGCCAGTAAAGATGCTTGCTCCCCGAAGGGGAAGAAGAAAACGTTAGTCTCAAGGAATCATCTCTTTAAGGACCCCCTATTTAGGTCCTTAGCTAAGAAGACCCTGTACAAGCTAAGGCAAGATGTGGGAGCCACTGACCCTCCAGCCTAGCCCTCTCTGGTGCATAGAATTCAATCCGTGATTAAACAAGCAGGGCCCAAAGTGAAAAAGGCTCAAGAGGATGCAAACAGGGGGCTGAAGGAAGAGCTGGAGGAACTAGCCAAAAGAAAGCAAGAAGGAAGAGCTCTTCAAGAAGAGCACAAAATATGGCTAAAGGCCAAAGCATGTCTCACTAATTTGCAAGCTAAGGATTTTAATAAGACCCAACTGCTGGCCAGAGAGCTTGCCCTCAAACTTGAGCATGCTAACCAAGCACATTTCTTTAGAGCTTTCAAAGTTAAAAGAAGAAGAGACTCTATTATAACAAGTACTAATGAGAGAAGGAGTATTGTAAGGTACCAGAATGATATGGCCAAGCTCATGCTCGACCATCTCAGTCAAATTATTGGTCAACTAGAAGTCTGCACTCAGGGGATCAGGGAGGCTAGAGACATGCTGCTTGGTATGGTTAAATGTGACCTACTACCTATTTAAGCAGAAGCATGGAGAGGCCTATATCTATCAATGAGTGTTGGACTACCTTGCAGGCTATGGGGAAGGAAAAGTCCCCTGGGTGGGATGGACTAACTGCCAAATTCTTCAAAGAGTTCTGGGAGGATCTTAAAATCCCAATAACGGAACTAGCTAACATGGCTTTGCTGGAGGGGCAATTAGATGCTAGCCTGGAAAGAGGGTTGATCAAACCTATCTGTGGGACGGGTGTCTCACCTCACTATCCTATCTTATTGCAGATTTAGCGAGAACCACGATTAAATTGTCAATCCATGGGATGAAGCTGACTCGACTAGTGCATAGAGGCTACAAGAGGTTGTCAATCTCTCAGAAAACAACAAACAACTCGAATCTAACTCCAGCTACAGTCAAGTAATTGAAATCACCAAAATCCAATTGCTCATCGTTGGCAAACAAATCACGTCAGTTACAGCATCAAATGACATCCAAACTATCGAAACTTCTAGGACATGTTTATAAGACCTAAGCACACATGCTTATGGTCGCAATGCCACTTTAGGTCAAGTGAAAAAAATCGCGTCTATTATTAGCATTGGATTATTGACCTAATCATTTTTGACCCAGAATGCACATAAATGCTTAGCAATGATGCCCCAATACCCCGCCAAGGCTAAGTTTTTGATTTTGAAGTGTAAATTCCTACTTATGATGAAATTAGGCCGCGGATCGGTGATGCCAAAAGCTACAAAATACTGTGATGTGTTTACGTCAATTCCTAGAGCTCTTACCTACGGTTGCAATGCAACAGACGCGACTGCAATGTGACAACTAGGGAGGGAGTAGGAAGAGCGAGAAGGAGAGAAGTGAGCGCCGTTAGCTCATGCTGTGTATTTCATTATCCAAAACTTACAAATAACTTACAAAAATTGGCTTTTATACCTTAGCCAAGGTTTTTGGTGGTCAAAACTAATAATTGGGGGCTCTAACTAAAGATAGGTAATGACAGGTTGATACAATCTGGAAGCTTGTAGCCCCGCCTCATCAATTACAAGGTTTATCCAAAAAATAGGAGTTTCAATATTCCCGATTTATAAAAAATAATAAGTGTTTTTACAATAAGAGCTCCGAAAAATGACTTGAATCTAACTCAAGCTACACTCAAGTGACTGAAATCACCAAAAGCCAATCGCTCATTGGCAAAAAAATCACATCCGTTACAACATCAAATGACATCCAAACGTAACGAAACTTCTAGGATATGTTTATAAGACCTAAGGACACATCTTTGCTGGAGCAGGCAATCCAAGGTGGTTCAGCCAAGTTGGCCGCTTCTTTGTTAGTGCCTCATGTGCTATCCAGGTCCTTACTCTTGGTATAGGACAGAAAGTAGGATCCTTTTGTAGGGCCGCAAGTGCCCTTGTAAACATAATCAAATACCTTGGATTCTTGTTCAACCAGCTCAGCCTCCACTTCGGGTGGTCTTGATCTGCATCCTCGACTTACATGTTTGTGTAAAGCCTTTGACTTGGAGCAACTCCACCTTTATCAAAGGATAGGGCAGGGATTGTTGGTGCCATTGCGCATTGATTTCATTGGGAGTGAGTTGTGTAACGTTGATGGAGTGAAGAAATCTCAGCTCCCAATCCATTGCTACCTTCCACTGCTCATCTACCTCTTCTCCTTCAGTGCATCTTCCTCAGCCTTTGAGAGCTGGACCATTGGCACTGTATCCGTTTCGATTATGTTTACTTGAAATTCCTCCTTGCCACCTAGCTCCTTTGCTGGCTGTGTCTCCATCTCAGTGAATAAAATTGAGGGGATCTCTATCTGTGGCTGCTCTGAAGTTCCTGCCTCCTCTTGTGTTTCTGCCCGTCCCTCTCTCAACAGTTGGTTGACTCTTTTAAGCTCAACTATTTATTTCAGCAACTCGTCTTCTCTTTGCACTCGCATTAAATCCAGGTCTCTGCATTAAGACTGCTCCAGTTTAAGCTCCAGTTCGAGGTTTTTATTCTTTTTCTCTAATGCTTTGTAGACCTTGTATGTTCCTTTGATCGAGGCCACTGTGGTATTTTCTCTAATTTGCCGCAAGAAAATTGCTTGATCATTTATCCTCTACTCTGAGTATTATAGGGAGGTGTTTGCTACATCTAACTGTACTTGCATTTTTTGAACTGACAGGGTTGTTGTTAGAAGTTCGTTGGTAACTTCTGTCAGCTGTTCATCTTTTGATTTGCAAGCATCTAACAGCTTTGTAAGAAGATCACCGAGCTCTTCCATCTCTTTCTGCTGCTTATCCCTTGCTAGCTGATGTTGTTTAGCTTCAGCTTTCAACTCCGGCACTTGCTTTTGTAGATTGATGATGACGTTTAATCTGTCATCTAGCTCCCCTTGGAGTGCATCAATCACCATCTCTAATTCTTTGGCCCTTGTGCTATGGCTAAGTGCGGCTGTTCGAAGTCATTCAGTCATGTCCTGCATTTGCTTGGCATACTCGTTGACTTGCAGGATCACTTCATCCTTTGATTGCCAATCTTCATTTCGTGCTAGCTGCCTTGATGTTTTTGCAGTCTCTTGTGTATCCTTTGGCTGCGTCATGGTGGCTGGTTGCTGTTACCCTTGAGGCTGTGGCTGATCTTCTTCCACTTTGTCATCCTGAGGCTCCGTGGATGCCTCGGCCTTTTCTGGCTGTGTTGAGGTGGAAGGTGTTTCCTCGGCCTCCTATTCTCTTGGTTGCTCAAACTTTGTGTTTTCCTCTAGTGAACGAGTTGCTATCCTTTGTGGCTCTTTGTCTTGCTCTTTTTGCTGCTCTTGTGTAGATTCAGCTGCCTGTTGTGCAGATTCAACTGCTTCTCTTTGTTCAGGCTCTGTCTCCTTGGTGGGCTTAGGTTCTTTGGCTTTATCTGCTAGTGAAGGTGGTGGGCTCGGCATGGGGTGATCGTGCTATTCTGAAATAGGTGAAGAAGGGGGGGGAGACACCTTACCTTGATCATGTTGTGCTGCTCCTTGTGCAATTGCTTCCTCTGCTTATTTTTGCTGTTCCATTGCCTCTTTAGCTTTCCGTTCAGCTTCTTGGGCTTCTCTCACCTTCAAAGCTTCTGCTTCTTGATACATCTTTTCCAGTAATTCTGTGGGGTCTTCGGATGGTTTCTTGGCATGGTGCTTTGTTCTTGCACCTTTAAGCTCAATGGGTACCCACTTTGCTGGGTCCTTGCCTTGTGCTTGGCGGATGCGTTTGTAAGAGTGCTTTTCTCTTTAAATCATGCTTCTTTTTGTATCGATTTCTCTTGGTTTGCTGCCACGACTTTTCTCTTCATTTCCTCGATCCGTGTTCTTCTTTCCTCGTTATCAGAGCTTTCACTGCTGTGTCATTCTAGCGAGCTCTCAGTAGACTCTTCGTCAGACTTGTATGTTGTCTTGGAAGATCTTGTAGCTCAAGGAGAAGATTGTGCTGACACTATCCAGCGTTCTGATCTAGGGCAGGTGACAAGTTGTCGGCCATGCCGTCAGAACCTCTGGTGCACCCAGATATGTGATTTTTCCTTCTTTCTTTGTCCCTTTCAATGTGGACAAAACATATTGTACATGGTCAATAGGTTGCTTGATTGTTGATTTGAGGACTTGCGTAAAGGTTGTGGCAAACACATGATTGGGTGTCGTATACCTTGGCGGTCTTCTAGCAAGGAAGTGGAAGTGCTGGTGGTACAACCTTGTGGGATCTTTGACCTGTTTGTGGATGAGGTCGGTAAATGTCGCAGTGGCAGTTTCCTTGGTGAAAGTTCCTGCCGTCTTTCTATCTCTTGCCCTCATTGTCATTCCGTTTGTTGGTAGTTTAAGTGCTTCTGCCACTATCTCTTTGGTAATCACCACTTCAACTTTGTTCCCTTGCTGGTCAGAAATTTGAGTGGTTCCATCTTCTTTGATCGTGGAAAAAATCTCATAAGCTTTTTGGAAGTCCACTCCACATGGCTCTTGTTCATAAAATTCTCTGAGACCAAGCCTCCTGCCGGCTTCTTTGGTCTCGGGCTTGGCGGCGACATCATACACTTATTTTGGTAGAAGTTGCAGCTCTACCTAATGTCCGTCTTCGCTCTTGAATCTTCCCGTGAACACTGTGGTGTTATGCTCTTCAAGTTGTTCCTTCGATAGGTATGTCGCTTTGGCAGTCTTGACTGAATCGGGGTCCAATTGGTATGGCAGTAGCTCTTGCAGCTTCTCCTTTTGCCAGAGCTTCTTCTTGGCCCTCTCTATGGCTTGCATGGCTCCTGTTGAGTGAATAGAGTGTCAAAGTTAGAAAATATGGTAGATTCTCTCTGAAATGTCCTTCAGTCTGAAATGCTGACAAATTTGGTTCAATTTGCTTCAAATCAATTTCTGAACATGCATAAATGTAAAAAACATGTAAAGAACAAAATTATGAAGTCCAAACAAAAAATTGCAACAAAAGTAAATAATCGTGATTATTTTTAGCTGAGTAATTTTTTCATCTTTTTGCAAACTTGGTATCACAGGCATGAAATATACACCAAATAGATACTTTGAATGAAATATGGCCTCATTTGGATGCATAGGTTGAAATTGGTGCCAGATTTAGGCTTTAGGTCTTTGAAACAGTAGATGTAAAGAGATTTTGAGATTTTGAGCTCCAAATTTGTTCAAACTTGGCTTATGGGCTTAGAACATCATGTACTTTGGATCTATGATGGCAAAGTTGCAAATTTCACCCATTTTGGCCAAAAAGTAAATAATCACGATTATTTACTTTTCTACCAAAATAAACATTTTTTGGTACAACTTGGTTCTAGGCATGGTACAAACCTTGTGTGTGTGATATGAGGTGATTCGGATCAGAAAATTAGGCTCATAACTCAGAAATTGGCTTGCAAGGACTTCTTTGCGTTTTTGGCAAATTCCCAAGTTATAGTTGATCATTTTGGCTCATATTCAAAATTTGACATGTAATAGGTGTGTACAAGTGATAGGTGAGGTGATGATGCAGTTTTCAAGCCAAAATAGTGCAAAAGTAAATGATCGTGATTATTTACAGCAGTCAACATTTTCTTGTAAAACTTGTAAATTTTGACCTTAACACATTTTATAAGTCTAAAACAAGTCCTAAATTGAATTTGGTAAAGTTTAATCTTGCCGGCATCTCTTTGTGCTTTGTCGACTCTGAAATCACCGATTTCTATGACTACACTGCCTGTCGAGTTGGTTAGTCACTTTTGAGGCTATAGACTTGTCCGTAACATAGTCGTGAAGCAACTCATCAATTTTGTCCCATTTGGAGTCAATTTGACCTCATATGTCGAATTTGACGCTTTGTAGCTTTTGAGCGGTTTTTTGTTTTTTGAGGGCTTTGCTTGATTGATTTTATGAAACCAATCATATACATTGTATATAGACCTTATATGTAAGCTATCTATGAGTCAAAAACCTAGCTTTTCTACTTGGGACCCCCTCAATCCTTGCCGAATGGTCAACTATTGCTATAGAAGTGTTGTATTATGTTGGGGCATGCTAAAGTTCAAATCTCATCCGATTTGGTTGAGTTGACAGGCCGCTATGGTCGATTTTTGGTCGTAGGTCTTCGTGCACTGCTCGGATTCTAGGGTTTTTTCTAGGGGTTTATACTAGCTACCACTCGTACAAAATGGATCATTGATGAGTAAAGAACTTACCCCTCATGTCTCATGTGAGACTACGCTAAAAACATGTAACTATGGGCTCTCGAAAATACACGCGAAGAGGGTCGAAAGCTCTCTCTCCAAAGGAAACAAGTGGAAATGAGGTGATTTTGGCCTACCTTGCGTATCTATACTCGGACTTTCCGAACCAATTTTTCCCAGATTCCCCTATTAGTCCTACTAGGCCGTGAAATCTATGTTAGACTCAGAAGTTTCCCCAATCGGATCCCTGTAGCTCATTCTGCAAGAGTTCTGCAAAAGTAGGTTTGGTCGCCTAATTTAGGCTTTCCGCTTCCATGTGCCGATTTGATTGAAATTTTTTGTGCTTGTCCGCCTTGTCTTTTTGATCACCGTGTCTTCAGTTTTTCCATTTGAGTTCCTTTGCTATTTATTATTAATTTTTGACATGTTTATTTAAAAAATCAAAGAAAATAACAAAATGTGCTAAAAAAGCAAAGTGAATATCCAATAATTAAGAAAATCCATTGGAAAACACATATTTATTTATTTTGTTGGATTGCTCCATTTTTAAGTCTCAATATCAAGAAAAATGATGAAAAATAACCAAAAAGGACTATTTTTTGATGATTTTCTGATAGTATATACACTATTTACACTCATCGGGGAGATCTAATCAGTTACATTTCCCCTGATGATGATTTATAAGGGAATTATTAGGTAATTTTGCAAAAAAAAAAGCACACATTAACATCAAACTTTTTCCTCCCTCTTCAAACATTGCCCTTAATTACTTAGTACTCTTCCACTCCTCCTAGATGGCGTACTTCGGGATGACTGTGTGCATGGGTTAAACAATCGTGTCTATGCATAGCCATGGTTGGATCTACCATGATTTGAAGATAAATGCAGTTCAAATCGTTATGCTGTGCAAGAGGTGGGTCTTGAGTGATTAACTCAAGGGTTTCTGATGTCGAGGCTTGCTGATGCTGTCTTCCAAAGAGAAAATCTTGTAGCTTGTGGTGCTCTTTGCTTGATTGTACCATCAGGATGCCTGAGCACATTGATTTCTTGTGCTTTTGATATCAAGCATGACTATTGTCGAGCTTTTACCCGCCATTGATATCTTGGTTTGTCGTGGTCAGAATGGTGTGGTTGAGGTTTCTGAGGCTTAGCTCTCCATTGCTTGATGGGGTTTTCAGTTTGCGGAGAAGACAAGTGCTCCTTTTTCTTCCAAATCCATTTTGTGTTAGGTTCCTTGCTTGGAGATACTCGTCTCTGTGTTTTGATCCTTGGAACCGTCTTTGGTATTGTCGATGATGTTTTGGGCACCCATATTTGAATCGGCTTGCCCTTAAGCTGTGCTTTCGGTACCTAAATTTTCCTGACTCCTTGCATGCTACTTGAAGCATTTGCTTGCTGATAGGATGGAGAAGATTGATTACTTCGTGGTTTGCTCTACTGGTAATTGCCTTTCCATTCCTCCTTGCTTGGTGCAATTGAAACAATGAGTTGTCCGCGTTTAGGTGATAGCTTGAGCTGATTCGTATCCCAATCTGGTACTGTCTTGTATGTCCGCATCCATGGAATTCCAAGAATCATTGTCTCATTCATGTGATCAATTTGTAAGCATACAAACTGATGAGGACATGAACATACATGTACTATCACATTCAAGTTGACTACTCCCAATGTTGGTGTTGGGTTCTTGTTGCATCCTTTGATAGTTGCTATTCCTGCTGTCAATGACTTACTTGTTTCTTTCTTGTACGTGGAATAACTGACTGCATTCACTCTAGCTCCTGTATCGACCAAAGCATTTGTGCTATGATTGTTGAGTTGTACTTTGATGCGAAGGTCCATTCCATCTAACCATTCATCATCCGTTGACACTGCATCTTTCTGCAATTCCCATTGTCGGTCATCTATTTCCAATGTGTTGACGGGAATAGGTATCTGTTGGTTCTTGAGAGCAGCTTTCCTTTTGAGTACCCGAAGTCGAGCTTCCTCTTGGGCTTCATCAATAACCTGCTGTTGTTTTATCTTCCTTTGCTTGGCTGCATGCATTCTTTCTAGCAATTCATTGGTTAGCGGCAAATTGTACTTCTTTCAACGACATCCACTAATCCAATTAGCCATTGGTTCACCATCTAGGGTGGACAACTTAACTGCTCCACTTGGAGATAATTCTTCAATGATAAACGATCCGTTTCCATTTTTCTTAAACTTGGGAATGTGTTGCTTAAGGGAATAGACTAAAACTAAGTCCCCTGTTTTGAAGATTTTGATAAATAGAAGGGAATAAAAAAACTATGTTTGTTTCCGCTTTTGTGCATAGATGTGAGCTACAACAGTTAGCCTTTGCTCATCTAGCTTCTCTAAATCTTCAAGTCTTTCTGACAATTCATGTCCAGTCCACTCAAGATTCTTAGCTACCCTTAGTGTCGGCAATAGAAACTCTACTGGCAATATGGCATCAAGACCATAAACAAGGTTAAAGGGTGTAGCATTTAAAGCTGTTTTGAATGAAACTCGATAAGCCCATGAAGTATCATGGAGATTCATTTCCCAGTCCTGTCCTTCCTGAACTAACCACTTTAATCAATACCGAGCTAAGAATCTTATTCGTATGCTCAGCTTGTCCATTTGCTTGTGGGTGATAGGGAGCTGATTTGTTATGGATGACCATAAATTTATTAAGCAGATACTTGATTACCTCATTGAGGAAATGAGTTTCCCTATCACTGACAATTTCTATTGGTAGTCCATATCTTGTGAACACATACTCATATAAGAATGCGACAATGGTTCTGGCATCATTCTTTTGAGGTGCTTTAGCCTCGTTCCACTTAGTCAAATAATCCGTAGCTACAATAATATATTGAGCTTGGGTTCTATAAGCAGGTGGCTGTATTGGCCCAACAAAGTTTATACCCCATTTTGCGAAAGCTCTAGCTTCCATCATTGGTCTTAAGGGAATGCTATCTACACGTGTTGGCATTTTTTCTCGTTGACAAGCATCACATCTCCGAACATATTCTTTGGCATCTGCAAAAAGTATTGGCCACCACATGCCTGCCATCAATATTGCTCTTGCAATGGTCTCACTAGAAAAGTGACCTCCAGTTAATCCAGCATGTGCTTGTTCTATAATTGGAATATATTCGTCTTCATTTGTACAAAGATGCAAATGTTGATCCTTATTTCTTTGATACAATTGGTTTCCAATAAGAGCATAGTCTCTTGCTTCAGTTTCAATTGCTCTTTGATGGTGTTTACTCATATCCTCAGGAAATGTTCGGCTCGATAAGTACTAGATAGTTACTCCACTTAGGAACAAGTGACATTTGAAACAATGTTACATGAGGTATGGGTGTTTGTTTTTGAAATTGAGGACAGTCCTTAACAAAAGAGCAAACATCACTCGTCATAGTTGGCCAAAATACTCCAAGTCTCAAGATCCTTTGCATAGTTTGGTCTTCCGCAAAGTGAAGTCCTACTATGGTAATATGTGCTTGAATCAGGTATTGAGTTTTCTCTTTAGGATTAATGCATAAGAGCAATATTCCATCTCGGTTTCTTCTACCAGCTAGTAATTGATACATAGCCGATTGCTCAATTAATCCGATTGTAATAGGAAGTGGTATTTGCGAATCCACTTGAGCTATGGTAATCAATGATATCATATTTTCCAACCATCGAGGTATCATTTCTACGGAGGACATATATACATATGGAGATCATCATCTACTCCTTTAGGAGGTTCTCTTGAAACAATCCTAAAAAAATTATTTGCTCTTTGATGAGTAGTGCCCTTTTTTACCACTACAGTGAAATCAAATTCCGAAAGAATGATGAACCATCTCACTATTCTTCCTGTGCTGCATGGCTTGTTGACCAAGTACAATAAGGCTTGGTGGTCCACAAAGAACACAAATTTGTTTGCTAATAGGTAATGTCTATACTTTTTTATGACATAGATCATTCCTAATCCTTCCCTTTTTGTGGTTGTAGAATTCTTTTCCGCCATGTTCAATTGTTAGCTATCATAAGAAATAGGAAAATCAATTCTCCCGTCTCTTGGTTGAGCTACTATACACCCTATGGCAAAATTGGAAGCATCTACATGTATGTGGAATATTTTATTCCAATCTAGTGCTTTCAATATTGGAGCTGAGGTCAGAGCTTGCTTAAGCTTCATGAAGGATTCTTCACACTCATCACCATTCAAAGTGTGTAATCAAGCTATACATGGGTTTTCCAATTATAGCATACATGTAAATGAGTTGTCGGTAATATCCACAATGTCCCATGAAGGCTTGAACCACCTTGATTGTTGTTGGTCTAAGCAATTCAACAATGACATGAATTTTATCCATATCAGTGGCTATGCCATTTCTAGACACTATATGTCCAATAATTTTTCCTTGTCTACCCATGAATGTGCACTTCTCAGGATTTAAGCAAATCATATAAAATCTACATTTTTCGAATACCTTTTTGAGATGTTCAAAATGATCCACTCGGATTGACAAATATACGCATAGATAATCCATATATACTTCCAAGAATTTTCTAAGATATACTTTAAAAGCATGACTCATCAATCTTTGAAAGGTGGTAGGAGCATTAGTTAACCCAAAAGGCATAACCCGATATGCAAAAATACCTCATTTCGTTGCAAAAGCAGTTTTATGCTAATCTTTTGGGTCAACCAAAAGTTGATTGTATCCCAAAAATCCATCTAAGAAGCTGTAAGCTTCTTTTCTTGCAACTCGTTCTAAAACATGCTCAATGATTGGAAGAGGAAAGTTGTCTCTAATGGTAGCTGCATTCACTTTCTTGAGGTTGACACACACTCGTAATTTTTCATTCTTCTTGGGTACTACCACAATTGGAGACACCCAATCCGTGTGTTCAATTTCATAAATGAATTGGGCTTCCTTTAGTTTTTCAATCTCTTCTTTGATCTTCCTAGAAAATGTTTCATTGTATGTGTATGGCCTTTGTCTACTTGGTTTTGCATCATCTTTCATGGGTATGGTATGTTGACAGATTTCTGGATCAACACCCTTGAGATCCTTGTAAGACCAAGCGAAGATATCTCGGTATTCTTTTAGTAAGCTTATCAAAAGCTCTTCTTCTTCTTTTGTTAGGTCATTTTCAATGTAGGTAGGCCTTGGATCTTCTCCTAATTCAGTCAAATCTATCTTTTTTGCGGAGTTTCAGGCCCTTCGTATGACTCACCCTATTTTCACAGTTCTCTAACAGGTTGTTCTACTATGATTTTCCAATCTTGGAGAGTATATTTTTTGTAATGAGATGAAACACTCATTAAATCTTTACCATCCTCTTTTGTGGTTTCCATTTCGGTCGTATATTTTTCCTTTAGAGCTTTTTTCAACTCTTGATATTTCTTTTTCCGCTCAGCTTGTGTCATGGTTGGCTCCTTGTCCTGTTTCTTTGTCTTTGCTTGAGTATCCTTCCTCGATTTTCTTGATGTTTTCAACATTTTTGTATTTTCATTTAAAGGATAGCTGCCAGTGATTTTGTCCTTGACACAATCTTATGCATCTATGTGCATTAGGAATAGAGTTCTACTGGAGACTGATGGCATAGGTCTAGCTTTCACGTTTTTGGTGTCTCTATTTTGTCTATACCATTTTTGTCTTCTCGATTTCTGGTTAGGAAAGTCAAATTTTTTTTCCTCCCCTCCTTTCATGAGTAGCTTAGCTCTCACATGTTCTTTTTCTGATCCCGAATCTTTTGAGGTAGATGAGTGTTCTTCTAACTCATCTATTGCATCGTAGTAGAGGTCTGCAAAGACTTGTTGAGATTTCATCAAGTCCTTGGGTTCCTCATTTTCATCTTCAATGGAGAGGGTTGAAATCATTTGGATGGCAGTTATATCATAGCCGTTCTCATTTCAAAATTGAATAGGCATTGACGTATTCACACATACATCCATTGTCGCTAAGATTTGGGTCCACTCAAATGGCTCAAACAAACATTTTGAAAAGGGTTCATGTACATAGGATTCATCTGTGCAATCCCTTTTTAAGATACATTCTTCCCGTTTTAAGCTCACATTTTCTGAAGCTCCGTACATCCAAATAGAAATGTCTTTGTTCAACCACGAGGGAAGCTTCGTTTCAGTCGAAGAGACTGAATCAAACTCTTGTATGGGCATTTTCATGACATCTCTATAAGTGTGATCTTTTAGATTAACCCTTGTTATAGATCCCACTTGCTTCAAGTACAGATAATTGTTTCCCCAATATTGGTTAAGCTGTACCTGTTGCATGAAAGGTCTTCCCAATATGATTTTGTAATTAAGTTTCTTCCCAAAGTCTACTACGGCAAAAGTGTGTTGATATTCAATCCCACAGGAATTAACTATCAGTTTTTCAAGCAGTCCTAAGGGTCTTTCAATGTGTCCATCAGCCAATTGCAATTTCATACGAGTTTGTCTAATGGCTGGTTGTCCCCAGGATTCCCATACTACTTTTGTGGCTATGGCTATGCCTGCCCCACTATCCAGTATTGCCATGGTTTCTATGTCATTATATTTCACTGGAAGGGTGGTGTTTCCTTCTTCCGCTTCGTAATATTCTTCGACTTTGTTCATTGGGACATATCGAATCTCTTTGTTATCCATTTCGTGTTTCAATCTTCCCAAATTATTTGCGATGATGAGCCCCGTTATCCCCACCTTCTCTAGGGTTTTTTGTAGATCATTCCATAAATATGCTCTGATTTTTAACAGTTCTCCCAAAGTAAGAGTGCATTAGATGGGTTGTAGACATGATTGAATGAATATTGTCTACTTCTACGGTCTGTTTCGCTCTTTTTACTTGAGCGGTCTTACACACTATGGATTCATCTTCGTTATCTCCCAAGTAAGAGGGTAATGTTTTCAAGGTCAATGGTTTGGACATTCCTGAAGCTTGAGATCCGCAATCCCCATACAAGGATTGCACGTCTATGTCCATATTAGGAGGTAGGTTGTCTAACCACACTTCCTCTATAGGAGTTGACTTTAGAGTTAGGCTCCCACCATTGATCTCTCAAACTTTTTTCCATAAGTGTCTTGGCTAGTCTTCCTCCACGAATGGAATTCCGTCTAAGACATCTTCGTTGTCCAGAACAATCGTTTTGGCTCTTTTGGTTCTACCACCACTTTGGATTTTTCTTGATTGTCTCTTACCACAAGCTCCTCAGGTTTTGCCATACTTTCAAGCTTGGGTTTTTGTTATACTAGCATCTCTTGTGTGATTCTTACCAAATTTTGATAAGCTTCAAGCTTAGCTGCTTCCATGTCTGTAGAAGGATAGTTTTTCCATTTGTTTTCCATGTTTTGGCCTGGTTTAAGTCCTGGTTGGTAGGCTTCCAAGGCTGCATTAATAGGCTTAAAAATTTTGTCAACCAAAATTGATCCTCCAGATTCATGGTTGTTTCTTTGATGTCACTTCCAATTTCTTTCACCTTTTCCTAGAATAGTTGTTTTGCTTTCTTATCGATTTCGGCTCGTTGTTTCATCTCATACCTTTTGCTTCTTCTTCTTTTGGTCTTTTGAGAGGCAATTTTTTAATTCTCTAAATCATCAGAGGAGTTATGTTTTTTTTTCTTAGCATGGGCTCTAGTGATTACCTTGATTGGAGCAATCGGTTCACTCTCAGATGAGCTACTAGGTATCACTTGGACTACGTTTACTACTGTTTTACCCTTGTTTAAAGAATTTTTAAGACAATCTTGTGGGAAGTGTCCTCCCTTTTTGCAACATTGTATGCAATAAGCTCAACTGGCTTGAGGTTATTGTCATGCTCTAGGCATTCATTTTCCCAATGATCATCTGCACCACAGTTATGATAGTTTCCCGTTCTTGCTTAATCATGGGTCTTACCATAGGAGGTCTAACACCTTGATTAGCTACATAATACATTGGTGCAAGCTCTGGTGGAGCATAAGTCACAGGTTCTTCCATTGGTGGTGGATATGCATTATACCGATCTCCTTCTACCATTACTGTAGATGGACTAGGCTCGGCATAGGGTGTAACAGGCACTAGTGCTTGTTCATCTATGACTCCTTCTGAATGCATGTACTTTACATGCACTGCATTATGTCCTAGATACGGAGGTTGTTGACTAAACACGGGTTGAGGTCTTTCCATACCCATCGGTGGTCTTTGAGATGGTGCCATGTTAGGCTTGTATCTGTACATGGGTTGTCCTTGTGGCCTCATGGGCACGTACTGAACATTCCCATCATACTTTGGTCGGTAGTAGCACTCATTGGTCTCATGGTTGGTCCATTTACCCTCGATTGCACACCATTTTTGCAGTCTAATTGGTTGTCCCTGTTGAGGTATCCCTTGCCTTGGTCCCCTCATAGGTGCTTTTTGCATGTTATTCATCATGTCATTCATTCTTTTGAGCATGTCTTCTATGGCTGAAAGTGGTGCTGCAGCTGCCGTTCCCACTTGTGCTAGTTTAGTGGAAGCTGTTTTTTGACTTTGGTTATCCTTATGGACATCTTCTTCGTTGAAAATATCACAATTTTCTCCTAATTCAATAGCATCTGACACACACTCTTCTAGGGTTGTATGCTTCTTGCTATACAGTATAGCATGAAGTTCTTTGTTTAGTAGTCCCTCTAGAAACAATGATACTAGTGGTTCTTCTGCAGGTATCTCTAGCTCTGGGCATCTGGCAATGTATTGTTTCATTCAAGTTGCACAATCCCTAACAAACTCACCTTGTTTTTGCTTAAAGCTGTAGATTTGAGCTACAATATTGTGTTTGATCCGTTTTTTGAAACAAGCAGCTACAAATCCTTGAGCTAATGTGTTCAAGTCCATGATTGACCTTGATGAAATGTTTTAGAACCATGTAATTGCTTTTCCTTCTAATGTCATTCCAAACCCCTCAAATTGAGTATGGAAATCAAATATGCATTCTGCTCTTAGCACTTTCTTAAAGCTTGCTAAGTGGTTGTATGGATTCCTTGAATCAATGTATTTTTTGACTTATTTTTGAAAATCAGCTGGTCTGGCGTTTCTATTTGGATCAACTCCCAGTTTCCTGGCCAAGTTGGTCCTGTTCTTAATCCTTCAAACCAGTCTGTTGGAAATAGTGACTCATGTAGCCCTGGACTGGCCTTAGTGTCACCCCGTTTTCTTCGTGATGAGATGGTTTTTGGTTTCTTAACATTACTCTCAGAAGATCTCTCACGGTGTTCATCTCTCTTGGAATAGTTTCTAGTCCTTGGTCCAATATCCAATCTCTTATTGAATATCCTTGATATTTGATTTTCTCCACCTCCTCAGGAGTCATCATAACAAAGTTGTTGTTATAACAATCCGTAAATAGATAGGTTGGTAGACCTGCTGATCCCTTTTCCTTGATCTTGAAGATATAGATAATCTTTATGGGCGTTAGTTGTGCTGATTTAGCATGCGAAGTCCACAGAAGATCTTTTATATTTATATCCTCTCAACAATAGACTCAGATCCTAGGATTATCAGTACTAAGCCGTTTCAAAGGCTTCAAATCAACTTGATTGTATCCCTCAAATTCTAAAGTTGGTGGTCCTTCTTTTGCGGCCATATCTGGAATTATGGCAATTACTTCTAACCCCCATTTGTCTATCACGTCAGGGTTTTTGACTTGTAAATACTGAGTTACGTTTCTATCTATGTACCTTTTCCCTTGTTTGTTTGCCCTGATTTCCTCTTTGAACTCAATAATATGGTCATCAATGCAAATAGTGTACTCTTCGTTAGGATCCAGGTAAACCTGAGCTCCATGGAGATTAGTCTTATAAAAAGAGAGTATATGCTTATAGCGCATTGTTGTTCCGGTTTTCGAGTGAGTCGAATAAGAAGACATTTCGGACATAGAATGAGAAAAAGTATTTGAGACTTCTTCAAGGATAGTATGCAAAGAATTGCCTTGATTCACAATTTCTTCGGTGGATACTCTACTGGAGGTTTCTCCAAATATGCCCTGATTTCCTAGTACATGACCAGATCTAAGGTTCATAAAAACTTATGAAGCCCTAGATAGAATACTTACCTTTGGATTGACTTGTTGTCAATTGCTTCTACTTGATTGAATTGCACTTTCTGTCACGCTGCCGATTCCTCGTCTACAACCTGACTCATGTACAATTTGATCAAGTTAGCTATCCTTTCACTAAGACTATGTAGTTTTTGCTAGCTATTGTGTTTGGTCTATGTGTATCACTTCAAATTGAGCTAATTTAGTCAGCATTTGAGATTTTCAAACTCAACTTTGGCAAAAATCAAAGGATTAATTTGCAACCTGGAAACTCAGGTGAACATGTACCAATTTGGATCCGATTGAACCCAAATTTTCCCGGTGACTTTGTATTATGCTGGTCTAACACTGTACAAGTTCAAAGTCAAAATTGGTGTGTAGTAGTAGTAAAGAATCGTGATTATTTACTTTTGTCAGCTTTTTACACTTTTTGGCTTGGTTTGCCAAGTATACAACCTGTTAAGGTCCTTGGACAAGTTTCAACAAGTTTCGACAAAATCTGTTCAAGTTTATCAACTGTTTCGTGTCCGCAGACTCCGATTTCAAGAATCTGGCTTAAGTCTCACTTTTGGGATCCAAATTTCACCAAAATTGATTTGCGGAGTCTACTTGATATGCTTGACCCTGTGGTATGCTCAAGTATGCAAGATTGTCAATTTTTGAAGCAGATGTAAATAATCACGATTATTTACTCTAGCTAAGTTTTTACAAGTTTTTGTCCCAATCTTGACACAGATCTGTTAAGCACCTCTACTTAAGGTCTTTAGCCAAGTTTCATCAAGTTTGGACAATTTTTGGGCAAATGGTCATTAGTTTTTTGTCCGCAGACTAACTTTGCAAATTTGGTCAAAATTTTAATCCAATGATCCAAATCTTACCAAATTTGGTTTGTGAGCTTATTACAACATGATAAAACTAGTTGCATGCTAACTTGGTAAAAAAAGTTGAAAAATGGAATACATGTAAATAATCGCGATTATTTACAAATGGCAATATTTTTCATCTTTTTGGTCAATTGAGCATGTCCACATGTCCATCACACAATAGAAGCCTATGAATCAAGTTTCATCAAGTTTGGACTATTTTTTTTCCCCAATTTACACTCAAATTCTCGAAAGTCAGTACAAACTTTAGTTTCTACCTAGATTTTTGCCAATTTGGTGATTTATATGAGATCCCCAACCCGCCAATACCTAAATCGGGATGGGATACTTGACAAGTCTCTAGGTCTGATAAAAATCAGAGTCTCTAAACAAAAAAAATCCAAGGAATAGACCTTTACCATTGACAATGGCTTGGGTCTATAGCCTTAGAAGAAGACCTAGTCCTGTCTCACAGCGGAAACCAGACAACGTATTAAATGTAATGTCTCCAACCCACCGATACCAAAAGCGGGATGGTCCCATTGACAGGTCTCTAGGCCTACTAAAGTCAAAGTCTTTAAACAAAAACAAGTTCCAGGGAATTCACCCTTACCATTGGCAATGGTTTAGGTTTATAGCCCTAGAAGAGACCTAGTCCTGTCTCACAGTGGAAACGAGACCAACCCGCCGACACCAAAAGCGGGATGGTCCCATTGACAGGTCTCTAGGTCTACTAAAGTCAACGTCTTTAAACAAAAACACATTCCAGGGAATTCACCCTTACCATTGGCAATGGTTTAGGTTTATAGCCCTAGAAGAGACCTAGTCCTGTATGCAGTGGAAACGGGACCCTATAAAAAAAATTCTGCCCCTAAATCTTCATCCTTTAGATTAAGGTTTCCTTAGCCAACACTTTTTTCCCTCTAGCATATGTGAGGGCACAGCCGCTGATGGATTCCTCGTCCAAGTGAAGAAGTTCTAAACGTTTCAGTGCGCGGGAATGGATAGTTACCTGACTAATCAGGTCCACCCATCCATGATTGACAACCTTAGTCAATCCCCACTTACCACCCCGCACTCACACATGATTTTGTTATTGTTTAATTACTACCACATTCTTTCCACATTTAAAACAATGATTCCTTTTTAACCTTTCAAACTGCATTTCCTTAAGACAACCTTTGAAAACAGTATTGAAGACATTCTTTTAGAAAACAGACATCTTTAAACTTAAGACAAGGTACTGTCAATTTAAAGTATCACTGACTAGTACTAACTTGTCTCAAGACCACCTATACAAGGGTGAAAACGGCACCCATTCCTTATTTATATAACCGGGGTGGAAAAAGTCTTCACCCAAAGTCTGGGCGCCCATACGCCAAAACCAGTTGCCCATACAACCGGGCGGTTCCTCTAGGATAAACTTAAAAGTACTATCCATAAACATAAACAAGCACGGGGTAAAGAATCCACACGTGCCGAGGTAACCGACTCCTCCATGATGGTATCTCCATCATTACTCATTACCTGGAGTAAAATATTTCCAAGGAATCAGAGGTGTCTAGCTGTCTTAAGGATGGCCAAACATTTCTTTCCTATTTCAACCAGTCATAACCCAATCAGTCCTTTTCTAATTACAATCGTTGATCGTGGGTTTCGTGGAAGTTACCTTCCATTTACAGCCAGTTTTTTTCCTTCCTAACCTTACGTATGCCATGCTTAACTTAAAATGAACTCTAAAAGCTATTAATGGCATAATTGAAATCCACCTGGGACTGGTCATCCATCTGCTGTGGGGCAGGTGCCCGTAGACTCTCCTTTGTTGGCCTATGGCTAGGCCCTGCTTCATGGTCATTAGTTGCTTTGTTGCGTTTGTTACTAACATCTTCATCTTCAGTCAAAGGATTCCCCCTGGTTCTCTTGGGAGCCATTTCGACAGCCGTTAGGGTTAATCAATTAGAGATTAAACTCTAATGATTTCTGCATAGTGTTTCTCCCTAGATGAGAGAGAAATTCTCAAGGCTCCGAGCCTACGAAAATATGAAGAAAAAGGTCCTTTTTATAGCTTTTTTTGGGCATCTGGCAGATTTTAGGAGTTTTCCCCTAGTCCAAGCAGCCCCCCAACTTGCAATTTGCGCCATCTTCAGCCATCACTGCTCCTGGCAAGTTTCCCCAGCTTCCACACTCACCCCATACCTTCCAGAATTTGCCTGGTTGATTTTTGCAGATCCTTAATGATGAAAATTGGAATTTTCTATCTAACTCTAGAACCTTAGTGTAAAGAAGTCTTTGCTAATGATTAATAATGGAACCATCCAATTTTTGTTATTAATTGAATTTCTATGGTAATTTTCCAGGACCTGTAACTGTTCCCGTTTTTATCGGAATCAGATTCTGACAATTTCTAAACATAGTAAAGCTCTGCTTATGATTCCAAAAATACCAAAATTAATAGTGTTTTGAGTCCTGCAATAGTGTTTCCATTAAGTTTTTCAAGCTTAGTACAAATTTTAAGGTTTCAAAAACTGAAAACCTTACAATCACCTTAACTGAAGGATTTTGAGATGTCCTCATCTCAACCGAAATTGGGAAAATCCTTGTGAAGGGATACTTCATCCTCCCAGGTGGCGTGCTCAATAGGGTAGTCCTTCCATTTGACCAAATATTCTCTGATAACCCTGTTTCTCAGACTCCTTCCCTGGTGTCAAGAATACAATCTGGTTGGAGTTCAAGAATTCCTTGCTTCTGCATCACAATTGTTCGTCATCTAGAGTATGATTTGGATTTGGGATGTAAGGTTTTAGAAGACTGATATGGAAGACATTATGGACCTTGAGATGCTCAGGCAATTTTAGTTTATAAGCTTGATCACTGATTACTTTAATCACTTCATACGGTCCACAATATCTGGGGCTTAGTTTTTTGTATTTTCCCAAGGATAGAGTGCTTCTTTTTGGCCGAACCCTTAGGAATAATTTATCTCCTTGTTTGAAAACCCGATCAGACCGTTTTTTATCAGCATACTGTTTCTGGCGATCCTTGGCTGCCTGAATGTCTTGCCTTATGGCTTTGGTTTGGGCATCCATTTCCTCCAACATTTGCTTTGAAGCTTCTACCCTTGTAGTAGGGTCAGAAAAATTTAGGGGTGATATGCACTCATGCCCATAAAGAGCATTGAATGGGGACATCCCAATGCTTTGATGAAAAGAAGAGTTATAGGCGAATTCCACCAAAGGAAGAAATTGGATCCATTTCTGGGGTTCCCTACCACAATAGGCTCTAAGGATGTCTTCAATGACTTGGTTTACTCTTTCTGTCTGGCCGTCTGTCTGGGGGTGATAGGATGTACTGAAACATAGTTGAGTTCCTAAGGATTCAAATAAAGCTTTCCAGAATTTTGAAGTGAATTTTGCATCTCTGTCACTGACTATTCTCTTAGGAAGCCCGTGCAATCTGAAGATCTCTTTGATAAAGAGACGGCTTATGTCTGATGCAGTATAAGTTGTTTTTACAGGCATCAAGTGGGAGACTTTAGTCAACATATCCACTACCACCATAATGGAATTGTAACCCCCTTGAACAGTGGGAAGTCTTGTTACAAAGTCCATGCTAATGAGTTCCCACTTCATCCGAGGAATGTCCAGAGGTTGAAGTTTTCCTGGCATCATTACTCGTTCAGCCTTAATCCTTTGACAGGAAAGACATTGTCTGATGTAGTGAAGTATATCTCCTTTCATTCCTGGCCAGAAATAGCTTTTTCTTATGGCATTAAGGGTCTTTGCATAGCCAGGATGGCCGACAACTGGAGTGTTATGTACTTCATAAAGGATTAACTCCTTTAATGTTGGATTTTTAGGAATGTAAAGCCGATACTTATACTAGAGAAGCCCCTCTTCAAGTGAATAATCCTTGATTCTGTCTTTCTCTTTTTCTTTTAGGTCCTGTTGATTGATAACCTGTAGAAGTTTTTGATAATCCTTATCTTCCAGGGAAGCTTCCTTAACCTTGTAGAGGATTGGATTGTCAAATGTGGAAATAGCCCCAAGAAAAACCTTACGGCTAAGAGCGTCAGCAAACACATTCTCTTTCCCTGGTTTATATTTTATCTCAAAGTCATATTCCTGTAAAAGTTCTATCCATCTTCTCTACCTCATGTTGAGTGTTGCTTGTGAGAAAATCCATTTTAAACTCTGATGATTGGTGATCAATTGAAACTTTCCTCCCAGAAGGTAGCCTCCAGAGTTTTAGAGCATGGATGACAGCTAGAAGTTCCAAATCATGAGTTGGATATTTCAGCTCGTGGATTCTTAATTTTCGTGAAGTAAAGGTGACTGGTCTACCTTCTTGGTTTAAGACTCCTCCTATAGCAAGACTGCTGGCATCTGTTACTACTTCAAACTCTTGAGTGAAGTCAGGAAGTTTGAGTACGGGAGCTGTTGTGAGATTTTGTTTTAGTTTGGAAAAACAATCCTCTTGTTCTTTTCCCCAGGTAAGTTTGACTGACTTTTTAAGTAGCTGCGTCAAGGGTGCGGCAATAATTGCATAATCTTTGACGAAGATTCTATACCATCCTGTAATGCCCAAAAATCCTCTAATCTCACTGACTGTTTTGGGTTGTGGCCAGTCTATTATATCTTTAACCTTTGCGGGGTCTACTGAAATTCCTTCAGGGTTTATTATAAAACCAAGATAACTAACTTCTGGCGTGGAAAGCACACATTTACTCATCTTGGCATATAACTGATGTTGGCATAGAAGATGAAGTACTTTACGTACATGGTCTTCATGCTCTTTATCCTGTAATGCCCAAAAATCCTCTAATCTCACTGACTGTTTTGGGTTGTGGCCAGTCTATTATATCTTTAACCTTTGCGGGGTCTCCTGAAATTCCTTTAGGGTTTATTATAAAACCAAGATAACTAACTTCTGGCGTGGAAAGCACACATTTACTCATCTTGGCATATAATTGATGTTGGCGTAGAAGATGAAGTACTTTACGTACATGGTCTTCAAGATAACTAACTTCTGGCGTGGAAAGCACACATTTACTCATCTTGGCATATAACTGATGTTGGCGTAGAAGATGAAGTACTTTACGTACATGGTCTTCATGCTCTTTTTCATCCTTAGAATATACCAGGATATCATCGAAAAACACCAACACAAAATCATCCAGATATTCTCTGAATATATCCTGCATGAGACGGTTAAAAGTGGCTGGAGCATTCGTAAGACCAAAAGGCATCACTATGAATCCATAATGCCCATACCGGGCGTTGAAAGTAGTTTTATAAATATTTGCCTCCTTAATCAGGATTTGGAGGTAACCTGATCTGAGATCAATTTTTGTGAATACCTTGGATCCATGTAACCTATCAAGCAATTCATCGATGCAAGGAATGGGGTACTTATTCTTTACTGATATCTGGTTAAGCCCCCTATAATAAATGCAGAGACGTAAGGATCTATCCTTCTTCTTTTGGAATAGAACAGGTGCTCCCCAAGGTGAAATGCTTGGTCTTATGAATCCCTGCTCAATAAGCTGACGAAGCTGTTCTTTTAATTCAATAGCTTCAGGGAGGGACATTTTGTAGGGTCTTTTTGAAATTGGCTCACTTCCCAGAAAGGTTTAAATTTCGTGGTCTATATCTCTGGGAGGAGGTAAATTCAAAAGATCTTCCGGAAATATATCCAAAAATTCTTTAAGCCATTCGAGAGTTGGGTTGTCCCTTGAATCATCTGCCTTATTAAGTTTTACTACAAAGATCTGTTGCCCTTTTCGTAACCCCTTCAGAAGTCGACTAGCCTTGACTAAATGAGCCTTAGGCTTCCTGTTTATTCCTTGTACTAATGTTTCTTCACCTAAGTGATTTTTGAAGGTTAAGTTCCCTTGAGCACAGTGAATTTGAGCTTGATTTTTGATTAGCCAATCCATTCCAAGGATACCATCATAGATTCCTACTGGAAGAGTTCGAAAGTAGGATGAAGTCAGGGTTCCCCCTAGTTCAAACTCAACTTTCCCAGCTGTAAATTGAGATAGAACCTCTTTCCCATTTGCTAGCTCTACTACTAATTTCTTGGTAGGATATTGGTTCAATTTAAGTTTCCTTAAACATTTAGGAGAGAGAAAAGAGTGTGTGCTGCCACAATCTATAAGTAGTTCAAATTTTTCACCTTCTCTGTTTACAGTGGTTTGGATGACAGCGTACTGTTGTCGAGCTCCAGGGTTATCAATGGTGGCAAAAAGAGTAGCTCTCTCATCTTCCTCATCCTGCAAGGTAGTCTCTCCTAATGCAGCATAGGTTTTGGCTCCTCTACCTCTTCCTCTGCCTCGTCCTCTATTGCCTCTACCTCTTTGATTATTCCGTTTTCCTATTTGAGTCTGAGAAGGGGTTCCAGTAGCAATTTGAGGATTTTTCCCCTCAGGACATTGACTCCGATAGTGTCCCATTCTATTGCATCCATAGCATCTGATGTTCGGGAAAGTTTTCTCTATAGTGGCTGCAGCTGACACTGCCCTTCGTTGACCTCCTTGATTATAATTTCCCCTTGCTCTTCCTCTAGAGTTATTGTAGTTGGAATAGTTCCTGGCAGGAGGGTTTCCTTCCGCTGCAAGTGGTTTAGCTCTTAGAAGATCATCTTGAATAGAGGTGGGTCTCATAGCTTCCAGCCAGTTACTCAGGGGTTTGTTTAAACCCTGACAAAAGCGAGCAATCTGTTGTTCCATAGTCACTGGTGGTGCGTAACGTCGTAAAGACACATATTTGGTATAATACTCTTCCAACGTAAGCCCTAACTATTTGAGGGCAAAGAACTCATTCATCTTGATAGCTTGGTGAGCTGGAGGAAGATATCTTTCTTTCACTGCCTACTTCATTCTTTCCCAAGAGGGACTAATGGAAGGATTATCTCTACAGTATTGTTTCCACCAGAGTTTGGCATCTCCGGTGAGTTGAAACATTCCTAACATTGCTTGATTCTCTGAAGAAGTTCCTGCTGCTAAGAAATAATAATCCATGGTGTCGAGCCATGCTTCGGCATCACGTTATAAATTGGTTCCTTCTCCCTTGAAAGTTCGGAGTTGAACTTGTTTTAACAGTAGTTTCTTTTCCTGGGTGGGAGTATAGAGACTTTTGGCAATTCCCTGAGTTTGTAATTAATGAAAATGCTTCAGTGATTACACTAATTTTGTTTTGTCATGCAGTTCTCAAACATACTACAAACAGAAATCTAACAATCCTTATCACCATTTCAATTTTTCTACACAAGCATGTCATAAAACCATGGTATATACAAAGGTTGATACAACACTGACTCATACTATGTACAAGATGGGCTCATACTATATACAAGATGGACTCATGCTATATACAATGTGTGATTCCCTAAATCAACAACCTCTTTACCACTGGTGGGTTTGACAAGGGATCAAAAAAGATGACGTCTTTTGGTCCCCTAAACCTTGGGACTACCTTGATGGGCCTGATCCTACCTGGGTATATTATTGTGGCTACCTGATCATAGACCCACTGATTCTGTAACACTTCTACCCCATCTACAACAATGGTCTGATCTGGATCTTCAGTCCCACTAAAGAAGAAAACTTCGATGGTCCGAAGTGTTTCTGCCCACTTGAGTCTTTTTAGATTGAGTGTCAACCCTTCTAACTATCCCGCATCAATCAGGAAAATTCCGCCAAACTGTGACCAGCTGATTCCCCATGTAGGAGGAGGGGAAAACATTAAATCTAACAATTGCATGATGCTCTTGTGAAGTACAAAGTTGTTGGAGCTGCAAGCAGCCTCGAACATGATATTGAAAATCACAAACTTTTGGTAGGCTTGGCGGATATTTTCCTGTATTGATAGAGAAATTCTCATTTCACAATATACCATAATTAAAAATGCAATACAACTTATGCCTATTTCCCAAATTTTACCCTCCTAAGGTCAGGACCTTATTAAACCATGCTCTGATACCACTTGTAATGTCCTCAACCCGCCGACACCAAAAGCGGGATGGTCCCATTGACAGGTCTCTAGGCCTACTAAAGTCAAAGTATTTAAACAAAAAAAAATTCGAGGGAATTCACCCTTACCATTGGCAATGGTTTAGGTTTATAGCCCTAGAAGAGACCTAGTCCTGTCTCGCGATGGAAACGGGACCCTGTAAAAAAAAATTTGGCCCTAAATCTTCATCCTTTAGATTAAGGTTTCCTTAGCCAACGCTTTTTTCCCTCTAGCATATGTGAGGGCACAGCCGCTGGTGGATTCCTCGTCCAAGTGAAGAAGTTCTAAACGTTTCAGTGCACGGGAATGGATAGTTACCTGACTAATCAGGTACACCCGTCCATGATTGACAACCTTAGTCAATCCCCACTCACCACCCCGCACTCACACATGATTTTGTTATTGTTTAATTACTACCACATTCTTTCCACATTTAAAACAATGATTCCTTTTTAACCTTTCAAACTGCATTTCCTTAAGACAACCTTTGAAAACAGTATTGAAGACATTCTTTTAGAAAACATACATCTTTAAACTTAAGACAAGGTACTGTCAATTTAAAGTATCCCTGACCAGTACTAACTTGTCTCAAGACCACCTATACAAGGGTGAAAACGACACCCATTCCTTATTTATATAACCGGGGTGGAAAAAGTCTTCACCCAAAGTCTGGGCGCCCATACGCCAAAACCAGTTGCCCATACAACCGGGCGGTTCCTCTAGGATAAACTTAAAAGTACTATCCATTAACATAAACAAGCACAGGGTAAAGACTCCACACGTGCCGAGGTAACCGACTCCTCCATGATGGTATCTCCATCATTACTCATTACCTGGAGTAAAATATTTCCAAGGAATCAGAGGTGTCTAGCTGTCTTAAGGACGGTCAAACATTTCTTTCCTATTTCAACCAGTCATAACCCAATCAGTCCTTTCCTAATTACAATCGTTGATCGTGGGTTTCGTGGAAGCTACCTTCCATTTACAGCCAGTTTTTTTCCTTCCTAAACTTACGTATGTAATGCTTAACTTAAAATGAACTCTAAAAGCTATTAATGGCATAATTGAAATCCACCTGGGACTGGTCGTCCATTTGCTGTGGGGCAGGTGCCCGTAGACTCTCCTTTGTTGGCCTATGGCTAGGCCCTGCTTCATGGTCATTAGTTGCTTTGTTGCGTTTGTTACTAACATCTTCATCTTTAGTCAAAGGATTCCCCCTGGTTCTCTTGGGAGCCATTTTGGCAGTCGTTAGGGTTAATCAATTAGAGATTAAACTCTAATGATTTTTGCATAGTGTTTCTCCCTAGATGAGAGAGAAATTCTCAAGGCTCTGAGTTTAAGAAAATATGAAGAAAAAGGTCCTTTTTATAGCTTTTTTTGGGCATCTGGCAGATTTTGGCAGTTTTCCCCTAGTCCAAGCAGCCCCCCAGCTTGCAATTTGCACCATTTTCAGCCATCACTACTCCTGGCAAGTTTCCCCAGCTTCCACACTCACCCCATACCTTCCAGAATTTGCCTAGTTGATTTTTGCAGATCCTTAATGATGAAAATTGGAATTTTCTATCTAACTCTAGAACCTTAGTGTAAAGAAGTCTTTGCTAAGTATTAATAATGGAACCATCCAATTTTTGTTATTAATTGAATTTCTATGGTAATTTTCCAGGACCTGTAACTGTTCCCGTTTTTATCAGAATCAGATTCTGAAAATTTCTAAACATAGTAAAGCTCTGCTTATGATTCCAAAAATACCAAAATTAATAGTGTTTGGAGTCCTGCAATAGTGTTTTCCATTAAGTTTTTCAAGCTTAGTACAAATTTTAAGGTTTCGGAAACTGAAAACCTTACATTAAAAGTCCAAAAAAAAACTATTTCGGCCCTATAACTTCCACAAATTGGGCTAAGGTATCCTCAATCAACGCTTTTTTCCTCCTAATATATGTGAGGGCACAGCCGCTAGTGGACTCCTTTTCTAAGTAAAGATGTTTTCCAAACGTTTTTAGTACGCGTGGATGGAGAGTTACCTGACTAATCAGGTCCACCGGTGCATGATTGACAACCTTAGTCAATCCCCACTTACCACCCCGCACTCACACATGATTCATTTATTTTCTAATTGCTATCACATTGTTTTAACTTTTAAAATAATGGTTTATTTTAACGTTCCATCACAGTAATTCCTTCAATCAAGTATTTAAGACAGCATTGAAAGCATTCTTTTAGAAAATAAACATCTTTAAACTTAAGACAGGGTACTGTCAATCAAAACATTGTCCATAATAACCATGAACAGTACTCTTCTTATCTCAAGACCACCTAAGGGTGAAAAAAAAAACGGCACCCATTCCTTATTCACAATCCGGAGTGGATAAACCCCCACCCAAGGTTTCGGGTGCCCATACACCAGACCAGTTGCCCATACAACCGGACGGCTCCCTTAGGATAAAAAACGGTATCCTTACTTATGTAGAAACATCAAGACATGACACAGAGTAGAAACTCAATGTTCATGGGGGTAATCGACTTATCCGTGGCTGGAAAGCCATCATTATTCATCAAAATATACCAAGGAGTCGGAGGTGTCTTGAGACAAGCTATCTTAAGGATGATCAATCATATCTTTCTTAATTCAAGCAGTTTTAATCCAAACAATTCTTTCCTATTTTATAAAGAAATGCACATTGGTTTCTTGGAAGTTATCTTCCGTTTTTTACCAACTATTCCTTTTCTGATTCTTACTCACTCCTTATGTATGCAATGTTAGCTTATAAAAGAACTTAAACTATTTAAAGACTTAATTGAATAATGGGAAACCCACTTAGGATTGATCGGCCATCTGCTCATACGCTGGCGCCTGAAGACTCTCGCCCGTAGGCCTACTACTAGGCCCAGCTTCATCCTCGTGTGACGCTCTAGTTCTTTTTAGAGCTCTGCCCTCATCATTAGATGTAGGATTGGCTTGGGTCCTTTTAGGTGCCATAACTTCTTATCCTTATAAAAAGGATGTCTAATCATTAGGTAAATACTTCAAAAGCTAAACTTAACCTTTGTATCCAAGTTTACCCAAATCTAGGTCAAATTTGTAGTCTTAATTGGTAGATTCTTGACCTAGTAATTTTTTATTTACCTATATAGGTATGATAACTTTTTCCATAGATTTCCTAAGGGGTTTCTAAGATATCCTAATTTACTTATAATTTTGTATATCTTTTTTTTGATTTTCCCATCGAATTTTAAGCTTGGGATCTGCTTATTTTGAGCTTAGTATTTATTCTATTTATTTTCTCTTAAATATTTCATTTTCTCAACTTTATATCATAGGTTTACACTTACTATAATTTTCCTAAAAACTTTTGATCGCAAAGTCTATTTATTTTAATTAATCTTTTACTAAAAATAAGACTTTTGGTCAATTATAATTTCCTAACCTCACTTATTAACTATGGTATAATTATCACAAGTAAATAAGGATATTTTATTTCTCTGGTAATTATCTTCTAATTTTTCAACTTAATTATCTAATTTTTATCTTTAATTTTTAGCTAGACATAGTATAATTTGACTTAGATAAATATCTATACGACTTTTCGAACCTTGAGATAATTATCACCACCTTTGTATCATGTAATATAGCTATGATCAATAGCATGTAATCATATACCATGATTTACTAATTGTCCAATTTTTATCTTTAGGTAAAAATTGTATACTTATATAAACATCTATACTACTTTTCTAACCTTGAAATAATTATCATGGCCTCATTATCATGCAATCTAACTCTAATAAATAGTATGTAATCATATCACATGATTTGCTAATTTCTTCCTTTCGTTCTCAGCTAGAATTAGTATAGTTTGATTCAAATAAATCTCTATACTACTTATCTAACCTTGAAATAATTATCACAGCCTTTGTATCATGTAATATAGCTCTAATAAATAGCATGTAATCATATTACATGATTTACTAATTTTCCCTTTTACTTTACCCTCAAAAATAGTTTTTTTTACTAAGATAATTAGCTAAACTAATTATCTATAATTAAGATAATTATCACGGGTTTCTTAAGATGAATTTTTATCTAATAATTATCTCAAAGCATTTTGGATTAGTTTGCTATTTTTCCTCTTTTATTTTCTCTTAAAAACAGTATAATTCTGCTGAGATAATTAGTTAAACTAATTATTTAAAGTTAAGATAATTATCACAGGTTCCATAAAGAGTTTTTTTCCTCTGATAATTATCTCAAAGCATTTTGGACTAGTTTTCTCTTTTCCCTTAAAAATAGTGTAATTATGCTGAGATAATAAGTTAAACTAATTATTTGACATTGAGATTATTATCATGGTTTTCATAAGATTTTTTTTTCCTCTAATAATTATCTCAAAGCATTTTGGATTAGTTTGTTATTTTTCCCCTTATTTTCCCCTTAAAACAGTGTAATTCTGCTGAGATAATTAGTTAAACTAGTTATTTGAGGTTAAGATAATTATCATGGGTTTCATAAGATGTGTTTTTCCTCTGATAAGTATCTAAAAGCGTTTTGGATTACTTTGCTATTTCCCCCCCCTTTATTTTCTCCTAAAAATAGTGTAATTCTGCTAAGATAATTAGTTAAACTAATTATCTAAGGTTAGACTAATTATCAAGAGTTCCATAAGATGTATTTTACCTTTGATAATTATCTCAAAGCATTTTGGATTAATTTGATCATTTTTCTCTAAAAAATAGTGTAATTCTACTTAAATAATTATAAAAATTACTCAAAAAATTAAAAGATAATTTTTCTTGCATAGTGATAGTCTAACACAGCTCTAATAGTTATTTCATCTTAATCTAAATTTAATTAGTATAAATATCATTAATTTATTGTTAAAATGAGTAATTTCAGTGCTAATATAATATAATAATCAATTAACTTAGTGTCCCTAAACTTAATCTCAATAATCAGCAGAGAATTTTGAATTAGAAGAGAATTTTAGAGTATACATAGGTTTAATCTTCAATTAATTAAGAGATTTGTTAAGAGGTTAATCTAGTTTTACTAATTAAAAAATGTTAGTACTAACTATCGTTGATTAACCAACTAGAGCTTTACTCTCTAGTGATTTCTGCGTAGAGGTCTCTCTAGATGAGAGAGAATGTACAAAGGCTCCAAGTCTGTTTGAAATTGTGAAGCAAGGGGTCCTATTTATAGGTTTCTGGCTCTCACAAGCTCTCATAGGCTGAAAAAGCAGTTGCTTGTAGCTCAAGCACCCTCCAGGCTCAAGATGGCACCCCCTGCTACTAATTCTGTCTTGGGCAGGTTCATTACTGCCCCACACAGTCCCCCAAGCTTTCAAAATCCATTTATGCTATTTTTCCAGACTTTTAATGATTAAACTTGGAAATATCTGCAATTTTTAGAACCTTATGATAAAAAGTCTTTAGAAGTAATAATTACTAAAACCATTTAATTTTACTTAACTAATTAAATTCATAGTGTAACCTTTCAGAGCCCATAACTTTTCCAGATTTTATCGGAATTCGGTTCTGAAAAATTTAACCCTTATAAAGCTCTGGTTACGGTTCCAAAAATACCAATATTTACCATAATTGGATCATTCTATAGTGTTTTCTCAGTAGCCAAATTAATTTGATCGGCTTTGTACAATTTCTAAGGTTTCAAAAACTGGAAACTTTACAATTTAAGTCAAATGTGCCTTTACAAAAGTTGTTTGTACACATGCAATGAGTCATTGATATCAACCTTGGTCAAATTTGAGTTGAAAGTAAATAATCACGATTATTTACTTCAGGCTTAAAATGAATTTTTTTTTGCACTTTTTTCATGGACAGTATTTTCATGAGTTATTTTAAGCCTAGGAATCTAAAATGTCAAGAAAAAGTAAATAATCTGAGTTTTTACAAACTCTTGAAATTTTTACCTCAAAGTGTCCTTGAGCTTACCCATTGGTTCATACAACTTTTAAGCTTACTCTCCAGTCGGATTGAGTGGTTCGTAGGTTATTTCTAGCTGTAGACTTGAAATTTTGCAACTTCAAATACAACCACAAACACTCATTTTCTTGTTTTTTACGGTTTTCTGAGCATTGATCTTAAGACTTGTTTCGTCTATCAATCATTCTCAAAATCCTGATTTAGTTCTACAATCCTACAGTCCTATAGGCACTCGACAAGTACGATTACTTCCAAGCTACCTCCACACAACAAAAGACGACAATTTTAAGATATGCGGTTTCTAAAAGAAATTTTGTACTCTAGGAGATCCTAGAGGAAGTTAAATGATAACTTCACAAGACCCACGTGTTTTTTCCTAGTTTAGGTCTCTTTGATCCCCGGTAACGGTGCCAAATGTGGGATGGGTGTCTAAACTCACTATCCTATCTTGTTGTAGATTTAGCGAGAACCACGATTAAATTGTCAATCCATGGGATGATGCTGACTCGACTAGTACATAGAGGCTACAACAGGTTGTTGATCTCTCGAAAAACAACAAACAACTCGAATCTAACTCAAGCTACACTCAGGTGACTGAAATCACCAAAAGACAATCGCTCATCGGCAAATAAATCACACATCCAAACGTAACGAAACTTCTTGGACATGTTTATAAGACCTAAGCACACATACTTATGGTCTCAAATGCCACTTTAGGTCAAGTGAAAAAAATCATGATTATTAACAACAGTGGATTTTTGACCTAATCGTTTTCGACCCAGAATGCACCTAAATGCTTAGCAATGATGCCCCAATACCGCGCCTATGCTTAGTTTTTGTTTTTGAAGTGTAAATTTCTACTTATGATGAAATTAGGCCGCGGGTCATCGGCGAGGCCAAAAGCTACAAAATACTGTGGTGTGTTTACGTTAGTGCATAGATCTCTTACGTGCGGTTGCAATGCAACAGACACGACTGCAATGTGACAACCGGGGAGGGAGTAGGAAGCGCGAGAAGGAGAGAAGTGAGCACCGTTAGCTCACGGTATGTATTTTATTATCCAAAACTTACAAATAACTTACAAAATTTGGCTTTTATACCTTAGCCAAGGTTTTTGGTGGTCAAAACTAATAATTTTGGAGCTCTAACTAAAGATAGGTAATGACAGGTTGATACAATCTGGAATCTTGTAGCCCCGGCTCATCATTTACAAGGTTTATCCAAAAAATAAGAGTTACAATATTCCCAATTTATCAAAAATAATAAGTGTTTTTACAATAAGAGCTCCGAAAAATGGTATCCATGTTAGCTTGTTGCTAACATTCTTTATCCGAAAAATAGGAGTTAAAATATTCTCAATTTATAAAAAATAATAAGTGTTTTTACAATAAGAGCTCCAAAAATGGTATCCGTATTAGCTTGCTGCTAACACTATCCCCAAGTTGGTATGATTCTCTTTGCAACCTGCAGAACTCAGCACATTCTATAGAAAGAGCAGTGCTTTCCAACATTCGCAACACCTTGTCAAAAGTCTTGTTGAAGCACTAGCGGCCTATCTCTATGATGATAGTAGCATACAAGATCATTGCTAAATTGATTGCTCTAAGACTGACTTCAACCTTGAAAAGAGTCATCACCCCCCATCAACATGGATTCATAAAAGAGAGGCCAATTTATGAAAGCATATTGGTTGCCATGAATGGTATTGAATATGCTTCTTTCACTAAGCAAGAGTGTGTCCTCGTCTAGCTTGATCTAGATAAGGCCTACGATAGAATCTCATGGCCATACATTGAGACAATCATGAAGGCTTTGGGCTTTGGGCCTAGAATGTGTGCGATTGTTGGCACGTTGGGGGAAGGAAGTTACTCTGAGCTCCTCTTCAACAAAAAGATAGTGGGAGGGTTTGAAGTCAAGCGTTCGATCAAGCAAGGCTACCCCCTTGCCTTGCTACTTTTTTCTATTGTCTCTCTCTCGTTGGTGACTTCACTTGAGGATAGTGTGGCAAAAGGGGAAATTCAAGGTCTTTCACTGCCTGGAGGAAAGTAAATTCTTGCGAATTGCTTTGCAAATGAGTCTTTGTTGTCTCTCAAAGCTGAGTCCGAGATGCTAAGAAGAGCCCTTGAGATTGTTCAACCTTTTGACTCTACCTGTGGCTCAATGTGTAGTATTGAGAAATCCAGACTGACTCTCTCAGAAAGTGACACCTTCAACCACGTAGAATGGTCATGAGAGATTATAGGCAAGGGCATTTTGTTCAAGCACCTAGGTGCTCCACTTTGGGTGGGGATTATGGATAAATAGAGACTCTTGACCAAAGCTAGCAACAAAATGAGAAGATGGAAGTTTGTGCTCCTCCCCTTTCATAGTAGAGTCACGATGATTACATGATAGTGTACATTTCATTTCTATCGTCGTTGCTGAAAATAAACAAATCCAATTGGAATGAATACCTGAAGCCTATCAAGAGTTTTTTAATGGAAAAGTAACATGAAAGCCACAAAACCTTGTCAATGGGGGAGATAGGAATGGGTACAAGACCTAAGAATCAAGGCGGAATCAGGATTATTGACCCCATGGTGCATGCCAAAGCTTCATGTGCCAAACTTGTCGTCTCTTTGATGAACCAAAAACAGGAGTGGGCTATTATGGCCTATGATATGATAAGAAACACAAATTTTGCCTCAAAAGGGGCCATATGAACGATGGCCACTATGACGGACAAGATTTAAGCACTTGGTTGGACATCCCTCAAGCTTGGTGGCTGCACATGGGAACTAGCACGAAAAAGTTACAAAGAAGCCTCAGCTCTGGAATGGGGAGAGAAGTTCATATGCTTTAAGGCTTACTCCAGCAAGTGGTCCCCTTGGCTCTCCAAACTTGGAAGGGGCTCCTTGGACCCCTTCTGGAGGGAAGTTGCACGATTGGTGAACAATAAAGGTATCTCTAAACTTTCACATGTTTGGGATGACAAAAGGTGTTGATGGTAGGATGTGGAGCTCATAACGATGCAACATAAATTGGGGATATACGAAAGGCTTTTGATTAGTAAACTCTGGGAAGTGTTCGCATCCTCAGTTCCATCTGTGTGAATCAAAAATAGATTGAAGAGCATGGCAGTGTGACTGAAAGACAAAGTGTCTCACTTCTCAAGACCCTGAGTACCTTAATGTGCTAGTGTACAAAGCCAATTGGTTTGCCCCACTCAACAAAATTTGGAAGAGAAACTGGTGAGAAGAACACTAGCAAAAGAGGGTGACTACCATTTGGAAGGTTAAAGGGTTGGATTCATAAAAGTACTTTTTTGGAAGGTGCTATGGGGAGCCTTGCCCACTGGGATCAAGGTGCATGCTAGAGGGTTCGGCTTTGACACTTGAACTGGTTGTAGGTCAGTCTCAAAATACCCCCTTCATTTGTTAGGCAAATTCCCTACTTTGCGGGGACTAGCCACGAGGGCTTGCAAGTGGATACGAAGGACTGGGAAGATCATCTTGTAATGGATGCACTGATCTTGTAATGGATGCACTGATCTTGTAATGGAGGGCGTGGTCACCAAAGCTAGGCCATTTTGGTGTGCACTCAAATGATCAGATTCTACTACCTGAGGCAGGTATGGAAGTCCAAGAACCTTTGAGTATTTGAGGACATACTAGATGTAGCTCTTTTTGATGATATTGTGAGACTGATCACTGAGCTCATACAATATGTGGTGGGAGCAAGAAGAGGGAAAATTGACAAAGATGAAGGATGGGTGTATACTTGAGCTACTTAGAACAAACAAGAGGGTAGGGATAATGTCATAAAATATAAAATCTATCTTGAACAAATGATTTTCTCATATTAAACTGATCAATTAATATGGAAAGATAAAAGGGGAACAAGAGTTAGGATATAGATATGTGCTTTTAGACCTATCTCAATAGGGGACCAAAAGGAGAAATGGTTGCATCTCAATAGGGGTCCAAAAGGAGACGGTCTACCAAAGAGCAACGTGCATCTAATGGAGCTTAGGGTTAGCTTCATTAAAGACCTCCAAAAGTTAGTGTTAAAAGTCCTTTGATCTTAGGCAAGCTAGGACTGACCTTGAGGTGGGAACCCTATCCAAGCATGAGGTGCTTGCCGGCTTGCTAACTAAAGTGCTTAAAGTGTTTGTGGGAACCTTGCCCAAGGCTTGAGGTGATTTTTATGCTTAAAATGACTAAGGTTCTTGAAGTGTTCAATTCAAAGATAAACTCTCAAGAGGCATAAATGGTTTCCATGCTTGATTAACTAAGTGCTTGAAGTGCTCTTCAAACCAAATGAGTTAAAAAGCATAAAAGACACATGAAAAAATTCTCCACATGTGGCACTCATGATGTGCTTGAATCCTATTGGATAGGTTTTAAAGGGGTCCAATGAGAATTTAGATGCATAAAAATAAATAATTAAGTTCTTTCTGTCAAAGAGGAAAAAGAGGACACATGTTTCAAATGATATAATTAAATATTACGTGAGAGAGAGAGAGAGAGAGAGAGAGAGAGAGAGAGAGAGAGAGAGAGAGAGAGAGAGAGAGAGAAAGAGAGGTGTGGACCAAGCATGAGAGGGGGGTATACTCTTCCCCCCCCCCCCCCCCCCCCCCCCCCCACCCACACACACACACACACACACACACACACACAGACACACATTCTCTCATTGGTGGAGTGCAAAGTGCAAGAGTTCCATCTCCTTCTTGAAGCTTGTTGAGAAGTGGAGATCCTACACCAACACTCTTGGCTATGGCATGCAAATCCAACCAAGAGCCACGGTTCAATGTTTAAGCTTGCCATCTTCTTCATCTTCCTTACTATGCTATATATTATGCTATGCTAAGTAAGAAGAGTGATGATAAGTGAGGAACTATTTCTTTCTCCTATGGATGATTCTTCTTCCTCTTCCCTACCCTCATTCCCCGCTAGCTCTCTCCACCTTCAAAGGTGTTTGAGGCCTTGGGACTGAGGCTTGGGATAGTTAATGATTTTTGCAAAGTTTATGTTATGCTCGTGATGCATGAAGCTTTCCATCTTCATAGCATCACCAAGGTCACAATGAACACAAAGATTATATTGTAACAAGTCTCTCTTGTTGATGGGAGAATTTATAATACAAATGCTTTTGGAGGGGGGATCGGGCTCCAAGGAAATCTGATCCTCAACTATTGTCATTTTCTTTAATACTCTCTCTCTTACAAAAGTATTGTTCGTGCCAAGTCAATTAAGTACTATGTTTATGTTGCTACTATCCATTAAGTGCACCCACTATGTTCTCAAAGTAATCTCACAAAAATGCTCACTCTAGTTCTCTTAATTCCGCTATTCTCAAAGTTCATAGGCCATTTTCATTACATTGGTATCAGAGCATTTGGTTTCTCTTTTCTTGCTTAAGAAGAGAGGTCCTTAAGTAGCCTATTATAGATTGATTTTGTTAATTATATTAGGGTAAGTGGGATTGGGATCTGTTATCGGTTTTGTTGAGCTCACTATGTGGGATATGGTGCACACCTCAGGAGATTTTTTCTTAATAATGGGGTCTTTTAAAAATTTCCTACGGCTTTACCATTATTGAGCCATAAGAAGTTCAAAAGGAGCTATTCCTCGGCAATTCTGCTATGTTAGACCCAGCTCACTACTCTCTATAATTAACCAATTTGAGCCGTGGGTGTAGATACTTAAGTGCTTATTTTCAAAGGCTAAGAGGAGTAGCAACTAAGGTTTTGAATTGCCAAAGAATACACTAAGTAAACACATAAGTATAATTAGCATGGCTGACAATAACCAAGAGAGTACAATGAACATTGATAACTTTGATTTTGCACATGAAGGTGCTAATGATGGGGTTATACAAATTGGCGTCGAGCAAGTATTTTTGAGCATCAAAATAATCGAGCAAGTCCCTTCAAACATTCTTTATTACTTGGAGCGAATTGCAAAGGTGCAAGTGGGTGTTCAAATGTTTGTGGTCTCGCTCTGATCACCACAAAGGTCATCGTCATCAAAGTCCTCTGTGATGACTTACACATAGGACACTTGATCATTGCATGGAGGATTGTGAGCCCAAGACCCTCTCCCTTGTCTTTGAGAGACTCTTCTAATTGTAGGACTATACCCAAGTTTTCAAAAGATTAAACAACCCCTTAAATCACCACCCAATCACTACTAACAATGGTATTTTGAACAATGTCATTTATCATGTAATCAATACACTCATTGTATCAACACACTCATTCTATGTTAAAAGCCAAGCATGAGGTAAAGTCTAGCTATGAGAAAGCTGTGATATCAAAACAATAGCATATCTTGATTCTTATGAGGAGATACCAAAGATGAAGTTTCATTATTATAGCATGCATCAAGAACATTTGAGGTTAGGATGCCTTTATGTCACAAATAAAATAATCTTAATCACACAATGCAACTACATGACATTGTTTGAGCTAGTGGTTTTGTAGTCATGAAGAGATAATCAATTTCAAAACGCCTCTAAATAGTAAAGAATCTATATCTACAAGATCATTATAAAAGGAAATTGAAGGCTTTCCTTCCTTCCATAGCCTCTATCTTCAAACTCACTGTACCTAACAACATTGGCCTTGTTCAATGTGATTACCAATTGCTAGCTATTTGGCAACTCTAAAATGATTTTAAACCATTAATACTATTGTCACTCTAGTTGTCAACAAAATCATCAAGAAAGAAGACAAGCCGTTGCATTCATGAAATCAAAACATTCATAACATTAAATAGAGAAATCTATTCAATGGAACAAAAAAAAAAACCCAATCCCTTCAATCATGGAACAAAAGAAATATCCCTTGGCTTGCCGCAAGTGTTTGCGGATGTTTGTCGGGACGATTCCATGTTGGCATGGGACTGTTATGACAGAGCTATTGGTGCTCGCGATAAACTGAGGGCATGCACCTACAGTCTACTGTTTAGCACTTTTCACTTGTATTATCCACTTGGAATACATTTCCATGTATAAGTTGATCAACATGTTCTTTTTAATTGGAACACACAGGCAAGTTCTTTTTCTTGCAGGCTTGCAATAGCAAATGACATTGAGGGAGCTTGGACGAGTAGTCAGCTTCCTTCAACTCTTTTTGGGCTTGCAAATGGTAACTTTAATGTACACGTCGTACATTCAAATGCACCAAGTCTTAACATCCTTTTCAATATGATGACTAGCAATGATCATGTTATGCATGTCCCTGATTATAATATGAGTGAAAAATTTGGCTAGCGCCATTGAAGATCTCGCCATATTGGGCCTCCTCTTTGGCACTGTGATGGTGAATGTATTTTAAAAAATAGCAGACATATAACATTTTTGGCTCATGCTGTATCATAAGGTGGAAAGCACCTTCTATGTAGAGTGTGCATATTTAGCTCCATTTGAATGCCCTTTTCACAAATGATGCATGATATTTAGTGTTTAGAGAGTTTGTACTGAAGCTTTGCATGCAGAAAAACTTACCATCAAAGCTTCTTCTATTGGCAACCATTGCAATATATGTTCTGTTGTTGAAGCCCCTTCTGCTGGCATTGGAAACCGGTGCAATAAGGTAATGTCTCAGAAGCCTTTCTTCTCCCATTGGCAACCAATGCAATAAGGTTATGTTGCCAAAGCCTTTTTTGCTCAATGGTCTCTCACATTGTCTCTGCCCTTGTGAAACGTGCCGAAACCAGTCCACGTCGGCACTGAACGTTTCCAGGAAGTTCACCATATGTAAAAAATCATCCATCGGTTTTTTGTATTTTTAGAACATCATCTCTTTTAGGAGTTGAAGTACCTTCCCCTCCCTCGGGCATGTGGCCCTTGCTGCCCTTCACCTCGACAATCGAACGTAGCTTGCCTCAGGACTATATAACACATAGCATTTAAAGAGGGGGGGGTAAGGGGATCAATGGTAGGGAACTGGATTGGGGCTTATCGAGGGGATCTGGACCGTGCATACCTGTAAAAACTAAACCTGGACAGCGAGGGGGCTGGGCATGCTGGCCAAATTCAAGCGGGATAAGGCTGAGGGAAGTGCCATGTCATTAGGGTGGAAATTTGAATTTGGGACGCTTTTTAGGGGGGTCGACAGGCGGGGAGGCCACGCTGTTGGGGTTTGGGCAGAGAGGCCATGCATTATCTCTGAGAGGCAGGAGGGTAGAGGGAAGAAGCCGCAACAGGTATGGAAAGCAGACAAATGCTGGACCTCAATGTACCTTGGGAGGAAAAACAAGTTATGCAGTCCATTGACTTAAACGTAACCTGGAAGGCAGAGGGAGATCGAGGGATGCCGGGCAGGATGGAGGCACGATTGGATGCTTTCGAGGATGGGGAGAAACAAAAGCAATATCGTATATTTGATTTGAATGAGGAGTTGGAGGAAGGCAGCTCATCATCAACAGGCTCAAGTAGTGCTTCCATGGAATCAGGATCCCATTCTAGTGGTGGTGACCAAGTAAAGGAGTTTACCGAATTCCCTTCAACCTTCCTTGCAGATTCAGTCCATAGGAGGAAACCCGTGACCCAATCTTTTGACCCAGAGTTGCATGCTTCTCACCATTTCTTTAGCTTTTCTCGGGAGAGCTATGACCTTATGCTATTAGATCTTCAAGGGATTTGTAAGCCAACATTGGGTATGCTGCACAATGTCGGCATGCATGATGTAAAACGGTGGAACAAGATGAAGGAAAATCTTGTGATCCGAGGATCCCCTCGGCATGGATCAGTTAGGATCTTCTTGAAGGGTCTCCCTCCCAGAGCCATTGCACCAAAGGAGGAGTGGACAACCATTACAGAACAATGTCATGTTGACCAGCAAGGGGCTCATTTGAGCATGTTGGAAACTATGAATCAGATGAAAACTGCATGGTGCACAGATATCAAAAGGCATGGCATACCTACTTCATTCATTAGAGATGCGGTCAGAAATTGTCAGGTATGTAAGAAGGATCCTATCCTCCAATCTGAATCGCTTATGTTTCAGAAGGTTGGAGGGAAGGGCAATGCCGGTGAGAAAACTCCAAGTGAAAAAATTATTATAGATAGATTTCATGTGTGTGATGTGCTAGAGAGTATTATGATAAACCATAAAGTCAGGCTTGTTAAGATAAGATCGGCCAAGGTAGGCGAAGGAAAGGTAGAGGACTACTATGTCTGTCATCGTGGTGGTTCAAGAAGGCATCATGGAGAAAACAAGCGTAGAGAGAGGAAAACGAAGAAGTGCGGTTGTCCTTTCAAGGCACAGGTGCAATTCAGTGAGGGAGTTCATGAGGTCACGATTTTGCTTTGTGCTATGCATGAGGGCCATGTTCCTGGCTCTCGGGCTGACTTATATCATCTACCTGTTCATCCAAGTGTGCTTCAATGTTGCATGGAGGATTATTTTGATGTTGGAACATGTCGCCATGTTGCCAAAATGTCAGTTTCAAAAGAAAACTTCCACAAGCAACGAGCATCCTTGTTAGATCGCACAACTTTTTGATTCTTCATGATCTCAAAGGAGGTCCAACAGTTGGCATATAGCCTACGGCATGAAGGTAGCAAGATAATTTTCTTTTCCTGTCACCCCTTTAATTACTTAACCATTTTGTTTTCTCTAGGTCGTGCATCTGGGAATGATTGGTCTGCAATGTACATGGAGGCTCTAAAGTTACAAGCCGCAGGGAAGGTACTTTGGAGTGCCCTATCTTCATTTTTATGTTTTCCTTTTTCTTATGTCCTTATTTAGTTGCTTATTGCTTTTGAAAGGTCGCATATGTGCAACCATACAATCCAAATGCTTTGCAAGATGTCAACAAGCCGTTTGTCGTCATCATTCAAGATGATTGGATGCTTCAGATGTGTATTCAATTCTCACAACATAATGCATGGGCCGTGGACAGCACATTCAAGACAAATGTTTATGGGTTGCCATTGTATGCAGCTGTTTTGCCAAATCAAAATGGTACAGGGATTCCTTTGTGGTTGATGATGTGCACAAGTGACCCTGGGACATGTCAGGAGAGCGTTGCCCTTGAATTGACCATCCGGATGATATTCTCGAGAATGGGCAGCATACGACCGAATGCAATTGTGATAGACAAATGTCCCCAAGAATTGAATGTCATCTTGAGTGCCGTCAAAGATGATCCTTCTTGTTGGGCTGAACACAGTGAAGGACAACGAGTCCAAGTAGCATGTCATGTCCTGGTTTGTTGGTTTCATGTCAAAAAGGCTTGGGTGGAGAACCTTTTGCCGCAAGTGCCAAGACACATGTAAGACCATGTTTATTCTTCAATGTGTAACTTGATGCACTCCAGCTCCGAGGACGACTTTGAAGCTCGCTTTCAGCGCCTCTTGCTAGACTACTCCAATCATGCAAATATTCAACGTTATGTCTCCAATGGATGGTGCTCGAAGTCATGCGTATGGCGTGAACGCTGGCCGAAGTTTGGACGTCTTTTTCCCCATGGCAATGTGGACACAACGAATTTGGTGGAAAGACTATGGCAATATGTCAAGTATACTCTCTTGGATGCGAGGATAAATAGGCCAGCCTTGGATCTACTACATGCACTTGTTGGAAATGCGAGGAGTGGAAGCTGGATGGGAGGAACTCTCTTGGAGTTCTTCAAGCAAAAGCAAGAGCTAGGTGAGCTATTGTCCCACTCCTTGGACTTTCTCTTCGATCTACCTCTTAGTAAAGTTCATGGCATGTTCATTGACAGCGGATTTCGGACGATTTGCTGTGTATGGTTCAAGCAAGAGTGCAACAAAGGCACTAGCTGCTGGGGAGAAGCTATGTCAACGATACAAGACTAATCCTGAAACTCTTCAGGTGGTGAACGAATCTACATTACTCTTCAAGATTCAAAGCATGACATCAGACTCTTGGTACCATGTGAGCATGCAATCCTTGTACTGTGATTGCCCAGAGTGGTCCTCCCAATGCAAGCATCTATATGGGCTTCGGTTAATACTTCAAAGCTATTTTCCAATGCTTCATGAAATTTTACCTATTGTGGATAGCGTGCATGCAATGGTTGACCTTGCAACCAGTGATGGAATGCAACAATGTGCCCAAGTCTTTGAAACAGGGAGTGGATGTGATGACAAAGCACTGGATACTGATATGAATGGTATTGGACCATACTTGCAACAGGTTGACATGGAGATAGTCAATTGTATCGACAAATCTAGGGAGTTCTTGCGACAATTGGCTGATGTATTACCGCAGTGGACATTGCAGCAAAAGGAGGTTGCTCTGAAGAAATTAAAGATCTCTATGGAGAACTTGGAGAATCTCCATGAGCCAGAGGAGATCAGCTTGCCAAGAAAGGGTAGCATCAAACAAATCCAGGCAAATGTCACACAAACACGGCTTGGGCATGGCAGGCTATCGTGTATCATTGATGGCATAGGTGAGGTAGTTGAAGGTTGTCCAGAACCAGCAAAAAAAACCAGAAACACAGGTTCCTTGAAACGTAAGCACCAGCGAGGGCAAAATCGAGTGCGCTTTGAAAAATGGCGACGTGTTAATTGCCGGCATTGTTGTAGCAAAACCCTTCTTGTTGATGGCTCAAATATAGTATGTTGCCATACATGCCATGCTTTGCTCCCTCTATCTCAGAAGCACTTGTCTGCAAATTCAACTTCCCAGATCATGAACCACCTTGTACAGTTATGGGATGGTGAGAACCCGGCCAATGGTTCTATCATAGCATGTGACCACGAGGTATCACATATTGATTGTGAACGACATCTCACTGTGAAGCTTGATGATGGTCAGATATATGAGAAGATCTTTGCCTCGCAGACACGAATTACTTTTATATGACTTGCGTGCGGTTTAGGGTCATACTCATATGTCATGCCTCATTGGAACTTTGCAAGCTATGTATGTTTTGTGAACATGACTTGGACAATTGCAATATATTTGTTTTTGGAACAATTAGATTGATATGATGTGGTCCCCAAGAAGCTAGGCTAGTTTGTAGATATCCTAAAGTTCATTTGGGTTGTCTTAATCTGGTTGTTTGTTCTTTATCACTCGTAAGTGGTCGCAACAATGAAGTGTTGTCTCTTTGATATCACCAGCAAAATGAAACCATAATGCATCAACACAAGCCTTTTGCCAGGTGGTTGACAACAAGCTCATGGGCCGAGTTTTCTCTGGCTTTTCCTAGGTCTTGCATCTCTATATAGGGCTACAGGTTGAGCCCAAAAGGGTCATGCTTAAGCTGATCTTGATGGCGATTTTGCTAGGTTTAGGATGCGTGCACATCAACCATGTACATATGCTTTTACCAATTATGGGATTCTGATTTTTGCTCTCGCTCTTGCTAGGTCTTGCATCTTCCAGATCAGCCTTAGAAGAAGGGTCCTTATTCCATCCATACACAATGGGACCTTGCCATAATCTCGGACATGACCATAAACTGATTGCCAAAAGCTCACACACCCAGCATGACTTCACCATAAACACACACACATTCAGCATGACACTAAAAACAAACCTCGCCATAATCTGGGACATGACTGAAAGCTCACACACATTCAGCATGACACTAAAAACAAACCTCGCCATAATGCCCTAAACGTAGGGTCGGCACAAACAACACCAATCGAACCTCGCCATACTGTGGGACATGACTAAAAGCTCACACACATTCAGCATGACACTAAAAACAAACCTCGCCATAATGCCCTAAACGTAGGGTTGGCACAAACAACACCAATCGAACCTCGCCATACTCTGGGACATGACTGAAAGCTCACACACATTCAACATGACACTAAAAACAAACCTCGCCATAATGCCCTAAACGTAGGGTCGGCACAAACACCAATCGAACCTCGCCATACTCTGGGACATGACTGAAAGCTCACACACATTCAGCATGACACTAAAAACAAACCTCGCCATAATGCCCTAAACGTAGGGTCGGCACAAACACCAATCGAACCTCGTCATACTCTGGGACATGACTGAAAGCTCACACACATTCAGCATGACACTAAAAACAAACCTCGCCATAATGCCCTAAACGTAGGGTCGGCACAAACACCAATTGAACCTCGCCATACTCTGGGACATTACTGAAAGCTCACACACACCCAGCATGACACTAAAAACAAACCTCGCCATAATGCCCTAAACGTAGGGTCGGCACAAACACCACCAATCGGACCTCGCCATAATCTCGGACATGACCATAAACTGATTGTCAAACACACCCAGCTGGCATGACTTCACCATAAACACACACAAAAACAAATCTCGCCATAATGCCATAAATGTAGAGTCAGCACAAACCATAACATCAAATTGATCAAGCCGGTTTAGGGTTACATGATCAGTTATAGGAGACTCGAAATGGACTGCAACGGTACAAACACCAATCGGACCATAATGCCATAAACCTAGAGTCGCTCGGCACAAACACCAATTGGACCTCGCCATAATGCCATAAACCTAGAGTCACCATAACGTCAAATTGATCGAGCCATTTGTATTACATGATCACTAATATACACATAAACATTGGCTTATCAGAGAGTATATATAATAACTAAACCCGGACGAAGCCATAAACTTGCATACAGAAATAAAAATGGCCCAACAACCATACATCCGATCACTAAACCCGGACGAAGCCATAAACTTGCATACAGAAATAAAAATGGCCCAACAACCATACATCTGATCACTAAACCCGGACGAAGCCATAAACCTGCATACAGAAATAAAAATGGCCCAACAACCATACATCCGATCACTAAACCCGGACGAAGCCATAAACTTGCATACAGAAATAAAAATGGCCCAACAACCATACATCCGATCACTAAACCCGGACGAAGCCATAAAACATACATGGCTCTCAGACATAGCCATAAACCAACCCAAACCCGAGCACCTATTATAGATCCAGATATAAACGTGAAACATTGCACCAAAAGCTCGTCACAAAGGACAATGCACCACAAACTGGGAACACATTACAAAACCTCGCCATAAACATACATAATCGGGGAGTCGCCTTAGACAGAATCGGACCTTGCCATAAATTTTACTCAACAGGAAATAAAAATCAAACATCACCAAAAATAATAATTTAGCTGGACTAGATGCATGTCCAGAAATGGATGAGGAATCGGGGTTCGATCGAGCTCAAGCATAAAACTCTGATACATGCCGCTTACACCATAAACACTAAACCCAGACGTGGAAATAAACCTGCAAACAGAAATAAAAATGGCCACTAGCCCCACATGGAACTAAACCCGGACGTAGCCAAAAACCTGCAAACATAAATAAACCCAGACATAACCATAAACCTGCTTGTATACATAAACATGGCCACTTCCCACATACATCAAACATAGTCCTGAACCTGCACATAGACAAAATATGGATCTCGGACGTGGCTAGCCGCCATAAACAAGCCCACATAAGCACAGTCAGTAGCCAATGATTTTCTTTCTTTGAACCAATATTGCAGCATAAAACTCGCCATACATACTTTATCGACACAAACCCTGGACATTTCATGTAGGCTGACACAAAACCTCGCCCTAAACCCGATCATACATAAAGTGTTATGGGTTGTTTTACAAAACGGCCATAGACCTGGCTCCCTTTAGCGCAAAATGCAACACATATGGTGACCATCCATAATCTCATTCCTCCCCCACTATATCTAAGCACCAACTATGGAGGCTTTGCCTCAATGCCAATACATCATCGTGTATGAACCATGTCTTCTTCACGTGCACAACATCGACAAACACAAGAGGATTGAAGGAAATTAGAAAGGAGATTAATATCCAGATGCATATGGTAGAAAGCTAGCACTCGACACACACTCTAAGCATACCCAGCTTTTGCTCTTCTCCTGCAAGCAAGACTGAATTATGTAGCGAATGGTAGCCATGACATAAAACCCACAGTCAATCGCATTTGGTTGAATTGGGCCCTGCAGCATCAAACCATTAACATGACTAACATGCCCTAAATTTTCCAAGCATGAGAGGAGCACAAGGAGACATACTTTCAACACTTTTAACTCAAATTTGGTGGCAGGTTCAAGCAATGCATGTTGGACATCATGAGCTTTTACTCCTTGGGCCATCGCCTCCATAGCACTGCATATTCATAACCAGCAAGATAAAAAACCATTGATAGCCATATCAACTTGTTTCATATACCGACCTCCCCAAGCTATGATGAACAAAGTCAACCCATGTACCTGTGCAAAACAGGTACAATATCCATCATGGTCGTGCACCCAAGTGGGTCATAGTAGAGAATGTGGTCTTTCTCCAACGTAGCCCAGCAATCTTTGCATGTGTGGCAAGATACATAACACAACATGTCCAATGCTCCCTGTTGCGAAGAGAGACAACATCAGCATGTCAATGAGAAGCCACAATGTAGCATACCTAGCAGTACTTTGTCCTCTCCTTACAAACCACCTCTAAATGATTGGAAAAAATGTAAGCACGCATTCACCAAAGTCCCTCTCCCCGAAGAAGTTATGTAAGACCCGCATGGAATCTTGCTTGGCCAAAGTCGCATCCACAACAGGATACCACATAGAGTCCACAAGCATCACTTGCATGAGGACATCTGAGCCGAGTGTGTACTCCATCCACCTGTAAAAGTGAGTATGTTAAGCACATGTTTGCTCACCATAATGCATACCACTCAATAACAAAAACATGGCGGTGATTACATTGCAAATAGATTCATCGTGCGCGTGGATGCTTTATTTGATAAGATGAAGCGTAGAGCCTGATCATCGATGTCCACTCGTAGGCCAAAGCGAAGAGAGTTGAGCGACATAGGCACATGTGAAGAGAATCTACATCCAACATGCCACAATCATGAACATAGTGAGTATCAAACAATTAGAAAACTGTGAACATAGGGATGGTTGATAAAAGCCACCTGTACAAGGCCCGATTACTACGTGTCGGAGTGGCAGGGCTGATTTCATGGCCTATTTTTTCAATTGTCAGCTGGTTATTACCGACATAAAATAGGAGAGCCGACAAAGATGCATCATCAGGAGAGCCTATTTCAATAGCTTTCTCTTGTGTCTTCCCTCTTTGAATCCGAAGCTTTTTCTTTGTTGGAGTTGCAAGCAATGTAGGCTAGAAAGGAATGCACATTTATTAGAACACATCAGCATGCTGTATTTTTTTTCACCGCTCTCAACACCTAAACAAAATTACTTATGGACAAAAAAGCAAAAGTTACAAATCCTAGACACATACATCCTCATCGAGCTTAAGATTGCTTAATGTCTCTGCAAGTCCTGGGCCCTCTTCTCTCTTGTCTTCATAATTCTCATTGTCGTCCTCTCCTTCGGGAGCATACTGGAAAGGGTCCTCATTGTCAGTGTCCTCCAAGGCTGCCTCAAGCCAAGGAGGAATATCATGCATCCTCTTCTGTGAATGTCCATAGCATGGTAGTTAGAGAATTAGTAGAAATGAATGAACTAATCAAACATGGTGTGCAAACATACTATGAAAATTGATGACAAAAGAAAATTAAATTAGACAAATCGGAAACTTACATGTGTGTTGTAACCTTCATCAATGTGCTTTTGAATTTTTGCCAGCCGGAGAGCCTTGACTGCCATGTAGTCTCACATCTTCCCAGCCACAAATTCCTCAATAAAAGCGGCCTCTGACATGTGCTTGTACTGATTTCCAAGGTCCTTCAATACTTGGTGAGCCCGTATGCGAGTGATGCGCTGATACCTTTTACAATTTTGCCTAAACTTCCTATCCTTGTCGCCAAATCTCTTTAAAGCTGCTTTATGCCAAGCTTTCACTTCCGGATTAGGCATGAGGTTTGCTCTTCTCTCAGCTTCTTTGTGGAGGGGGCGACCTCCAGGGCGCTTTTCAATCTCTACAGTGATTCCATGGAAAGTCTTGAGGTGAGACATCATCCGTAGTCTTTTGAAGATGAAGGCCGATTGCTTTGGGCAATCAGCACTTGCGCGGCATTGGCGTGCTAGCCGTCCATCAGGGAGCTCAATCTCTAGATAGACTTTTGGATCTTGGATGCTGGCTGCCTCTTCTTGCTTTGGCAGATCCTCAAATACCTCTTGTGCTTCTCCCTTTGCTACATCCTCTGTCTCAACTCCACATCCCCTTGAGCCCACCAACTTCTTTCGCGGACGGATGTTTAGGCTCGAGGGTGTGCCCATCTCAGGCAAGGTGTGCTTCCGTGGACTTCTCCTTGGTTGAGAAGTAGCCCCTTCTACATGAGGAGATGTGGGAGGAGTAGTGAATCTCTCCTCATGACACAAGGGTTCCTCTTCTTGCTCTTTAGCTATGTCCACCTTCTCGGACTTCTCCGTAGGTTGGACCTCCTCCCCATTCTTTGCCTTTGGTGAGACATCGGCGTTTCCTCTTGTGATGCGAGAGAAACCACCCCTTTGCCATGTTCTTTTCCCCTTTCTAGCAGGTGAACGAGCCATCCCCTAGCCACAACCTCAAGCCAAATTAACTCATGAAAAGCATGACAATAATTCCCTCTATTTCTCTCTCTCTCTCTCTCTCTCTCTCTCACACACACACACACAGACACACGCAGTCAGCCACACAACGCACTCCCTTTCTTCACATGGCCAAGCTCGTGCATAACCCCATGGGCGAGCCCTGAGATGCTTGCAGAAAGCATGCATGGAACCCACGCATCCAACCCTTCAGCGAGGAAAAAAATTGTGCTCACCTTCAATGCTGCCCACACAGAACGCATGCATCCCAACCTTCACAGCCAGCGAGAAAAGGAGATGCCCTTACCTTACTTGCTGCTCCTCCACTTCGCTCTCAAACGATGCTGGGCCTGAGCGATGACCGGATAGGGATGACGGGATTATCCACCAATAGCGCAAAATCCTATAAGGACCTTCCCCCTGCCAAACCCCCGTATCCCCCCACTCGCGGGCTCACCATGCAACCAATCAGCAGTCGCCACGCGTCCCATGCCCCATGTTTTGAATTTGGCCAGCATGCCCAGCCCCCCCCCGCTGTCCAGGTTTAGTTTTTATAGGTATGCACGGTCCAGATCCCCTCGATAAGCCTCAATCCAGTTCCCTGCCATTGATCCCCTTACCCCCCCTCTTTAAATGCTATGTGTTATATAGTCCTGAGGCATAGCTTGTCCACCGAATGAACCCCAAAACTCCAATCAGCATGCCGTGTTTGACTTGACAATTAATGATTGGTCAATCATGCCAAGAGAAGGGCACATGATCAGGAACTTGCAGCGGCAACATGAGATGCTATCACTACCCATATATGGCCTGGCAGCACTGTAGTAAAGTAGCCCGCCGCAAGCAAGAGGCTGAGAGCCATTGCAGTAACGGCTGTGTGACCGAGCTGGCACAACAGAGAAAGACCGCGGGGGGGGGGGGGGGGGGGGGGGGGGGGGGGGGGGGGGGGCTTGCCAATGAAATAGATCCTGCAACCTTCCTGGCTGCAGTTCCGCAACGGTTTATCTCTATGATCTGATGCACGATGCTTGTCTCTATGAACTCTCAAGCATATGGAGTCTTGCAAGGATATTGGACTGGATGAGGAGGGACTCGGAGAGGATAGGTGGGGGTTTTCGTTTTATTCTACGCTCATAGAGAAGCCAAGGTGGTACACAAAGTTTTCTTGAGCAGTGAAGTCGCCGCCACCTTGAAGACCAAAAAATACATTTTTTCTAATAAAAACCACCCTACCCTCATGACCTTCCCCTCCCTGGTATGTTGCTGCAAACAGTTCACACCGGTGTGGAATGGTTGCAACAACATACCAGGGAGGGGAAGGGTCATGAGGAGTCTTGCAGAGGGTACTCAAGAGGGTCTGGGAGAGGATAGTTGGGGTTTTTTGTTTTATTCTATGCTCACAGAGAAGCCGAGGTGGTACGCAAAATTTTCTTGAGTAGTAGCACCGTCGCCACCTTGAAGAGCAAAAAATACGTTTTTTAAAATAAAAACCACCCTACTCTCATGACCTTCCCCTCCCTGGTATGTTGCTGCAACCAGTCCACGCCTGTGCGGACTGGTTGTAGCAACATACCAGGGAGGGAAAGGGTCATGAGGGTAGGGTCATTTCTTTAAGGATGCAAGAAGACTAGGGAGGGGTAGGGTCATGCGGGTAGGGAGAAGACTAGGGAGGGGTAGGGTCATACGGGTAGAGTCATTTCTTTAAAAAACAACGTCAAGCAAACCAAGGATGTGTTGTAGCATGCGGTGCCACTAGCAAAGAAAGCGGCGCATCAAGCAGAGAAAATGGCACTACTGGCAAGCAGATAATTCAACTGTGTGCCTCTTGGGAAAACAATGGCGAGACAGCATGATGTTGAGGTGTTGACAACATATGAGAGTACAACAACACCTACAATGTGATGGCAAGCAATGCAAGGGATTTTTTTCCATGATTTAAGGGACTGGGGCATTGGATTACAGCCAAAACTGTCTATGTATAGAAGAAACAACTACTTGGTTGCTACAAAGGATTCTGGAAGGCGCTGGAAGCTTTAAATTTCCATTATGTGAGTGAGGTAGGCCTCAATATCCTAGGACCTTGGGTGTTTTAGTAGTGTGAGAACTCATAGTATAGGAATGCATCCTGCAGGCAAATGCACCTACAAAGGATCATGGAAGGCTTTGGAAGATTTAAATTGTCATTATGTGAGTGAGGCAAGCCTGGATATCCTAGGACCTTGGGTGTTTTTAGCAATAGTAGCACTCACAATAAAGGAGATTTTAAGAAATTGTTTCTTCATGACTTTACCTTTGCATCATGCAGGAAAATGCATCTAACACTTGGGGCTTTTTTGTGCAAAAGAACTTGCATTTGGCTCAGGGTCAGATCTCTTCTGTTTAATGATCACGATAGACTCGTTAGACTAGAAATTGTCCTCATGGAAAGTGGTTCTAGAAGCAAAATGATCAAATCAAGCAGCCTTTTGCAGGTCCCTGCAAGGCATCTGTTCAAGCTTTATTTTATCCTTAAATTTGCAATTAGAAGGTCTCAGAGAATTAAGAGGTAGCTTAGAAGCCAATGTTGCACAAGTTTCCAGGGAACTTAAGCGAGACGAGAAATTTTGGTAACTAGTAAGTTGGAGCTTGCCACAACCCTTTTACTGCCTCTTAACAAAATACCTTGCTACTTTGCTTTTATCTTGGACTTCTCCCTTAAAATATTGTCTAAGACCTCATGCATGTCAATAACTATATTCATAAATCTAGAAGACAACAATCAGATCCATGACATGTAGACATGTTAACCTCTCAATCAAGCTAACTTGCTTGTACAAGCACTTGGTAAATTCTCTGAAATGAACTCCGTTTTACTCAGATTTTCCGCTATAACTATGATTGTATCAATTTCTCTCTCAACCATAGATATCGTATTTCCTTAGAAACACTCTCAATGTGATGCAACCATTTTGAAAAGAGCTGACAACCTTCTATGCTTCCTTGGTTGATTTCTCTCATTTCATGGTCTTGTTTATCCAGACAAGCTCAAATTTTCGCTTGCAGCTTCCCTTAAACAACTAAACATCTACCTATTTCACATGAGCCTCATAGAATTGTCCCTTCTCTTGTTAGTTAAGTCTGGTAAAAAGGGGGGGGGGAGAGAGAGAGAGAGAGAGAGAGAGAGAGAGAGAGAGAGAGAGAGAGAGTGCATTTGTTCTCACTTGCTTTAGGCACTTGTTTTTTCTTGCTTACAAAAGTGGAGCTTTTTATGCTTTAGGAGGTTCTCAGATAGCATTGTAGGCTTACGAGGTTACTTTTTTTGCAAAATCTAGGTGCCAAGTTTCTGTTGGGCTATTTTTGAGAGAAGGTATGCCACATGGAATTGAATTATATATGTTTCGAGTATGAAGAGATTGCTTGTGTCTTAAGTATTCAATTTTCATAATGGTTCTAAAATCTCATTTTTTGTCAATTAAGTGTCAGGTTTGTAGTAGTGAAAGTAATGTGCATGGCATAATTTTTGTCTTTCACCATTGTTGATCTTGTATCAATTTTCTCGGATTTATCTTCGCTTGATTTTTTTAGAAACCCCCCTAATGATGATGCACCCATGTTTAGCAATTATCTTGTTAGGTTGCATCAAGCTATGGGCAACCCTACTTTGCAAGTCAAAGTTACCCAACAACTTTGTGCTTATGGGATTTCCCTTCCTCTCCAAGAGGAGAGAGAGTTTAGGAGGCCTCTTGATGAGACTCCCAAAAGAAGACTCTATCCCATAAGAGAGGAGGAATCTAAATAATAAGAAAGAAGTGAATCCCTAAGTTCCTCTAAAGATGTGGCTCCATGAAGACGGTGGTCTAGACTATCGCCCACTCCTCCCAAGAGGAAATGGTCAACCCATAGTCCTTCTCCTCATCACTCCAAAAGGGAAGAGAGGAAACAAAGGAAGAAAAAGTCAAGAAATAGGTCACCCTATTCTCCTTCTTCTTCAACTTCCTCCTCTTTCGATGAAAGCTATGGCTATTCTCCTAGAGAATACACGAGGGGAGGACATCGCAAATCATACCCTGCATGGCAAAGATCACAAAAGCTCAAGAAGTTCAAAGAGAGAGGAAAGAGTATCTCTTTTCTCACCTATGATGGCACCTTTGGTGCCACCAACAAAGTATTGTCCTTCATCCAACAAGTGGATGTGGCCTTTGGAGATGAGGGCTTCACAGAGTTCTCCAAGCTACCCATGTAGCTATCCACTTCTAGAAATCTGCTCGTCAATGGTGGGCTAGCCTTCATGGTGAGGCAAGCTTTTCCATGCATGGGAACCCCCCCATATATTTTGCCCTTTTATCAAAATATTTTCCATTATATAAGTTACTTTTGATTTTTTCTTCCTTTTTCACAAACGTTTTAGCCTTTATTAAATAAATAAGACTTATGCTAATCAATCACGATGTAGCATAAATAAGTAATTTTTCTTTGTTGATCTCTCTTTTGACCTTAAATATTAAATATATATAAATTACATTATATATTGTAGTATTTTCTAATATATTTTTCATGTATGTATATTATTCCACCCTACCAAATATTTTATTCACTAGTTTTTATTTTCAAACCTCAACCCCACTTTCAAATTTCAATAATACCTCCATCTAGATGATTGCCAATCTTTTCAAAACTCTAGGTCATGTTTTCATACACATGAAGGAGCTTACACTTGAAGGCAAGAGAGAAGTCCACTCAAAGGGGGCCACCAAAAGACTTTTGCAGCCACAAATAAAACATTATTTGGCTAAATTTTTTAAGTAAAGAAGAGCCCCGAATCTGAAGGAGCGTTCGGCATGAAAGATGTAGCTCGTGATCTCAACTTTTAGCTCAAATTTTTTTAGAATTTTTGGAGTTATGAACGCGGAGCTATGATTTTTGTAGTGGACCCCACCATTTTTCTCATGTAATGGTGACACAGGCCATCCCTAGTTTTCTTCTCTCTAGAATGGCTATGGTTCTACAAGTCTTCAAGCATGATTACAAGAGACAAGGCTCTTTAATGAGGTCTTGGAAAGTCTAGAGTGATTCTATCGCCATTTTTGGAGGATCCATCCTCATCAACAAATATCCACCTTCGACAACCTCTCTTATAATTTTCTTACCTCTCTCTTCTCTCCCTAATAAGCTTATGTCTAGCCAAAGATAGACTATTGTAAATATTTCCTATCCTCTACATCCTACCCACATTCTCTCTTCCTCTCTCTCTATTGACTCTGGTATTTTAAATAATGAGGAGACAAGATGGGAGCCACAGTCACATGCACCCCATTTTCCTAGTCACCAAAGTGGGACACTCACTTCAATTAGAAATATTGTTAAATCCTCTCCTCCTTCCCTGTATAAGGAGGCCATGAGAGCTCACCATGACACAAAAAAAACACACACAACATCACCAAAGAATACACTATGCACACACACACACACACACACACACACACCCACACCATCACCATCACCACAATCACCATGCTCGTCTTGAGCATGACCTCTATACCCTTGGGCTATGGAAGATGAAGGGCAGCTAAATGAAGGATGATGGCCATAACCCTCGTGCGAGTCTTCGCCATCAACTCCCACCTATCTGCCATGTGCTCTATCACTCTCTCCCTTCTCATTCCCTTACCCTATGCTCCCCATTTCATCGCCTTATTCTCTAAATAAAGCTTGAGGTTTTGTGAGTATGTTTTCCTGCAATGTTTTGCCCATGTGAGGTGTGCGGAATTGCTACCTAGTCTTGTGTTTGGAGTGAGCTTGTGTATGTGTGAAGGGTGTGCGGATTCACCATCCTTCTGTGTTGCCTAAGTACTAAGCCGCAATACCCCCCCCCCCCCCCCCCCCCCCCCCCCCCCCCCCCCCCCTCTCTCTCTCTCTCTCTCTCACTTGATCTCATTTCCCTTCCTCTTCATCATTACTCCCAAGCATCCATCTCTCTTGGATGAAAACTTTGTTATGGTGGTGTGTTGTTTGCGTCCTAGCCGCTGAAGCTAGGTGGTGCCCCCTGTTTGCTTTACCATGACAGGCTCGAGGCGCGCCATTCGGTCCCCGGTGTTTTAGAGGCCGTCGGGGTTCGGGGTTCGCTTTGCTCCCTTCAATGGCAATGGCAAGGCCCCAAAGACATGGAAAACTCTGCGAGTTTCCATCATGAAGCAATTCCTTGCAAGCGATGCAAAGAACAAAGTGCTTACCAAATGGCGGAGCTTGAAGCTACTCTTCAACGAGTCTATCCACAAATACGTAGACAAGTTTTGGGATTTACATCTCAAAGCTACAATATTTCAAAGGATAGACTTCACCGAACAAAAGCAACAATTTTGTGTAGTATTACCTGAAGAAATGTCCAAGTATGTCGACTCACAACGGCCTAGCACTATCACTGAAGTCATCCACCACACTATGGTTGATTCAAGGATCAATTTCCAACAAGGGACGAGAAGAAATTTCAAGCCCATGGAAAACAAGGATCAAAATGAAGCTAAAGGGAAGAGAAATGCTCAAAACTCTTCCCAAGGCAACACCAACACCAACACCAACAACAATAAGGCGAAGGAGAAAGGAGCTTACAAAGGTGAAAATAAGATCTCTCCCAAAGAATTAGAGGCCTTTCATAGAGACCATAAATGATTTAAGTGTGGGGAGCAAGTACATGGTTATCGTTCTTGCCCCAAAAGGAATATACTTAATGACTCTCCTAGAGCTTCCATGGTTGAAGCTCCAAACAAGGATACTCATTGCAAAGGCTCATACCTCTCCTATGCTTGGGGAAACGTAAGGGAGCATGATGCATTCATCTTGTTTGACCCGTGCTCTACTCACAACTTCATATCAATGGAGTTGGCCACCAAGTTGGGCATTCAAGCTTTTGAGATGGGAGATACTATAACTACTGTCACGGATTTCAAGGGACAACAAACCTCTGTTACTCCCTTGATTGGGAAGTTGAGGCTTTATGTCCAAAGCTATGTCGACAAAGAAGACTTTTTTATCTCTCCTCTCCAACATGAGGATGCTATCCTAGGGGCACTAGGGTTCAACCGTATGGCTGCCAACTTGAAGTTCCCTGAAAGGAGGATCTATTTCACCAGCAGGAAAAAGAGCATGTACATAGATGCTAATGAGTTGGGGAACACCATATCCCTGGTAAATACGCTTGCTTTTGATAAGTCAATGAAAAGCTCTTTTTTTTGCGTATATGATTTTTGTTAGAGAATCTGTAAATAATTCTAATGTTTTCACAAGTAGCAATAAACGGAATCAAGAGGAATTAGAGATGTCTAATTTCCTAAATGGATTCCAAGATGTTTTCATTGATGAAATCCCTAGTGATCTGCCTCCAAAACGAGAGGATGATGACCATGCAATAGAGCTTCTACTAGGAAGCTCACCTCCTAATAAACCTCCTTATTGAGTTTCACAAGCTCAACAAGAGGAGATCATGAGGCAAGTGCATGAATTGGTGGAAAAAGGGATGGTGAGGCCTAGATCCTCTCCATTTTTTTCACAGATACTTTTAGTGCAAAAGAAAGATGGCACATATCACATGTGTGTCAATTATAGAGCACTAAACAGGATCACTAAAAAAAGAAAAATCCCGTGATAAGTTACAAGTTTTGGGTTGGAAAATTCTCCAGCCGCATTCAAACTCATGATGGACAAAAACCTTCAAGCCACTCAAATTCTCTTGAGGAGTACAAGTGACACCTCCAGGTAATCTTTCAAGTTGTGTGAGAAAATAAGCTTTCATTAATCAAAAGAAAAGTGAATTTTTCCTACAAGAGATTCAATATTTAGGTCACATTATCTCTCAAGATGGTATATGTATGAATCCGTCAAAGTTGGAGGTAATAAAAGTATGGCCTAATCCAAGGAATCTACATGAGCTAAGAAGCTTTATTGGTATGTGCGCATACTATAGACGCTTCATAGAATTTTTTTTGTCAAATAGCAGGACCATTACATGACTTAACAAAGAAGAACATTAAGTATTGATGGACTGCTAAGGAGAAAAATGCTTTTGACAAGCTCAAAGAGAAGCTTATCTCTCAACTATTCGTCATGCTTTCGGATCTCTCAAAGCCATTTGAGGTCCAATGTGATGCTTGTGGTGATTGCCCTGGAGCAGTCTTGCTTCAAGAAGGGCATGCCATAGCATATGAGAGCCGAAGGCTCAATACGGATGAACGGGTCTTGGGCATTTATGAGAAAGAGCTTTTAGCTATTCTACATTCCCTAGACACATGGAAGCACTATCTCTTGGGGGATCCATTCATCCTACGAATGGATCACAAAGCCTCAAGGACTTCATGAAGCAAACCAAGCTCTCCGACAAACAAATGAGGTGGGAAAATTTTCTTTTGTAATTTAAATTTCATATTGCTCACATTGGTGGCGATTACAATCAAGTAGTTGATGCACTCTCACAACGGCCAAGGGTAAATTTTGTGTCTATAGCAACTCACAATGATCTATCTTTTATGATAGATGAGTATGCTACTGACCAAGACTTTAAGTCAATAATTACAGCCCTTGCATTAGAAAATAAAATAAGAACCATTCACCTTGGAGGATGGTTATCTTCCAAACGACAATAGGCTATGTGTTACTCACTCCACACAATAAGAAATTCAAGTATGAATCCCATGCTTCTCATTATGTGGGGCAAAGAAGGATCCCATAATCTACCCTTTGAGGAGTAGAAATGTAATTTTGTTGGTCTACCATAAAAAGTAAACTTACGAGAGTATGTTTCAAAATGCATGGTATACCAAAAATTGAAATTGATCAAGGGAAGCAACTTGGATTGTTTCAATCGATAGGCTTAGCAAGAAAACACATTCTATGCCTGTCAAAAAGACTATTAAGGCACATCAAACGGCAACCCTCTTTAGATCTCAAATTTTCAAATATCATGGCTTACCAACATCCATAGTGTCGGACAAAGATCCTAGAATGACTAGTAATTTCTAGAAGGGTCTCTTTGAGAATCTAGGAAGTAGATTAAATTTCTCTTTCGGCCTATCATCGACAAACGTGTGACCAAAGTGAAATAACTAATCTAACAATTCTCGAATCTACTAAAAGCCTATGTCATGGAAGTAGATTAACGTTCTCAATGAGAGAAGTACCTACCTATTATAGAGTATATGCACAATGACATTGTACATACTTCTATGGGAAAAGCACCTTTTGGGGTTAAAGAGGGAAGATTCAAAAGTCCCTTACTACTTAAAGTACATGAAAAGATCTTCGTTGCTGATGAATATTGCTGAGACTTTCAAGAATCTTTTCCAAAGATTAAAAAGGTTATATCCATCTCACAGCAAAGGTAAAAAGGGCTGTTGCTAATAAGCACAGAAGAGCCTTAGCCTTTAAGAAAAATGATTGGGTCTTGCTAAAGTTTCTCAAGGCTTATCTAAGGCATACTACGGGCAAGAATCCTACGAGCCACCAAGAGTATTATGCTAAACTAGCAAAAAAGATACTATGGTCCTTTCTTTTAAAATTATTAAGCCAATCAATGAGATAGCTTATTAGTTAAAGTTTCCCAACCATTGGCTCATTCACAATGCTAACCATGTGAGCCTACTCAAGCTTTACAAAGGAGAGCCATCAAAAGAACCAATAATGGAGGACCCTCCAGAGATCAAAGATCAAGAAGAGGTGTTGTAGCCCAAATTGATTCTTCCACACGAAGACAAGGTACTAAGAAACGGTAAGGTTATCCAATGATATCTTGTTAAGTTTAAGAATTATCCTTTTAAAGATGCTAAATGGATGCAAGAAACCTAGCTTAAGGATAATATGAACCTTGTCAATGCTTACAATACTACACTAGAGTAAGAAAATGAAAATGCATTTTAAACGAATAATGTTTTTGTCTTATAAGGCTCATTCTCTTTCTTTTATTGTGCACAAAATTTAAGAAGTATGCATACTTAGGATCATGTTTGTGGTGACGACCACCAAGTAGAACTTGTCCCTCTACTTTGGAAGTATGATATGGACTAAAGAGCAGACATGCTTGCGGCAGCTAACTCTCCCTAGCACAAAATGGATTAGTCATCTATTCTGGAATGATGTCGTAGGGTAAAAAAGGATCCTCTACCTGCTAAGAAACATGGACTAATGACTAGACTTTATCTTATTTACCTCATAATTGAGGACGACTATGCATTCAAGAGAGAGGTAATGTCATAAAATATAATATTTAACTTTACCAAATGATTTTCTCATATTAAACTGCTAATTTAATATGGGAAAATAAAAGGGGATCAAGAGTTAGGATATAGATATGTGCTTCTAGACCTATCTCAACCGGGGACCAAAAGAAGAAATGGTTGCATCTCAATAGGAGTCCAAAAGGAGACAATCTACCAAAGAGCAATGTGCAATAAGTGCTTCTAGATTTACCTCAGCAAGGGACCAAGACGAGAGATGGTTACATCTCAACTGAGGGGTCCAAAAGGAGGTAGTCTATCAAAGAGCAACATGCATCTAATGGAACTTAAAAGAACTTAGGGTTAGCTTCATTAAATAACTCCAAAAATTAGTGATAAAAAGTCCTTTGACCTTAGGCAACAAGCTAGGGATGACCTTGAGGTGGGGACCCTACCCAAGCATGAGGTGCTTGTCGGCTTGCTAACTAAAGTGCTTAAAGTGTTTGTGGGAACCTTGCCCAAAGCTTGACGTGATTTTTATGCTTAAAATGACTAAGGTTCTTGAAGTGTTCAATTCAAAGATAAACTCTCAAGAAGCATAAACGGTTTCCATGCTTGATTGACTAAGTGCTTGAAGTGCTCAATTCAAACCAAATGACTTAAGATGCATAGAAGACACATGGAAAATTTCTCCACATGTGACCCTCATGATGTGCTTGAATCCTATTGGATAGGCTTTAAATGGATCCAATGGGAATTTAGATGCATAAAAATAAATACTTAAGTTCTTTCTCTCAAAGGGGAAAAAGAGGACACATGTCCCAAATGGATATAATTAATTATTACGAGAGAGAGAGAGAGAGAGAGAGAGAGAGAGAGAGAGAGAGAGAGAGAGAGAGAGAGAGAGAGAGGTGTGGACCAAGCATGAGAGGGGAGTATACTCTCCCACACACACACACACACACACACACACACACACACACACACACACACACACACACATTCTCCCATTGTGTGGAGTGCAAAGTGCAAGAGCTCCATCTCCTTACTGAAGCTTATTTAGAAGTGGAGAGCCTACACCAACACTCTTGGCTATGGAATGCAAATCCACCAAGAGCCATGCTTCAATTCTTAAGCTTTCCATCTTCTTCATCTTCATTACTATGCTATTATGCTATGCTAAGCAAGAAGAGTGATGATAAGTGAGGAACTATTTCTTTCTCCTATGGATGATTCTTCTTCCTCTTCCCTACCCTCATTCCCCACTAACTCTCTCCACCTTCGAAGGTGTTTGAGGCCTTGGGATAGCTAATGATTTTTTCAAAGTTTACGTTATGATCATGATGCATGAAGCTTTCCATCTTCATAGCATCACCAAGGTCACAAGGAACACAAAGATTGTATTGTAACGCATCTCTCTTGATGGGAGAATCTATAATACAAATGCCTTTTGGAGGGGGGACCGGGCTCCAAGTAAGTCCGGTCCTTAACTATTGTCATGTTCTCTAATACTCTCTCTCTCAAAAGATTGTTTGTGCCAAGTTAATTAAGTACTATGTTTATGTTGCTACCATGAATTAAGCTCACCCCCTATGCTCTCAAAGTAATCTCACAAAAATTCTAACTCTAATTCTCTCAATTCCGCTATTCTCAAAGTTCATAGGCCATTTCCATTACAAGTAACATCTTTGGTATCTTTCTTTGTGTACAAGTATATGATGGAACCCTAGTCCCCCTCAAGGCACATACAATGCTTGAGGGAAATTGTATTCTTATCAAGTTAGTATGAATTCAAAAGCTGACTTTTGCACCTCTGCACTAAAGCTGACCTTCAACTTGGAAGGACAAATCACTTAAGTGCATTATGCGACATCATTGACAATCAACTATCTTTTCTCTCCAATCTTTAACCTTTGAATTAAAAACTTCTAGAATTTTGAACCTTTTGAACTTAAAAAAAAAGCAGACTTTTGCACCTTTGCACCAAAGCTGACCTTGACCTTAAAAGAAAAAAGCACTTGAATGCATGCTGCCACATCGTTGACATCAACCATATTTTCTCTCCAATATTCAACCTTTGAAGTAAAAACAAAGTTTCTGCACGTCAGATATGTATCTCAACCATTTTTTTAACTTCAACCTTTGAAGTAAAAAAAAAGATTCTTGCACGTCAGATATGTACCTCAATTCCGTTGACTTGTGCTTAAAGGGAGAAAAAATTTGAATGCACCCGGACAATCACACGGGTTTGGACTCTTGAGATTGGCAAATCCTTCTGAGGTTGGTGAGCGCACGAACGAGAACAAGAGAGAGAGAGAGAGAGAGAGAGAGAGAGAGAGAGAGAGAGAGAGAGAGAGAGAGAGAGAGAGAGAGAGAGAGAGAGAGAGAGAGAGAGAGAGAGAGAGAGAGAGAGAGAGAGAGAGAGAATGAACAAATGCATTGGCCAGTGAGTGCGTTTGTGTGTGTGAGAGAGTGAGTGAGAGAGAGAACAAATTGGTGAGGCTTGCATACCGCTATGACCCATCACTGAGTTTTGAATATGTGTGAGGTGCCTAAGCATGTGTGTGTGTGAGAGTGAGAGAGTGAGTGAGTGAGAGAGAGAGAGAGAGAGAGAGAGAGAGAGAGAGAGAGAGAGAGAGAGAGAGAGAGAGAGAGAGAGAGAGAGAGAGCTACAAAAATTGATGTGCTCTTTGAGCCCCAAATAGTAGTAGGGAAGGAGAGATCGTGTGTGTGTGTGTGTGTCTCCATGCTCTCCTCTAGGAACCTCATCTTCAGGAGAGCAACGGCTATAATTGAGAGAGAGAGAGAGAGAGAGAGAGAGAGAGAGAGAGAGAGAGAGAGAGAGAGTTCACTTTAGGTAATGTGGGGAAGAAGCAGGGAAGAGCTTGAGACATGGAGCATTTTCTACTACTCAACATAGTTCGTGCTATCGTCTTCACAATCATTAGAGTCATTTTGTAGCACAATATCGCTTAGGCTCTCTCTCCTCTTAACTCTATACTTTGGGACTCCTCTCTTGCAAAGCCTACAATGCCTACGACAAGTGGCCCAACAGCTTACCTTGCACATCATGTCAAATTGTTCATCATACCTCCGAAACAAATATTGTTAGGGAGATGGAAAGGACAAAGCAAAATATCAATCTCATCTCAAAGCTTACTACCAGTTCTTCCAAACGCACATGCCTCGGTGGTAGCCAAGGACCTCTTATTAGTACTAGGGACTATAGTCATCAGTTGATTGCTGACAAGAAGTGAATGTTCGTCTTCCTTGATAGCAGAGTGGATACTCGATAGTCCCTCCATGGTGTTTCCTCATATGGGCTTGCTCTTTGTACTGCACCATTATGGGAGGGTGTGAGCATTGCTGGCTTAATTAGCATGGGGACTCATGGAAGCTCCTGTAAAGGAAGAGGTGGAGTGGTCCATGATTATGGCACTGGCTTGGACTCGTTGTTCCTTTGATAGAATCAAAGGGCTATGCCAAGATTCTTGATCTTATAGAGGTAGATGAAGAGATTAATGTTGCTAAAGTGTTATTGGGAGTTTTGGAAGTATTTCCACAATACAACCATTAATCATTCAAAGTGCAAGTCATTATTTTGGTATGTCTTTTGGGTGACATTCCATATTAGTAGCTTTTAGCTTTTGAAGTGCTTTATACTACATGTAGATCTTGCACACAAGAATGATAACATTCATCCCTTTTGCCCATGTCTTGAAATTGAGAAAATTTTAAATCTTGTGTGTAGTACAATTTCAATTCTTGGTTCCTTTATGTCCTTTCCAAGTTGGTTTCATTGTGCTTACTAGGTCACATTGCCATTGGAACCAATGTTCAGACGATCCATCACTTATTTTGATGGATCGTTTGAACATTGACAAATCTTGATATCAAGATCTGATGTGTGTGTGTGTGTGTGTGTAATCAGAGAGAGAGAGAGAGAGAGAGAAAGAGAGAGAATTGTCGCCTTCTTGGAGTAATTACAAGGACTACAATTCGCCCTCTCCACTTGTGTGCAAAATACAATTTAGTCATAAAGGAACGATTCCAAAAAAAGAAAAGAAGAAAATGATTCTTGATAATTTTTCCTTTCCATATGTGAAAGCAATCGGTGAGAATACTTTAAACTCTCTCTTTTTTTTTTTTTTTTTTTGGGGGTGGGGGGGGGGGGGGTGTTACATAAGGCCTTAGTAAAGGGTTGCATTTTTGGCTTTCTAAAAGAAGCTTTACAGTTGTGCTTAAAATTTTCAAGGAAGAAGAGACCTCCATGTGTCACATCCTGCTTCATTTTAAAGAAAACCTTGCAAAACAAAAGTGAAGGGTTAGATTAAAATGCAAAAGTAGAGGGTAACATTGTAAGAAGTCACAGGCTTTGGTTTTTTAGAATGTAAAGTCAATAGACTTTCTAATTTGTAATAAATGTTTCGGTTTAGATGTACATAACAAAAAAGTAATAATTTCAGTGAAGATTTTATTATTGGCTTTCTAAAAGAAGCCTTAGTGTTGAGTTGGATTATGTGTATTTTTATTGTTTTCACTGCCATGATGGAGACTTACCTTAAATATTATTTCCATTTTAAAATAAAAAATGAATCTTTCTATTTCACCTTTCATTTCACATCTTGCCATGATGGAGATTTACCTTAAATATTATTTTCATTTTAAAATAAAAAATGAATCTTTCTATTTCACCTTTCATTTCACATCTTTATACGGCTTGACTTCACTTGCATTCTATTCTTTTAGAATGCTAAAGTGAAGCTTCACCTTGCATAATTCTAGTAAATTTTATACATATACATGCATACACACACATATATTTATTTATTTACACACACACACACACACACACACACACACACACACATATATATACACACTAAATGAGCAAACCATGGTAAAGGGAAGAAAAAAAGGTGAAAAAAGTGAGAACTTAGTTCAAAAATCTTGCAAATTCAAAAATTCGACTATATTTCCATTTTGCTTCTTTGCAAGGAAGAAACTCAGTCTCTTAATAAAAGAGATATTCTTGACCAATGCTTTACCTTATATAATTCTACTTAAACTCAACCTAATGATTTTATCATTTTCTTATTATTTTAAAAAGCCACCGATGACCCTTTCACTTGTTTAATAAGAATTCAATTTCTGAATATATAGATTTGGCTTTGTCTTTTCAAGGGGTTTATTTCAAGACCAATATCGATATTTTTTAGAGATTTCTAAAAGGTTGTTTTGTTTAAAAGAGATTGAGAAAAAGAAAAGCTCGCCTCATGTAGACTTGGTGATGTCTTACTTTGAGGACATACATGCAAATAAAGAGGTCGATCCACGTTTTTGACTGAGAGAGAGAGAGAGAGAGAGAGAGAGATTATTGTTGAGCTCATAGGCACTATATCTCACCAAGGCATCCTTCAAGCCCTTCCAATTTGCAAGATATTATGGCTTTCTTGCATCATAGTGTAATTTTAAAATGATAGCTAGCGTATTTCACCGGTAGAAAATGGATGAAATGACTGATAAATACCAACCCTCACATTGGCACCCCAAATGCAGAGAGAAATTGCCTAGTTGACGGACCTTTTATCAGTTCTCAGATGCTTTGTCCTTTTTATTTGTAAAAGTTAAAATGTGGGCCATGCTTAGAAACCTATAAATTCTCTAAATTTTGACACGTAAGGGTGCCCATTAAAAATCAATCCGAGTGTGTGTGTGTGTGTGTGTGTGTGTGTGTGTGTGTGTGTGTGTGTGTGTGTGTGAGAGAGAGAGAGAGAGAGGAGAGAGAGAGAGAGAGAGAGAGGGGGGGGGGGGGGGGGGGAAGAGGATAAATTTTGAGCGCTCAACAAATGATGTGGCAAGGAGAAGTAGGGAGAGAGAAAGCCATAGCAAAATGTTCACGGGTGTAGGAACAATTTAAAAAGACACTAAAGGTTGCATGAGTCTTCAACAAAAGTGAATATCTAGAGAGAGAGAGAGAGAGAGAGAGAGAGAGAGAGAGAGAGAGAGAGAGAGAGAGAGAGAGAGAGAGTGACCAATCATAGTCCATGCAAACTACTATCCACCCAACATGTGTGTGTGTGTGTGTGTGAGAGAGAGAGAGAGAGAGAGAGAGGGGTTTTGATACCGGGGGGGAGGAGGGAGCATAGAAATTTTGAATGTCATAATTACTGTACTAGAACAATAGCAGGATGCCTCAAGACCTATGTGGCAAGTCTTTGATTCAAGCATTAAATAAATAAATACACACACACACACACACACACACACATACATGTACATATACATATACATATACATGTGCATGTATCTATGTGTGTGTGTGTATGTATACTTATTTATTTATTTATATACACATGCATACATATATATGTATGTGTGTGTGTGTGTGTGTGTGTGTGTGTGTGTGTGTATGTATATATAGGAAAAACTACCAAAATACCCCTCTAATTTGTGAAAATTTCCAAAATATCCCTGAATTTTCAAAAAGCCCAAAAATACCCCAACTTTTTTGTCATAAATTCCCAAAATTCTATTCAAATTTTTCAAAATTCCCAAAATACACTTGGTTGTGAGATTAAATTTCTCCAACGATAAAAAACTTTGTAGATTTTCATAAGAAAACTGATTATCTTTGAGTACAAGAAGCTAAAACTAGAATTTGAGTTGGTTATGTAGGCTTTGGAGATGAATTGCTTCATTATTTTTTGACATAATATGTATATGTATGCATATATACATGTATACATACATAGTATGTATGTACACACAAACACACACACACACACACACACACACAGCTTTACATCTTAAAAACAACCATAATTTCAATGAAATATATATTCAAAGAGTCTTGAACTCAATTGAGCACACATTGTGTGTGTATAGTGTGTGTGTGTGTGTGTGTGTGTGTGTGTGTGAGAGAGAGAGAGAGAGAGAGAGAGAGAGAGAGAGAGAGAGAGAGACTTATGTGTATCATTTCTATATCCTTCCAATTTTATTAGATTCTTCAAATCTTTGAAATAATTTGAGGTTTTTCTATGATGTTAGAATATTCTATAACTTCTTTATTGATGTCAACGGTGGCATCTTCTTTATTTGTGGCATCTTTAAAGTTTCCATAAAGAAGATGCTCCCCTACTATGTATATAATGGTGGCACCTAAAAAATTGAGTCCATGAAGTTTCTAGGAGAGAAATAAATGTAGGCCGTGATCTAAGCTAAAATGTAAGAAAATAAATTTGACGTGATCAAAAGATGAACACTAAAGTAGGGTATGATATTGGTACTCTCAAATTTTCAAAGGATATTATGTGCATACAAAAAGACTCTCTCCTACATTGCCTCAATGTTCGGTCTCACATAGATTATGCATAAGGGAATAGTTTCAAGCATGTAAATGGTTGAATACAATATGCTCTCAGAAAGAGGAACATGCTTTTATACTTCAAGGAGAGAGGAAAGAAAGATCAATGGCATGCATGATTTCAGGTCATCGACTCTTTTTGCACCACATCATTCAGTTTAACATAATGGCCAAAACTCTTACAAAAATAAACAACTAAGCAACCTTATTTTACTTTCAATCATATCACATTTTAAGATGCAAATGGTATTACTATAAATGAACAAATAGTGTGAACCTTATTGCATTAAGCTACTTATGCATTATTGTGATTAGGTGATATTTAAACAATTACTATGCTTGTGCAAAAAACATAGATAGAGATGCAAGCAAGTCATCTAGAGAGAAACATAGAGAGAAGGGTCAATCACATTCTTCATATTAATAGAAAGCTAAATCATCTCTTTGAAACTTGAAACTTTCTTGCTAAATTGGAAACTATGAGCCCTAATCTTTTCTTACACAATGTAGTAGTCATTGCTCCTCATCTTTAACAACTTGCTAGATAACCCAGTTTGTACTTCTTGACTTGGTAGCACTTTTGTTAACTCTAGGTAGACCAAGGAAAAGACCTCCTTCTTATTATATAGGCAATTGTTAACCCTCACGGCTCACGGACACCCTATCACCTACGACGGACGTGTATTATGTATTTGGTAGAGTCAGGTACCGGGCTTGTCGGACCAATAGGAAAAGGGTAAGAGTGATCGCCGATGAGAGGTGCACTCTAACTGGGACATTCAAGGGATTAGTTGGCTAAGCATGGGCGCCCAAGTGTGAATGGGGTGAGCTCATATAAAAGCCAACTAAACCTAAAATTCACTCATTCTCTCATTTGTGTAATAGAAGAGTGCTCTTACTCCATCTCCATCTCCATCTTCTTCTTCTTCACCTCCTTGTGTGTGTGTGTGTATGTGTGTGTGTGTGTGTGTGTGTGTGTGTGAGAGAGAGAGAGAGAGAGAGAGAGAGAGAGAGAGAGAGAGAGAGAGAGAGAGAGAGCAATCGAGCATTGCGGCGGCACGACGGCGGTGAAGCGGTTGAGCGCGACGTAGCGGCGTCTCCTTCTTCTTTACGGCGAGGAATCCTCCACGGCAGGAGCGTAGAGTGGTGAGTGACACACCATTGCCCTCTTTTGAGCTTACTAGTTAAGCTAGTTGTGTGCTTGGAGCCGTCTATGGCTCGCACACAGTGTTAGGCAAGGCCCTTGCTTCGACAGTGCGGCAAGGAGCGCACATTTTTGGCGCCGCTGTCGGGGAATCTCCCTGCACTAAGCCCAAGAGGCACTTTGTGCTTCTCCTATGAGTTGTTTGTAGTAGGAAAGAAGAGGAAGAGGAAGAGGAATGAGTTGTTTTTCTGCAAGTTGTTAATTTCTGTATTGTCTGCAAGTTCTGTGATTTTTACATAATGTTGTGTTTTCTGTTTGCACACAGTCTTTGCACAATTAGTAGTCGTTAGCTTGTTTGCAGTGAATGAATAAGTAGGAAGGCAGTTAGCAATTTCTGTTTGCACACAGTCTGTACACAGTTTCCTGTCAAGGTTTGCCTGCACACAGTCTTTGCACAGTAAGGTAGTGAGAGAGGAAGTAGGTGGACAGTTAGCTCACTGTCAGTAAGCAGTTAACAGATTAGTTAGTAGATTAGTTAGTGGTTAGCAGCACTATTAGTAAGTAGATAAGGTAGTGAGCTGTCTGTGAGCTGTTGACAGAGAGGTTAGGTAGGTGTTGACAGTGTGTGTGGCCAAGGAAGGGTCACCTAAACCGCGCGCGGTCGTTGCCTTAAAAGAAAAAAAAAAACCGAAAATATTTAAGCGTGAGTGACTGGGGGGCTACACTAAAATTCTGATCGGGATCGGGATCATTTGCCCAAGCCCAAGCCCAAGCCCAGGCCTCAGTCCTCAGTCTTATGATATATACTAGACTCACTCTTATATATATACCCTACCCCCTCAAGAGGGAATGAGAGCATGTGGGGCAAGTCCTCCACTCTCCTCCCTTCTCTTCCCACTTGCACCCTTAGACTTTCTAATTTGGGCCTAGTTCCCTACTAGAAATTGACGGTTTTAGGGATTCCGAGGGCATAAAGTGACCAAACGGAGGGTTGTAAAGCACGGCACGTCCCTCTGACCGAGACGCTCGTTTTGAGCTATCATACTTTCTATTCTATAGCTGGGTCAGAAAAAAAGGACCAAAAAATCAAAAAATAAAATTTTTTAAAGAAAAGACTTGGGTTGCAAAACACCCAAAAATACTAGGTGAGCAGCCTTTACGGGCACTCACTGACACTTCTAGGGGATCCAAGTCATATGAACCTACGCTCTGGACGAGTGTTAGAGCACGAGCATATTGGTAGTGCCTCCATTTACGCGGGCACCCATTATTCCTCCACCCTAGGTTCTGGACCTTCGGCCGGGACTCAAGGTAGCGCGACCCAAGATCCTCATATTGCATCTAGTGATTCTTCCTCTGACTACAAAGTCATGGAGGGGTATCCTACACCAAACCCTGATAGTTCAAGTCAAGACATGCATGCCATGGACCCACGGCCCGGGTCCATCGTGTTTAGCCGCTTAAAAGAGACCCTTAGTAGAGCTACTCGCTCCGAACATGCGGTTAATGAAATAAATGAAGGGAGTGGGGAAGTAAATTCGTCATTCATGCCTAAAATAGACCCTATGCTTCTTGAGAGTGTGTATGTGAATGTTCCATCCACTGCACCTCCTGATCCTTTAGGACTATCTCCCTCTGAGGTTCTACTACCCGATGGTAGAAGTCTTGCCGAAGTGCAAGAGATCGAACGCTATATGCAAGCAATAAGGGAGAGGGAAATTGAGAACTTAAGAAGGCTAGAACAAAGTCGAGCCCTGAAAGCAAAGGCTCCTATGACAACAATCATGCCAGCCGAGCAACCGAGTGCTCCCAAGGTAGCAGTCACGGAGGGGCAAGCTATGGGAGCAATAATGCTTCCACTTCGAGGGAAACCTCCAGCACGCCAGGCCTAGATGGGATATTCCTAAACGAAAATTGGGAGTATGACCTACAAGCAGAAGCTTTAACTGATCGGTACACAGGACACACCTATCATGTGGGTTGGTTAGATGTTCTACAATCCACATCGGGTGCTACTAGCATAGATGAGCAACAACAGAAAGTCTGTGATGTCCTCCATAGGATTGTCGAGTTAGAAAGACAGAACACAGGGATCAACATGCCTTCAACAGGCCTAATGAGATTCTTGGATACGGGAAAGGCCAACCAACCAACCCTATCACAAATGGAGACTCCCTCAGTGAGCCCCATTGATCCTCCATATGTTGTTTCGCCAGGGGCCTCAGTACAATCTGAGCCCACAAGTGGCAGCTTTACCTTCCCAGATCTAGCTCATCTTTCTCTTAATGACACTACGGCTACCATGCATATCCCAGTGGTGAGCATGACAAGAAATACACCATGGAGTTCATTTGTTAACACTGCGCCGATGCCTAGTAGCATAGTGCCCCCAACTATACCTACATGTATGTATCAATCATGTGCACCTGTCGTACCTCAGCCTCATGTAGCTCCTACATCTCCGATTATTCCAAGAGCTTACAATCCACAATGGAATTATCCAAGCTCTTATACAAGTGGAGCCATGCCATTTAATAATAACATGCCATATCAGGCACCCCCTATGCCTAGGGCCACGCCTGTAAACTTTGGACCACCGTCTGGTACACCACCATACGAAATATGGGACCCAAGAGCCGCGCGTATGCCAAGGCCAAGGCCAACTCCCATCTCACATGTGGTTCCAGGAGCACATACACCCATTATACCTGCTCAAATAGGAGATTTGGCAGCATTTGCTCAAACCATCGGTCGCTCTATTGCGGAAAACATGCATAGTGCACCTGATAGAGAGCCTAGGAGCAAGGCAATTCAAGTAGCTAAGCTCACACAGAAATTCAGTGGAGACGGAGATGCTAGAAAGCATATGGAAGTCTTTGAACATGTGTGCGATTCCTTGGAAGAGCACAATGAGCTACATAAGTGTAAGGCTTTGAGTTTGACCCTAAGCGGAAAGGCTGGAGATTGGTATAGAACCTTAAGAGTAGAAGAGAAAACGATCTACTCTACTCTTAGGAGACTGTTCTTAAAAGAATACATACGAGAGGGAGTACTTTGGGGTGTAGCCTCTCAGCTCCAGAAAGCTCAACGAGAAGAAGGTGAATCCGTGAGAGACTTCATTAGTCGCCTAAAGAATTTTAATTCTCGATGCAATCCAAACGAGCGATTCAACAACAACCAAGTGCTCGATAGATTCATTAGGGGACTACGACATGAAAGTATCTATAATGGCCTAGTCATTAGAGGTATCACTACTTGGGAAGCAGTCACCATGAATGCAATCCAATTGGAGGATAATTTAATGATTGCAGGAGAAAGAGTGTCTCCCGAGCCGAAGTCTAGTAGCTCGCAAGCATCAGGGCATGAGCCAATGAAGATAAAGCCAATCGTGAAAGAGCAAACGATATCTGAGATGAATTTGGCAGATCTCACCAAGGCCATCCAAGAAAGCCTTAGGGGTAATCGTGCTCCACAAAACACTCATATGTATCCAAGAAGGGAGCAACAATGGTGCTCAATTTTCTTGGGCCCACATACTACGAGTGAATGCCCTACTTTCAGAGTAAAGTTTAACGGGACTTGTAACGCGTGTGGTAGGTATGGCCATCAAGCGAAGGATTGCCTAATGCTTAAACGCATCATGGAAAATAGACCGCCTATAGCTTGGGCAGACTCACCTTGAGTTCCTGCATTGATGCCTACCCCACCCATGGAGCAACATTTTCCTTTACAACACATGGTCCCTAGAACCCAAAATGTGGTCCAAACCACGCCGTTGCCACCTCTAGTGCTAGGACCGCAACCCCCTCATCCAAGAGTTACACCTATGAACCAAATAGGTTGCGAGTCATCTAGTACTTATGTAGATTGCGAAGAGGACATAGACCCTAGTATCACCTATGGAGTCGACATGCTTGAGGAGTGTCCCATGTACTATATGGAAGACCATTGGGGACAAATCATACCGGTATATCAAGCTACTGCGCTAGCAGCAAGAGGCCAAAACATTAATAGTTTTTCCAGGAGACCACCTCTTCAGTGCTACGAATGTGGTGGACCACATCGAGTAGCTGAGTGCCCCATTAGAATGCAAAAGAATGCTGCACTAATGCAAACAAGTCAAGGGAGTGCATTGGCAATGCCAATACTCACTTGTAATCGTTGTGGCATAGATCATTTGATCGCACAGTTTCCTAACAATCCAAACGCACCGAAAATCACACCATTGAACATAATAGAGATTGTTGATGGGACACCACCAACTATAAACATAGCACCAATGAATGCACTCACATGGTCAATGCTCCAAAAGCAAAATTACATCCTCGAAGAGAGAGATGCTGCATCCATTGGCCGAGCGAGAAAGAAGAAAACACGAAGAAAGAAATCCCTTAATGCTTCTAGCTCAAAACCTAGTTCAAAGACTAACATAGGGACATGAGAGGATCCCGTGTATATGAATGACCCTGAGGATGACTCAGATTCGATAGAGACCACGGAGACCAAAACTATTGCTACAAAGGAAAAAGCCAGTGAGGAGGATCACGAGAGGGAATTACGACGAACACCAAAAGAGTATTCAAAGTTAAACCACCCAGTTGCGAACCCCCAAGATAAGCCACGAGAGACAAAAAATGAGGATTGCAAGAGAAGGATTGGAACCTATCCAAACCCAACAGTGGAAATTGAACGAGTCCAACAACTGAGGGTTTTGGTGGAAGAAACTCAACGAACATTAGAACCTGAACCCAAACATATCCAGATGTCGGACACAGTGTTTCCCACACAAGTTCAACCTCACAAGAACTACAGGCCGTTAGCTATACCCAGTATCATTCGGGAAGAGAGTGAGGGTATGACATCTGAAAGTGGACACATACCTTTCCTACTAGAGAGAATGTTTGGTGAGGGAATGCCCGACCCCCTTGAGGAAGTGGAGATTCCATCTTCACCATTCTCTTGTCAGGGTCCTACGTCCCACAAGATGCCATTAAATGTTTCCAAATTGATGGATTTCATGTCTTCAGAAGTTAGAACCACCATCATGTCCAAACTATATAAAGACCCCGAGCTAGTCTCAGCTCTTCGAGCCTTCCTCAATGGAGAATTACAGGCCGGATTACCACAGTTTGCACATATGAACAAACCTGACTCGGTAATGAATGATGAGGAACATTTAGCACCACCATCTGACCTAGCGGGACATGAATCTGTAATTGAAGTACCTGTTAACAAGTTGGGGCAATACTTTAAAGATGATGAATCTAATGCTACGCCTATTGGAATGCTAAAGGATCTCAGAATCAAGGTCTTGGGACACAAGGTAAGGCAGACTTTCATTGTTATGGATTTTTCCAAGCATCCTATGTCATTTGAGATGATCTTAGGGTGTCCATTCATGAGGGAAGCAAAAATGGTGCATGACTGGTCCAAAAACCACGTCTACTTACAGTTCCAAGACTCTGTCATTCGAGTTGATCTTTTAAGTGGTCGAACGCATCCTCTAGGAAATAAATTCATCATTGATAATCGATTAGACACAACAATTCACTCAGCTCCATTACAGTATTGTTACACGTGTAACGAAGACACGGATATTGAGGAGAACTCTCCTTATATGGATATCCTACCCGGAATGGCTGAGTCAGACAATGTCGATTGGGTGCACCTAGCTGCAACTATAGATACATGGGGAGCTAGAGGAACAACCTGGGTAACACCAAATGGGGAAGAGATACCACACATTGCACCAGTAAACATGTTAGGTGTAGCGCATGTAACATCCGATGATAAGAAAGAGGCACACCTACCTAAGAGTGAAACCGATGATTCCTCAAAGGCTTCAGGCCAATACACATCAGAAACGGAATCTTAGGGAGAAATGGATTCAGAACCTGAGGAAACATCGAGTGAGCCAAGTATAGAAACTGAACACTCAAGGCCTAGTACGACCATCTATGGTAATTTATATGAGAGTGAAGAAGATACAAGCGAAGACCTATCAAGCCAGTCGAGTTCAAACATTTACCAAAATCAAAACCTTAACAAGAAACAAAGGTCATATAAGAGACAACGATATCGAGCAAATGTGAGAGCTAGGATAAACAAGGAAAGATCTACTGTAGAATGGCTTAGCTATCTAGGGGCATGTGATGCTCATCGAAAGCTAGTAGACAATTGGGGTGAACATCTCCAGAGTGTCATGTGGTGCAGCCCGCGACCCATTGACCTCACTCAATTGGAGGTTACAGAGCCGAAATTGAGTCGAACTATAAGAAGACGTCAAAACCGAGAGTTAGCACAACAACAAAAGGAGGCAGAACTAAAAGAAAAGTCTCCGTCAGGACAAGAGCCTGCTGACTTACATACGGCTCCTGAACATTTTAAATCTTATACCACGGGGGAGTGAAAGGTTGTGTATGCCAAAGCCCAACGAATACCTACCAATGGAAGCAGTGGAGTCTATGATGGTCCAACGGTAGTTAAAGAGATAGAATTAGCAGAACCAGGTGAGGAGTCTAAACCAGTCTTTATTGCTCAAGACCTTACCGAAACTGAAGAGGCTTTACTTAAGGAGCTCCTCAAGGAATACAAGGATATCTTTTCTTGGACATATCATGACATGAAGGGCGTTCCACCTTCTGTGGTGCAACATACAATTCCCATGATCAACACTGCTAAACCCGTCCAGCAACGACCCTATCCAATGAATCCTAAGTACGCCAAAATTGTACAAGAGGAGATTGAAAAACTTATCCAATGTGGATTCATATACCCTATTGAGCACTCAGAATGGGTTTCTCCAATAGTCATTGTGCCAAAAAAGAATGGGAAACTAAGAGTGTGCGTGGACCTCAAGAAAGTTAATGCAACTACTAGGAGAGATCATTATCCCTCACCATATTCAAAACATGTGCTTGAAAGAGTTGCGGGCAAGGAAGCTTATAGATTTTTAGATGGGTACTCTGGTTACAATCAAATCACAATTGAATTAGAGGACCAAGCTAAAACTGCTTTTATCACAGAGTTTGGAGTGTTTGCATTTCGTGTTATGGCTTTTGGATTAACGAATGCCCCTGCTACATTCCAACGATTAATAAACACTGCGTTTAAAGAATTTCTAAGGGAGTTTTGTGAAGCTTTCCTAGACGACCTTTGTGTTTATTCTTCTTGGGAGAAGCATTTGTTATATCTACGAAAAATATTTGAAAGGTGCAGATTTTATCGCATCTCATTGAACCCTTTCAAATGCCAATTTTGGGTTAAGCATGGAGTCATTCTAGGGCATATAGTGTCCAAGAATGGGATATCCACAGATGAGAGTAAGGTTAAAGCCATTGCTGATTTGCCACCACCTACGAACTATAAAGGAGTTCAAAGATTTATGGGCCATGTTGGTTATTATCGAAGGTTTATTTTAAACTTTGCCGAGATAGCGCGTCCATTGTACAAGCTTCTTATCGAGTTTCATTGGACGGAAGAATGTCATCAATCTTATGAGTTATTAAAGAAGGCCCTAACAAGTGCTCCAATCCTGCGAACACCTGATTAGAATGTACCTTTTCATGTGCATATTGATGCATCAAATTTTGCTATTGGGTGTGTTCTAACTCAACCAGGAGAACATAAATTGGACTACCCTATTAGCTTTGCAAGTCGCCAATTAAATGATGTCGAGATGAACTACACTACTACAGAGCGCGAAGGTCTAGCTATGATTTATGCAGTAAAGAAATTTCGCTATTACCTTCTTGCTACCAAGTTTGTGTTTTATGTTGATCATCAAGCATTGCTATATTTGGTAAACAAGCCATGTTCCACAGGTCGAATTACACGATGGTTGTTAATTCTTCTTGAGTTTGACTTCACCGTTGTTGTGAGGCCTGGGAGGAAACATGTCATGGCGGATCATTTATCTCGTATCCCTAATGGCGAAGCTCCTACGGGGGTTGATGATGAATTGCCTGATACTCCTTTGTTCATTGTTGAGACAATGCCTGAATGGAGTGAAAAGATTGTTAACTTCTTAGTTAATGGTTTTCCACCCAAAGAGCTGCGAAAAGATATAGCTCGAAAATTAATCAAGGAATGCGAACCCTATTGCTTACTGACTGGAACTCTCTATAAGAGAGGAAAAGATGATGTTCTTAGATGCTGTGCCCGTGAGGATGAGTATTTATATATTCTACAAGAGGCACACATGGGAGTAGCTAGTGGTCACTTTTCAAGAAAGTTGACTGCCCGAAAGATCTTACAGTCAAGCTATTGGTGGCCCACTCTGTTTAAGGATGCATCACTTTTTGCAAAGGGATGTGATGAATGCCAACGCTTCAACAAGCCACAAAGAAGGGATAGGATGCCTCTACATCCCATCAAGGTAACCCAACCATTTGAAAAGTGGGGCTTAGACTTTGTAGGACCGATTAGTCCGGCTGCACGTAACACGCAATCACGATATATCATTGTGGCTACTGACTATGTAACCAAATGGGCTGAAGCAAAAGCAACACAAAAGGCGGATGCAAAAACAACAGCTAAGTTCCTCTTTGAGAACATTATCACACGTTTTGGATGCCCCTTTGAACTTGTGAGTGACAATGGAACTCATTTTATAAATGAAGTAATAAAAGAACTCACATCAAACTTCATGATATCTCACCACAACTCTACACCCTATTATCCCCAAGCAAATGGCCAAGCTGAGAGTACCAACAAAACTCTCATCTCCATTTTGACAAAGACAGTCGAGGCTCATCGCACTGATTGGGACCTAAAACTTACATCAGCTTTATGGGCTTATCGTACTGTGTATAAAGTTGCTATTAATTGCACACCGTTTAAGATGGTGTATGGCCAAGAAGCAGCTATGCCATGGGAGTTTGTCATTCCTAGTCTTCGAGTAGCTTCTCAAGAAGGTTGGGATGGTAACCCCTTAGTTGAGCGATTATATATCCTGGAAAGGCTAGATGAAGAGAGGCAATTAGCTGTGCGAAATGCTCTAGTGGAGAAGGATAGGAGAAAGAAGTGGTTCGATAGCCATTTAAAGGATAAAGACATCGAGGTTGGTGATAAAGTTCTTATGTACGGGGTACGTAATGAAAAGAAGAAATTGAAATACACTGGTAAGGGACCATATCGAGTGTGTGAAATTACCCCGCAAGGTACCATTCGTGTGGAGACTCTAGATGGAGTTGAAACCATTGGATTCCTTAATGGGAGTAAATTCAAAAGATATTATGATCCTCTAAGCCAGGAAGAGTTGCAAGCCATCCATCAAAAGAAGGCTGCCAAGGAACAAGCAGAGCTTTAAAAAATCCACGCAAGAGTTGAGGCTCGAGAACGACAACAACGTCTTAGACACCAACGAGAAGCTAATCTGGGAATCACGCAAGCATTTTTTGAGGACACAGATGACGACTCATTAGAATCTGAGCCACCCCTACGATACCCAATTGAGCTAAATAGCCCCTATGGGAAAGTACTATACAATGCCTTATTAGATACGGGAGCTAAACACAATTTGTTATCCTATGGAGTTTGGTGTCAATTAGGGAAACCGACCCTATCCCCGAGTACGATGCAAGTCAAGGGCATTAATAAAAAGAAAACTGCTATTCTTGGAGTCCTTCAGACCCCTATTGTCTATGACAATGGAAGCATAGTGCAGAGGTTTCTAGTCATGCCCGCGGGAGCTATGGAAGGCAACGTAAACCTGGGACGCACGTGGATGTTGGCAACCAAATGCACTATTGATTGGGATACTGGTAGTGTCACGATGCGACCACCGACTCTTACCCCTATCATTCAAGAAAAGTCACCTACGTTGCAAACTCTAGCAAAGTTGAAGGATAGCCCACATTCACAAGCCAAGGTGGTTAACTCGTCTTTGCCGGCTACCCATGAACCTAGCACTTCAGCACTTGTAGTTGCAGAAAGCAGTAATATTGCAAGTACTCAACCCGCACGACCTAAGAGTACATATCAATGGGTCCCCAAGGCCTTACTTCCAACTACCTCAACCCTCCCATCCATTTCAAGAAAAAATTTCCCTGGAGAACCAAAAGCGCACTCTAGAAGATTCAAGACCAAATCACGATGGATTCCAAAACGACTATTAGAAGCCCAAGGCTACTATGATGGAAATGAGAAAATTTGGGTACCTAAACGTAAAATGTGTCCTTCCCTATCGACAACAAACCCATATGAGTCAAACAGTGTAACGCTAAAGACAATGGCAGACCGTGGAAATTGAAAGATCACAGAATGCTACACACCTAGTCCAGAGCTAGTTTGGGCTCCAAGGCAAAACCAATTTATTCCACCTAGCTCAGGAAGGAGGGAGTTCCCTGAAGCTTCTAGCTCCTCATGTAATTCATCCATAGAGGTAAAAGCTTCTACACAGCTTCCATCTATAGTAGTGGACCTCCATGAAGCTACAAAAGAATCCACACCTCCCAGTGTTCAAGAATCACCTGATGAACCACTTCAAGTTCGATCCTGGGACAGTACCTTACCACCCTTGCAACTTGACGAGGCACCTAGGGTAATAGAAAACTACTGGAAAAAGTCCTCACCTATTACCAACTGGAACAACTGGTTTCAAAGGGTGACGACATCATTTCAAACGATATGATCTACCCAAGGAAGGGGGGAGTGTTTGTGGACATCCATTATTCACTTGCTTCCCTCTCAACCTTTCTCCCTGACCTCTTAATCTCCAATCTTAGGGAATGTATATATAAAGCATTATACTCACAAAAACAAGATAAAAAAGTAAAAGAGCAAGAGCCATAACACAAATCATAAAAACAAATTATGCACAAGAACACGACCCTTGTAATATTTGCACTCTAACCATCATGTATTTGCATGTACAGATATGGCTAGTACGCTAGAATCATCCACTCCTGCCTTGGGTGAGAGGTACCCTCGTTACTTTTCACAAATATTTCACATGGTCTTTCCAGTGCTTGCATATGAATGGGATTTGATAGGTATGCTAGCATGTGAGAGGAATTTTGAGGAGTTAGAATGGCTGATACGTCTCTTGACCACGTCTGATCCATACTTAGTAGAGAGCGTTTCTCCCATTGCACAAGCCTACCCTTTTGACCAAGATGACTATAGGCGTCTAGTGACCTTCTTAGTAAACATGGGTACCTATGATGAAGAAGAAAATTTACAAGACTACACGGATGGCACATATGGTCTCATGGATGATGACTTTGTTTATCTCGACGACGAGGATAGGGGTTTAGTCTTAGGGTTTCCCCCCAACCTCTACAATATCCTATTCCCTTGACTCTCTAGGGGGAGTGCAAATAATTAGGTTAGGGTTCCTTATGTTTTTTGTTGTGTTCAATAAGTGTTGGTACCTTTTCCCACTAATGTGCCTCCTGGAGGTATTCCTTTTGTTTCCTAGTGTGTATAGGAGCGTGTTGCTATTGATAGGATTTGGACCTTCATGGAATCTTTATCTCGACTCACTCTTCAAATCAAGCACGACCATCGACACAAACAGGTGTTTCTTGTCCATTAGCATTGCCCCTTATCTTTTTTGCATCTATGATTGTCCACTTTAATTGTGATTGGTAGCCTAATATTCACCGCATTTGCTTAGTATCAAACATTTAATTCAATGTAATTTTTTGTCATAATCACTTGTCTAGGTTTAAAAATCAAGCAGTCCGACTAAGCTAGTTTGACCAAGTTGGGTGTTAGAAATCTTCTCTTAATACCATGGGGAATGCCTTCCTAATAATCAATGGTTGCTTAGGTTCTTAATCCGATTTAGGCAGCATTGTGTGAAATGTACTAGGGCTTTCTAGTGGGCTTGACCCTATTGACCTTTAGCTTAAGTATTATAAAGGGAGTTTACTAGTGTGATGAGCCTGAGGAGGTGTATCAGTGTTATATGACCCACCAAAGTTACAAAATTAAAATGTTGAAAATGAACAAACAAAAAATCAAAGTGCCACACTGTAAAATCTTAAGCTATAAGAGAAATCTCAGCTTGATTTGGTACTTCACTCACATGTATTGCCTATGGTACTAGAGCCCTAGAGGTTCCCAGTATGGGCGCTTTTCCTTGAAAAGCAAAAAACCCAAGGCATACAAAATAAGCACACACATCAAAATTGAATCACTGTGAAAAGAATTTGGGGGGTCAATGAAAAAGTAATCAGTCAGGCGATGATTTCATGAGAAATTCCTTTTATGATAGCTTAACTACAAGGTCTTCTAGATATAGCCTCTAGTCAGCCCTCGAACATGAATACTTGGCTCTCGCGATTAAACAACTTAATTGACCACAGAAAATTAAGAAGCTTACCCATGGTATTAATATTCAATCTCTAGTGCCTTTCGACCGTCAAATTAGCGACCCCCGACTTGTTTAATTTTTTACCTTTACATCTGTTTATGCATTTGATTACATTGCAATTTAATGTTCATTGCTGACAAATTGTTTGAAATTCTTTAACCAATCAATTTGTCTACCTAAAAATGCATATGCTTTTTAATCACTTATGAGAATGCAATTACTGTGCCAATGTTGTTTGATTTTGTAGTGACTGAAGAAGGCTAAGGACATTCATCTCAAATGCTCTTCCACCTCGACGAATGAGCTTCAACTCAATAGCTTCTGAGGATGGAATCTACATCAGGAAGGGGGGCATGTTAACCCTCATGACTCACGGACACCCTATCACCTACGACGGACGTGTATTATGTATTTGGTAGAGTCAGGTACCGAGCTTGTCGGACCAATAGGAAAAGGGTAAGAGTGATCGCCGATGAGAGGCGCACTCTAACTGGGACATTCAAGGGATTAGTTGGCTAAGCATGGGCGCCCAAGTGTGAATGGGGTGAGCTCATATAAAAGCCAACTAAACCTAAAATTCACTCATTCTCTCATTTGTGCAATAGAAGAGTGTTCTTGCTCCATCTCCATCTCCATCTTCTTCTTCTTCACCTCCTTGTGTGTGTGTGTGTGTGTGTGTGTGTGTGTGTGTGTGTGTGTGTGTGTGTGTGTGTGTGTGTGTGAGAGAGAGAGAGAGAGAGAGAGAGAGAGAGAGAGAGAGAGCGATCGAGCATTGCGGCGGCACGACGGCGGTGAAGTGGTTGAGCACGACGTAGCGGCGTCTCCTTCTTCTTCGCGGCGAGGAATCCTCCATGGCAGGAGCATAGAGTGGTGAGTGACACACCATTGCCCTCTTTTGAGCTTACTAGTTAAGCTAGTTGTGTGCTTGGAGCCGTCTATGGCTCGCACACAGTGTTAGGCAAGGCCCTTGCTTCGACAGTGCGGCAAGGAGCGCACAGCAATTATGATGCGCACTACTACCATGCCTTGCTCATAAGAAAGATGCAAGGATAGAAGCAAGTGAGAGGGTGGAGTAGAGACATTGAATCCAATTGTGTTCCTATCATTGAAACCGATTCTAGCACCCACTCCATTTTCAAAAAAAGTTATTCACATTGAATTCTCTTAGCATTCATCTCTTCACACCATGCTAACTTATCTAATCTCTATCATTAAGTTTGGTAGCATTGCTAGATCAACATAGACCAAAACGAGGACTCTCTCTCTCTCTCTCTCTCTCTCTCTCTCTCCACACCCCAATAGAAGGAGAGCACTCCTAAATTTATTGGACAAAGGCTAGCACCTCTTCAAAGATAATGTTTATGAGAAGCTCCCAAGCTTGGTTTTAAAGTATGCTTTGCATCATCTTACATATGGACCAGAAGGAGGACTCTCTCTCTCTCTCTCTCTCTCTCTCTCTCTCTCTACCCACCCCAATAGAAGGAGAGCATTCCTAAGTTTGTTAAACAAAGGCTAGCACCTCATAAAAGATAATATTTATAAGAAGCTCCTAAGCTTGGTTTTAAAGAATGCTCTAAAACATCTTTTTTGTTTTTTGCAAAACTCACAATTGTGAGTAGATAGTATTAAGAACAACAACAATATGTTGGGGTTAAGGCCTATGTGCCTTGACCGGTTGCCCAAATCATGGGCGCCCGCCCACTGTTACCCTATACTTATAGTGAGTTTACTGTATAGGGGGAGCTGCCACTCTTTGAGTCTCCCCACCCATATCTATGTGTGTGTGTCTCCTTCTCTCTCTCTCACTCTCCGTCTGTGGTGCTCCCCGATCCCCTTCAATTGGGATCAGAGCTTGTGAGCTCAGTTGAGAGTGATTTATGCTCTTGTGGAAGCTCAGAAAGGAGTGTGGAAGACTGTGTGTAAGTGAAGGTGCTGCCCTAAAACTGTGTGCGCAGCAGTACTGTTTTCAAATTAGTTTTTCTCCTTGTAGAATACAAATCTAAGAATTATGTCCGCCGTAGACCATCAGTTTCGACGTGGTCTACAACTTTGCAGAAGAAACTTTTTGCAAAATCCTCACCGTTTTGCTGATATTCAGCTCAGACTGACTGTATACAGAAATTCTAGATTTTCTGTTGTCGCATTGTGTGCGAGTTTGATGCACTTTTGGAAGCACGAGAGATGCTTGAAATTGAGTGCATAAATTCTGATCTGAAGATGCAATTGTAGCTTGTGTTAAGCTTGTGGTTTGAGGGTTTTTTGGTAGACTTGGGCAACGAAGTACGGAGGCATTTACACACCACCGAGGCGGTCTCTTGAGAGACGCAGTTTTTTGGAGCACACAGGTGGAGCTTCTTTCACTGGTTTTCACAGGATACTTTGGCAATGATTTTGTGCTTGGATTCATGGTCTTTGCGGATGGTTTGCATATGGTTATGGCGCATGGTTGATGCCCATTATACATGCATTTTGGCGAGCACTTTCAAGTGCCGGTGAGCTCTCTTGAGAGCATTGTTTTCGCATTGATCAAGTTTCCGGATTGCAAATATTTTGTTGCTTGCTTATGCGCGGTCACTCCGTTGATATACGTTGAGTGCGGATTGCCATTGTATGTGAAAATGTGGAGCCATTTTGGCATTTCTACTCATTGGCATTGAGTAGTGTTATGGTTTATGGTAGAGATTGTACTTGAGTTTTTTGCTCAGTTTTCAAGGGAAATTCTGTCGGATTTTTCCCAGATTCTCGCTATAGTTTGTGATCGAGTGTTTACTCTCACTTTGACAGGTTTTGTCAGTTTGGACACAATTTTCGACTCAATTGCTTTGACAGTTGAGGCAGATGTAGTGTCAGAGTATACTAGTGACGGGGATGTCACTTTTACCTCGAGCTATGCACGAGATGCTATACATGTGGATAGTGCACTCCCTTCGTAGTGGTTGCTAGACATAGATGCTATGTTTCATGTCACGCCGCATCGTGAATGGTTTTGTAGCTATTCTAGCGGGATGCTTGGCAGTGTACATTTGACCGATGGATCGGTGCATGTGATAGCAGGTGCAGGAGATGTGAGACTATCATTACCGATTGGTGCATATTACTTGTTACGACATGTGCGCTATGTACCAGATTTGACAGTGAGTTTGATCTCGATTGGTCAGCTTAGAGATTGTGGATGTCAGATTTCGCTACGAGAGCGAGATTTTGTGATGCATTTGGGTTCGCTAGTGATTGCGAGAGGTGCCAAGAGTGGTACAGGTTACCCATTGCATGTGGATCACGGGAGAGACGGTGTTGTCTCTGTGATCATGCAGCCAGGTAGAGAGTGAGAGAGCAGGCGAGTCTCTTTTGCTTGTAGGTTGCAGGATGCTTTGCATGGAGTGCAGAGCAGTGACCTTGTTGTGCAGGTTGCGTCTACGGATGCACAGGTAGAGCGGGACAGCTCTAGTGAGTCACAACAGGATGAGTCATAGAGGTGATGACAGAGATGACTCACATGGATGCTGAGATGTTGGCTATTGTGGAGTCATTTCTTGATATTCTTATGCCAGATCTTGATGCAGATTCAGGACAGATGGATACTCTTGGTACACATGTGATATGTGGTGGGCACGAGGAGTCACTCCAGAGCTCGGAGTCAGAGGGCCATGGTCTCTATGATAGGGGACAGGATTGCCATGAGTTGAGTTCTGAATTGGAGGTGGCAGAGGTTGCCAGGGTTGCATCAACGTTTGGTGTCCTCATGTACGAGATGCTGATCTTGAGGCTCGACATAGTAGCTGCAGTGGGAGCATTTGCAGCAGGGTTGATTAGTTGTTCGATGACTGATCTTGGCATAGAGCATAGGGGAGGTTTGCAGGTATTGGAACGATACTTGCAAGAGTGCATGAGCTCTTGTAGACTCTTTGTAGAGCTTGGAGCTAGCTCTGTGTGGCTTCCTCAGCGGGATGTTTGTCTATCAGTAGAGACGGATGCACTAGCTCATCGAGAGTCAGTGGGCATAGGTTGAGAGAATCTCTCACCTTCTATTAGTTGTACACTAGTAGATCTTGCTTAAAGGCACATTGGCCTTTAAGTGGGAGGTTGTTGGGGTTAAGGCCTATGTGCCTTGACCGGTCGCTCAGATCATGGGCGCCCGCCCACTGTTACCCTATACTTATAGTGAGTTTACTGTATAGGGGGAGCTGCCACTCTTTGAGTCTCCCCACCCATATCTGTGTGTGTGTGTGTGTCTCCTTCTCTCTCTCTCTCACTCTCCGTCTGTGGTGCTCCTTGATCCCCTTCACAATATACAAGAATCTCGAACTTAGACCGAGCCTTGAGGGTCCCAGGATTTCACGTTATCTGCTTGGCAGAAAAGCCACTACCACTCCTAGGCTTACCCTATTACAAGATGTTATGTATTGTTCTAGACCAATCCTCTAAGGCTTGTTTGCCTCCGATCATGTGAATCGTCACTCTACTCTCTTGTATGATTTCACAAAATCTTGCCACAACCATATCCCCCTCAAAAACGCGGCGGTTCCTTGCTTGCCAAATATGGTGCAAGAAGTAGTACCTGATTATTTGAGTGCAGACTAGAAGAGTAGGCCTTTCCAACCTATTACTACCAAAAAATAGATCACTCTTGAAGAACTTAATTTTCCATGTCCTTTGAATCCACTTGCATAATTTCCCAGCCATGCCCCTGATTGCTGCAAATGCTATGTCGAGCCTCGAGATCAGCATCTCGTACATGAGGACACCGAACGTTGATGCAACCCTGGCAACCTCTTCCACCTCCAACTCAGAACTCAACTCATGGCAATCCTGTCCCCTATCATAGAGACCATGGCACTCTAACTCCGAGCTTTGGAGTGACTCCTCGTGCCCACCACATATCACATGTGTACCAAGAGTATCCATCTGTCCTGAATCTGCATCAAGCTCTGGCATAAGCATATCAAGAAATGACTCCACAATAGCCAACATCTTAGCATCCACGTAAGTCATCTCTGTCATCACCTCTGATGACTCATCCTACTGTGACTCACTAGAGCTGTCCCGCTCTACCTGTGCATCCGTAGACGCAACCTGCACAACAAGGTCACTGCTCTGCACTCCATGCAAAGCATCCTGCAACCTACAAGCAAAAGAGACTCGCCTGCTCTCTTGCTCTCTACCTAGCTGCATGATCATAGAGACAACACCGTCTCTCCCGTGATCCACATGCAATGGGTAACCTGTACCACTCTTGGCACCTCTCGCAATCACTAGAGAACCCAAATGCATCACAAATATCGCTCTCGTAGCGAAATATGACATCCACAATCTCTAAGCTGACCAATCGAGATCAAACTCACTATCAAATCACTACCAGCATTTGCAACACTCGTTCTCGCAGAGCGAGTGGCCCCCATGAAGCCGTGCTCCTAAAACGAAGGGCCGACACACGGGTGCCTGGCGAGCAAAGACGGGGCTACCTAGCCAGGGCCCCCTCCCTCGGGAGCACCCCTATAACTGAGGTCTCTCCCCACCTCACCTCACCTTCAGCATAGAGCTTGCGTGAACCCTAATCTCAGGATTAAGTTATGGTGACCTTAGAACATGTTAAGCAATAATGTGAATAATAGTGACCTTAGAACAAAATCAGGAGTGTTCTATGAGAAAAACAAATCAATGCTTTCCAGACACATAGGTACTACTTTAACACTTTTTGAAAACAATCAACATACATCATTTACATGGGTACCCATCTGCACTGTACAAAAGTGCCAGCAATGTCTTTTGTAGAGCAGTTTGATGGCCTTGTGAGTTTTGAAAAAGCCATGACTGTGTGACACTGACACTTGTGTTCAACAGTCACATAAACGCTTGTGTTCAACAAGACAAGCAGTGCCAAAGTGCATGTGATTGAGCGTTATAAGGAAATGATTTAGGATTTTGGATTGGTCATGCCACAATATTCCCTAACAAAACTATAATTTTTTTCCACAAAACCTGCAGCGGATTGTAAGGACTAATTCCAAACATATTTATTATGTATGCTTCGTTTCTTATACTTTGCTTAGTACAAAAACGACACTTGAAATGGAAGAGGTGACAACTATGTTTCTAAGTTAAATGAAAGATGAAGCTATTAAAAAAGGAGCTTAAAATTTTTAAAGAAGGAGAGAGCCTCTGCGTGTCACACTTTGGTTCATTTTAAAGAAAACTCTGATGGGGGCGGGTTGGTGGGGGTGGTTGCTCTGATAGCCGATGTAATTATAGTCCCTGGATGATGTCATGGTTCAACAAGAGCATGACAAGACCTTGTAATTTTTTGGTTTTTTCAATATAATTCACTCACAATTGTGAGTTTTGCTTTTAAAAAAAAAAACCTAGGCAAAGAACTTAGGTGATAGAAAATGAAAAGACTTTGTGAGGATTAGGAAAAATATGGACCCCAAAAGGGTCCTTTAGCTTAAGGGGTGATTAAGCATGGACCAATAGGAAGAGGGTGGTGGCCAAAGTTATACTCTCTCAAAAGGTAGAGTAGTAGGGGGCATGGGGGCCTATTTGCTCCCCTCATTATAGCTTTGTACCCTAGAAAGAGAGAGAAGGGGGTGGGGGGTTCCCTTCATTTTCATGGGCGCTCATACAGTAAACCCCAAAAAATTTTATTTATTTTTTCTGAAAATCTCTAAATCTCACTTTTCACTCTCCAAAAGCTCTCCTAACCAGATACATGGTCAAAAAACTATTTTCTTTGATCAAAATCTGTATTTCTCAGCAGTACCCTCTATTCTACCTCTTCCCTCTTCTCTTTCTCCTTCTGCCTCCTAGGTTTTCATAGCTGCAGCACATGAGGAAGCTTTCCATAGCTGCACCACTTGTTTCCCCCTTTGATTTACACCATTCCTTTGAACTACTTCTTCTCCCCTTGCTCCCCATTAGCCACTTCTCCCCCTCCCGCCAAGCTTTCCATAGCTGCATCACAAATGGAAGCTTTTCGTAGTTGCATGACCTGTCTCCCCTCTTTTATCCACACCATCCATTTGAACTACTTCTGCTCCCCTTTTTTTCCCATTCAACCATTTCTTTTATTTCATTCCTGAAGCAACAGGCCTCTCTCTCTAACACCACAAATCTTCTTCTTCTGGTGCTACCATGTCAACCCCCTCCACTTCAAGGAAGTGAAAGGATGAGATAGAGGCGGTTTTCTTGCATAGCACTAGGGATTCTGATGGGGAATGCGTGCCGTAGGTTTTTTCTAAAGGATCTTGGATCTTCATGCAACCTTCATCTATCGGGCCTGATCAAGTTCGAAAACCTTGACGAACATTGGAAGGGGAGAATTCTTGATTTCAAAAAACATAGAGTCAATGGAACCGTGGTCATTGTTCAGCACATGTACTCTTGGCGTTCCATGCACTTGAGGAATAGAAGCTCAAGAGATTTCCCAATACATTGTAAGTCGTAAAACATTGTTGGTTGCTAATTGTAAACGCTTGTTATTTGTTTTTTATTTAATAGTTTTTGGTGTTGTCATAGATATATTCCCATCCGACCTTGTTGAGGAACAACCAATCAAGAGTCACACAGGAACCTTCAACGCTCTTCATGCGGACATTGGTGTTATGATGCTTCTCAACTCGCCACCTTCGATTCTGCTGCAATGCAGAATCTTCTTCTACTCACACATGTATGTAGTACCGGCCTCAAAGGATGGATATGGTAAGGACATTGCTATTGATTTTACTGAGTCGGGAATGGCCACAAACCCAATGCATGGTTACTTTTCTGAGTGGAAGAGAAGATGCTTTTTGATATTTTCTCCTCATTAAAATTTGGAAGGGCTTCCAGATCAGTAGGGCTTAGTTGGTACTGCCCGGTGCATGTTTTTGTACACCTGTTCAAGACATTGCCATTCTGTGTCACACCTACTATGTTTTGTAGCAAGAATGTCATGTATGAAGCATTAAAACTAGTATTTGGAGATATTGGGGAATGGTTGAGGGAGTGCACCAAGGAGATAAGTACAAGTGTAAGGTGGGAACTTTAGGTATAGATATACGATATTTGAAAGTGCGCACTACTTTGTAATTACGTTTTCACTATGAGCGTTGGATGTGTAAGAGTGGAAAGTGGATACCCTTACAATCTAGTGTTGCTAATTTTGTGACATTTGAAATGCCCGTTATTTTTTCAAATGGTGTTCTTGAGATTGTGTAGGTCAGTGAACATTGAATACTCACCAGCATACGGGAACACTTGAATATCTTGGGCTACGAAGAAATCAAAGATGCTTACTCTCGTCTCAATCGGCAAAAGGTTAGTTTAGTTTATATATTGTCTACATGTGCTAGTTATTAGTCTTACTAAAAGCATTTTTTTTGTTTCAGATTGGTAGGTGAATGGAGGTAGCCATGAAAGTTCAAGAGGAGTGGAGGGTTGGCAGCGCACTGTCTTTAAGTTGATTTGATAGATCAATGTTACCGGCTCTAATGCCATGTTGTAAAGCCTTCTATTTAATGGAGATTTAAAACTTTTTTGTCATTATAGTATCACCTTCGTTGATTAAGTTTGTGTGCGCACCCATGTGTGTTTGTATGTATATTAAAGAGCTTTGGGATGGTGTCTTTTTCTGCAGCAGCGGGCCATGACCGGGGGGGGGTGGGTGGGTGTTTATAAAGGGGAGGGGGCTTCTTTTTTTTTTTCAACACTTGAGGGAGATAGAAAAAAGACACACACACACACACACACACACACACACACACACACACACACACACACACACACACACACACACACACACACACACACACACAGAGAGAGAGAGAGAGAGTGAGAGAGAGAGAGAGAGAGAGAGAGAGAGAGAGAGAGCCATGGTAGCACATGCTAACACATCCTCCTCCCACGTAGCAGTAGCATCGAAAGAGCCACACACCCCCTTTTGCGGTTTCTTCCTTTCTTAGAGGACAAAAAATATGTTGGACGCAATGATCTTCACAGCTTCTTTACCCGCACAGTGGATTTACAAAACACCATGCAACTCCACAATGACACTTTTCATGACATCATAGAGTATATGCATGCGCATATACTCAAGTATCCTATGAACTTTGAAGACAATTCCATACTCTTGTTGCCATCCGATCTGCTTTGCTACATCCACAAGGGCGACCCAACATTTTCAAAGAGACTAGCTCACTTTGAAGCGATTGCAAAAGAGGTGAACCACTTCCATCAAGTGACAAAGGAAGCTGCACACTCGTTCAAGAAGGGCAAAATTGGGCAATCTTTCTTGTCCAATATTGCCACTCTCTTCTTCCTCGTCAATGAGGAGCCCTTCTTGGAGGAGATGGAGATCCCGCATTTGGCAATGGGTGGGGTGCTGGCGGATCGTAAAGATCCCAAGGCCGCACCTATAGATTTCCAAAGTGAACGAAGACTGCAAGCTGTTGAATATCCCCACGGCTTGGAAGAAGCAGTTGTAGTGAGGGAGCAGAGTGCTGGCACCTCCGAGGTGCCCGACCCCGAGTGTCGTGACCCTGATGCAATTCCCGAAGTGGAGACTAGTCATCTCAGCAGTATAATTATAGAAGATGAGGAGTATTTATTCTTACATGATCTTGAAAAGGCTTTTGGTGTCCGACTAGATGAGTATCTTAGCCTCATATGCACCAAGATGGAGTTCCCCCCTTGATCCTACACCAAAAGCTACTGTTAACAAGCTGCTTCCATTGGGGGACTCTGTTGCTGACACAATTGCACTAGTGACAGTGGGTATTCTTGATGCAGAGTAGAACAAAGTCATGGAAGAGGAGTTCGTTGCCACACAAGCCAGGGTTTTTGCCAACCAAACTCCTATCCACACCAATTTGCCTTGTTCATAGAGCTCCGCAAGGTTGATGAGAGCAAAACCTCTATCAACCTTGAAGCCACACCAACTATGGATGATGAGGATAAGAAACAAGAGGTAATCCTAAGCATCTTCTACGTTGATAATTTAACCTTTCTTATTTGCTTTTGGTTAACTACAATTCTGTAGGATGTTTTGGACATGGACCTTGGGCTAGCCGGAAGGGGGGAGAGCGCACGGTGTTTGGGCCTCAAGTAGCCCTAGCATACTACATTGGCAAACTACCAATGCAGGATGTGTGCATCATACACAAGGATTTCTCCCCGAATAGCCATTTTGTTTTGTGGGTGCTTAAGGCCACAACTAAACTCCTTTGTTTAGCCACCATCCCTCAAAAAACCCATCTATTATTCTTGTGAAAAAATCACTTGCAATTATCACTTTTGGCACTGTCTTCCGTGGCAAGGTCACGAAACGCATAGCTCTTTGTCAAGCCCTGAGGCTTGATAGTGCCCAAGCTATAACTACTTTTGTCCTTACATCCATTCTACCCAATGCTATAGAACATCGTAGAGAGTCGGCAAAAGCGCCTCCTATCAAAAGATCGTTAAGCAAGATGTACAAGCTTTTTAATGAAAATTATCTCTCTTCTCCATGATCTTTTGCAAAGTTCAATTTACAGTTTTGTTCATGTTCAGTGACAAGGCATAAGTTGATTTTGTACATTGAAAAAAACTTGTCCAAAAAATTGCATATATTAGCTTTTTTGGTACTAGTTGTGCCCTGTTATTGACATTTCACACAATTTTCTATGTGTTCACAAGGCAACGAGATTTGACCCTGCAAGCCTGATGTCTGGCCAATTCTCCCTTTCTTTTGGACAACACCAATTTGATAAGTTTTGCAAGTTCTTGGCAAATACAAAGCAACAATTTAACCTAATGGACAATTTCAAGCCAACCAAAAAAATTATTTAGCTTTGGTTGCCAGTTGATTAGCCTTTTGTACAACTGATTAGCATCTCACCTTCAACCATTTAACAAAATAAACGTAGACAAATAGACATTAAAAGTGGACATTAAGGTAACATAGAGAGACAAAAAGAGATGAATTGTATTTGTTGCAAAGTGAAAATACATTGAGTTCTCAAGAAAACTTGAATCCAATACAAGGGTTCCAAAGTAAATTGATTCCAATACAAAAGCTAGTTACAAAAAAAGGTTTTGACATCAGAGGGTATCAATCCTACCTTAGGCGACGTGCAAGTTGCATGTCCTTGGCCATGATTGTTACATGCTTGGCATGGATAGCACATAAGAATGTGTCCTCAAAGAGACTGACCAAATAAGCCTCTGCAGCCTCCTGAATTGATTGGAGGGTAATTGCAGACATCTGAAGCTCTGTGTTGTAGCTTTGTAGCACTTCCTTACATGTCCATGCAAAAGGTGGTTTCCTAATAAGCAGGTCTGCTGTAATCTAGTAATGCCGAATCTCAGTAAATGCTCGACAAAACCGTTGTGTTCTTTGAGGTCGGCATTGTGGGGGTCTTTGAGCTCCTTGTGGCTTTTCTCTCTGCGGCTTCCTACAGAATTTTGACTTTCGACGGCGCTTGGGAGGTGGCTGGGAGGCATCTTCATCCGGATCGTAATCCTCATCTTCACTACTACGCTCATCATTGTTGGGCTGATCAAAAGGCATGGAACCCATTCCTCTGGGCAGTGACTTCACGGCCACAGTGTGGCGACTTGGGCCAGATGGCATCGGGCCCATTTGGCTTGGAAACATGTTCCCGCCCACCCTATGGTTCACTGGGATGTCCTTCCCTTCCCATGGCAGACATCATCGGATGTGTCCGTCTCTGTTCGATCCGGGTTAGCTAGCTCTTCAGGTTGTTGATTTGCAAGCATCTTCTGCTTTTTGTGTGCCTTAATGGCCTTTGGATTCTTCTTTGCAGTTTGTTTTGTCCTTGCCATCGTGAAAGCATTAGGGCCAAAAATGGCTAGAAAAGGGTTGTTTGTTAATCTAAGGATTAAGGAATAGTCCAATAGTCATTTGACAGGTATACAGAAGTATGGCACTCTTGTCTCCTCTAACTTCGGTTTTGGTGGTCTTATTTTGACAAAGAGCAACTAAATGTCTTGATCGTAAGGCTGAAACTGCTATATTTAGGTGCTTTTGGCGAGTAAGCTCAATAAATTTGCATCCCAAAGTAATAAAGTCTCATCTTTTATTCTACTTTATATTTCACAAAATCGCTGTCAAAGATACAAAATCTATGTGAGAAGGCTCTAAAAACAAAGCTATTAATGACAAATCACCTACTTTTTTCAAACGTATACCTTTTCACTTTCCCTCTATTTTGTGAGAGGTTTGTCTTTCCGTCTCTGTATTTTCTCTTTCTTTTCTAATCTCTGAGTTTCCATGGTGTCTTCTGCACATCGCCCTTCACACAACATAACTTCTTGTGACTTTCATAACGTTAGAGAGGATGATCTTTGGAAACCCATATCTTTTTGTGTGAATGAATGGGTAACAATGCTTCCTTTGTGCAAAGGTGTACACAGAGTGAAGAGAACTAAACATGATAAAGTAAAAAACCATTGGAAAGGTCGTGTTCTTGATTTCAAAGTGACCGACAATGGCTGGCTAGCTAAGGTTCAACATGTGTACATGGCCAAGGATATGGTGTTAGACTTGGACGAACATTTCACACTGCATTCTTACTGTGAGTAAAAAAAATATTATTTATTAGAATGAATTTTTCATTCTCCCATTTTTTTTTCTCATTTTTTGATTCCATTTCAAATATGTTTCCTTCAACAGTTGTGGATTGGCAGCCTGTGGAGAGTCTAAGTGGGATGTTCAAAGCAATGCATAAAGGGATTGTAGATGCTATGTATGCTGACAAGCCACATTGTTTTTACAAAACAATGGATTTGTTTGTCTATTTGGCAGAATACAAGGTTCCATCACGAGAAGGTGCATATGGAGAACTACATCAGTTACCCGTTCCCACCATAAGCTCCTGATGCATGTACTATATCAAGCTTTAAATCCAAGATCAAAGAAGACATCCTTAAATCTATGTCACCCAGTAGGATATCAAGAAGGATTAAAGTTCAATGGTTCTTGCCTATACATGTCTTTGTGGCATGTTCAAAACAATGGACTTGCAGAGGACAAAGACAATGTGGCTTAATAGAAGGCTTTCTATGACTCAGTTGGATAATGTACTTGGAGATGGATGGAGTACCAAAATAACTTTCCATATTGACGATAATATTCGTTGTAGAGTAAGCCCAAATTCTATGTCTATCTCATATCAACTATGTCGTCAATCATTAGTTCTGGGCTATGACTATAGGAGATGGAGAAGCAAATTAGGTATTTGGGTTCCTCTCGACTCCGATGAAAATTGTCCAAAGTTTGAACTAAAGGTCACGGTCCATCCACACACTGAGCATAGAAGCCTTATAGTAACAGCAAATTGGAGACTACAGGATGTTAGAGAATCCCTTGAGTTTCTTGATTAAACATCTCCTGAGTATAGATTCAAAGTGGGTGGAATTGTGGTGAGCACAAGGATGGAGAATTCAACATCTTGCATCACATGCCTTCCCCCAAAAAGAGTTGTATTTGAGCCACTTGCAAGGACTTGAAAAAACAAGTTCAATATTGTAATCATTGCATTTTGCAAATATATTTGTCTTTTCTACCTTATTGTGATCATTATCTATATTGTTTTAAACTGACATTACACCATGATACACATTTAAGAATTGAATCGTTGGTATTAAGTATTTGAAGTACAAAATTATGAACCACCAAAGGGTATATGTTCATATGGATAGAATGAACAAAAGTGTAAACTTTTGTGGAATAATCAATCATGAAACTCCACTTTTCTTTTTGCCTGAGAGGATTCTGCATCCTCAAAGACCCTTTTTCTTTTGTGTTCGAGAGGGAATGAAGTCAGTTCAGGAGGGGGTGGTAATGACTTGGGCTCCTTAGGGCTTGGTAGTGGGGACTTGGCAGGGGTTGGTGCTTTGGGCTCCTGAGGAGTGGTTGGCTTAGGTGACTTGGGAACCTTATTTGGCAACATGAATGGTAGCTTGAAAGGTGAGCTAGGTGCCTCTACCTCTCCCTTACTATTCTTAGCTGAACAACACTTTTGAACCTTGAATTTCAATGGTGAGTAGAATGGATGGCCCTTTGTATCTGCTTTTCTTTTTGCAGGGCTCTTCTTGGTGGGGCTCTTCCTCTTGGCATCTGATTTTCTTTTTGCAGGGCTCTTCTTCTTGGTGGGGCTCTTCTTTATATGGATTTTCTTTGTAGTGCTCTTCTTTGTATGGCGTTTCTTTGTATGCATCTTCTTTGCAGGACTCTTCTTCTTGTGATCCGTTTTCTTTGCATCCAAACTCTTGGTGGCTCTACGTTTCTTTGGTGGAAAAGAAGACTCTATCTCATCTGTAGTTGGTGTCATACGAGAGTCTGGATCATTTGGGTTTATTGATCTTTCCAAACCATAGAAACAACCTTTTCTCTCACCCATGTGACCCAAGACTTTGCATATTCATGCATCTGCAACAAATAGAAAAAGAAAATAAAGGACATGAGTATATACATAGTTAGGAAGTCAAAACAAATCATTGGCACATGAGATACACACTTACAGTGAGTGTAGTCATCTTGCACCTTGACTCAAGATATCTCCATGCATTGGCAAGCACCCTTCATCCACAAGATGTTGAGTCTCACTACAAGAGGTTGTGTGCACTTGTGATGCTATTAAATACATTGGGCTTTTATACTCCCCGGCATCACTAAGACTGTAACATTTAATGGTCTAAAAACTTACGTATAGCGGAAATTAGCATGAACATAGTGGGCATTTCATTAGAATAGATTCCTAATGAGAATTACAAGAGTGCTTGGGTGGAGAGAGCAACAAAAATCATAACACCTAGTTAGATAGCATCAACAATACTTTCAAAAGAGAGAGAAATTAAGCTATTGACAACAGTTGAGGACCGGATTTGCATGGAGCCGGTCCCCCCTCCAAAAGGCTTTGTATTATGGTTTCTCCCATCAAGAGAGACATTGTACAATACAATTCTTTGTGTTCCTTCAAGACTAGCTAGTGCAATGAAGATGAAAGCTTCATGCACTAAGAAAAACACTTAGCAAACACAACTTGAATTATCCCCGTTCTCAGACCCAAGACCTCACACGCCTTCGAAGATGGTGAGAGATAGCAGGGTATGAGAGTAGATTGAGAGGAAGGAGTCTTTTACGAGAAAGATGTACATCTCCTCACATAATCACTCATATTAGCATAGCTTTAGCTTAGTAATTATCTTGGTAGAGGAGATGAGCATGCATTGAAGCTTGGCTCTTGGTTGGATTTGCATCCACAAGCCAAGAGTGTGTCGATGTAGGCTTCTATCTCACAAGCTTGGAGTAGGTGATGAGCTCTCCATTAAAGCTTGGGAAGAGATAGTCTTCTCTTTCTTCACACATGAGATTGTGTGAGTGTGTGTGTGATAATGCCTTGCAAAAATCAGCCCCCTCTCTCTCTCTTGGGCGAGCCCTCTTGCTATTTGCTCTTACTGAGCCCTCATTGGCTCTCCCCAAGTCAAGCCAATGACTATTAAGTAGCATAAGTGATAGCCTTCTGACATGTGTCCCCCTTTCCCCTTTTGTGAGAGCTTTAGGTAATTAAATAATTAAACTAAACTCTCATTGGACCCTTTTGCCTCCTGGACAATGGGCTCCTGAATGCTCATTGGACCCCTTGTGAGATTGCCCAATAGTCTTCTAGAAGACTTAATTCTCATTGGTTCTTTTATTAAGTGTTTTTAAATTAATTAAACTAGATTTACTCTAGCCTAATTCTCATTGGTCCACCTCCAAGGCCATCCAATAGGAATTGGGCACACCTTGTGGGCATCTGGGCTAGGGAGCTGACATGTGTCCCTAATTCCCTTTGTGTAAAGGGAGCCTCTGTGTGTGTGTGTGTGTGTGTGTGTGTGTGTGTGTGTGTGTGTGTGACTTTCTCTCTCATCCCCTACTCCCAAGGTTCGCCCCCTCCTATGTAGGGATTTGAAAAGACTTTTTTTGGTCACACACAAAGCATCCAATTTCCCCTAGGGTTGACCTTTGGACACAACCTTTGAATTTTGGAACCTTAGCATTTTGGAAGTCTTTATGGGCTGAACCATAAAGATGGCCCCCCCTTTGGATCCCTATTTTCCCTCCTTTGGATCCCTACTGTGGCCGGTCTGCTAGCTTAACCAATATTCTAGCTTTTTCTCCCCTGGCACTTCCCCAAATTAAATGATCAGTTTAATATGAGAAAATCATTTAGGAGAATTAGATATTGATTATTATGACATTACCTCTCTCTTGAAATCATAGTCGTCCTCGACTATGGTGTAGAGAAGATAAAGCATATTCATGAGTCCTTTTCTTAGCGGGTAGAGGATCCCTATGTTACCCTACGACATCATTTCATAATGGATGACTAGTCCATTTGGCGCTTGAGAGCCTCAGGCTACCGCAAGCATGTCTTCACATTAGTCCTATCAGTCTTCTATAATAGAGTGACAAGCTCTACTTGGTGTTTGGGAGACGTCGTCTCCGCAAACTTGATCTAAGCATGCATACTACTTCATTTTTGTGCACAATAAAGAAAAAGAAAGTCTTATAAGACAAAAACTTTGTTCATTTTTAACATTTTGTACATTTTCTTACTCATTGGGAAGCATTGTAAGCATTGACAAGGTTTAGGTTATCCTTTAATTGTATGCCTTGCATCCATCTAGCATCTTCAAAAGGATAATTCTTAAACTTAATAAGATATCATCGGATAGTCTTACCGCCTCTTAATACCTTGTCTTCATGTTGGAGAATAGACTCGGCCTGCAGCACCTCCTCTTGGTCCTCGATCTCCGGTGGGTCTTCAATAGTTGGTTCTTGAGGTGGCTCTCCTTTGTAAGGCTTTAATAGGCTCACATGGAAAGGATTGTGTATGAGCCAATGATTGGGCAACTTGAGTTGATAGGCCATCTCATTGATTGGCCTAAGAATCTGAAAAAGACGATAATACCTTTTTGCTAGTTTAGCATAGTACTTTTGGTGGCCCATAGGATTCTTGCCCGTCGTGTGCCTTAATCGAGCCTTGGGAAACTTTAACAAGACCCAATCGTTTTCTTTAAAGGCTTGGGCTCTTCTGTGCTTGTCAGCAGCAGCCTTTTGCCTTTGCTGTGAGATAGAGATAGCATCCTTAATCTTTTGGAAAGATTCTTGTAGGTCTCGGCTATACTCATCTGTAGCGAAGATCTTCCCATGTACCTTAAGTAGCAAGGGACTTTTTGATCTTCCCTCAATTACCTCGAAAGGTGCTTTTCTCGTGGAAGTATGTACATTGTTATTGTAAGCATACTCCACTAAGGCTAAGTACTTCTCCCATTGGGATCTTTGATCTACTTCCGTTACATAGGCTTTTAGTAGATCGAGAATGGTTAGGTTAGCTATTTCACTTTGGCCATCCGTTTGTGGATGATAGGCCGAAGAGAAGTTTAGCCTTGTTCCTAAATTCTCAAAGAGACCCTTCTAGAAATTACTGGTCATTCTAGGATCTCTATCCAACACTATGGACATTGGCAAGCCATGGTACTTGAAAATTTGTGAAATGAAGAGGGTTGCCATTTGATGGGCTTTGATAGTCTTTTTGACAGGTATAAAATGAGCTTGTTTACTGAACCTATCTACTATCGTCCATATTCCCGTATTCCCATGGATAGACTTAGGCAATCCAAAGATAAAATCCATGGATATGCTCTCCCGTGGTGAATTAGGGATTGGCAAGGGTTGAAGCAATCCAAGTTGTTTCTCTCTATCAAATTTTGTCTTTTGGCATACCACACATTTAGAAATATACTCTTGTATGTTCACTTTCATGGTAGGCCAATAGAAATATGTTTCAATTCCCTTTAAGGTAGACTGAATCCCTCTATGCCCCGCATAAGGTGGAGCATGAGATTCATACATTACTTTCTCACGTAGTGCGTTAGTAACACATAGTCTATTGCCATAGAGAAGATAACCATCTTGTAAGGTAAATGGTTCTTCTTTCTTCCCTAATGCAAGGGCTGAAATCACATCTCTAAAATCTGGATCAATAGTGTACTCATCTATCATTGAAGATAGATCATTGTGAGTTGCTATGGAAACCGCATTCACTCTCGGCCGTCTGAGAGTGCATCAGCTACTTGATTATGCTTGCCAACAATGTGAGAAATATGAAAATGAAATTGCAAAAGGAAATTTGCCCACCTCATTTGTTTTTTGGAGAGCTTGGTCTGCGTCATGAAGTACTTAAGACTTTGGTGATCCGTTCGCAGAATGAAAGGAGTACCCAATAAATAGTGCTTCCATGAGTCTAAGGCATGTAGAACTGCAAGGAGTTCCTTTTCATATATGCCTAGAGCTTGCTCAACAGGGTCGAGCCCTCGACTCTCATAGCCTATGGCATGCCCTTCTTGGAGTAAAACAGCTCCAAGGCAATCACCACAAGCATCACATTGGACCTCAATCGGTTTTGAGAGATCCGGTAGTGTAAGCACAGGTTGAGAGATAAGCTTTTCGAAAGCATTGTTCTCCTTAGCAGACCATGTATACCTAACGCTTTTCTTTGTAATGTAATGGTCCCGCAATTTGGTCCCGCAATTTGGTCCCGCAATTTCTATGAAGCGTCTATAGTATGCACACATACCTATAAATCTTCTTAGTTCATGAAGATTCCTTGGTTTAGGCCATCCTTTTATTACCTCTAACTTAGATGGATCCATTTGGATGCCATCTTGAGAGATAATATGACCTAAATACTGAATCTCTTGCAAGAAAAATTCACTTTTCTTTCAATTAACATAAAGTTTATTCTCTCTTAAAACTTGAAATATTACCTGGAGGTGTTGCTTGTGTTCCTCCAATGAATTAGAGTAGATGATAATATCATCAAAGAACACTCCAGTGAAGGTTTGATGAGGCTCGAACAGCTTCTCCATCAAGCGGTTGAATGTGGCTGGTGCATTGGTCAAGCCAAAAGGCATGACAATGTATTCGTAAAGACCAAATGTGGTGCGAAATGCGGTCTTTACAATGTCTTGATCAACTATCCTTATTTGATGATAGCCACTTTTTAGGTCAATCCTACTGAAGTAGGTCAATCCTTGTAGCTTATCAAATAGGTCTTCTACCCGTGGAACGGGAAACCTATTCTTGATAGTGATCCTATTTAGTGCTCTATAGTCGACACACATACGATATGTGCCGTCTTTCTTTTGCACTAGTAGCACAGGTGAGCAAAATGGAGATGAGCTTGGCCTAACCATACCCTTCTCAACTAACTCATGCACTTGCCGCATAATCTCCTCTTGTTGAGCTTGAGAAACTCTATAAGGAGGTTTGTTAGGCGGTGAACTTCCTGGAAGAAGTTCAATTGCATGGTCATCATTACCTCGTTTAGGAGGTAGCTCACAAGGGATGTCGTCAATAAAAACATCTTGAAACCCCTTGAGAAAATTGGATAACTCTAATTCCTTTTGGTTGCTTTTATTTTCTTTTGCTAAAGCATTAGGTTCATTTTGAGAATCTTTAACAAAAATCATGTACACGGAAATAGAGCTCTTTATTGACTTGTTGAAAGCTGGTGTATGTACAATGGGGATAGTGTTACCCATTTCCTTAGCATCTATATACATGTCTTTTTCCCTGAACTTAAAGGAGATTCTCCTTTCAGGGAATTTAACATCGGCTGCCAGGCGGTCAAACCATGGTGCCCCTAGGATTACATCCTCATGCTTGAGAGGAGAGATAAAGAAGTCCTCTTTGTCCACATAGACTTGGACATGAAGCCTCAATTTCCCAATTAAGGGAGTGACTGAAGCTTCTTGCCCCTTGAAGGCACTGTCTGCGGGTAGGACATCTCCCATCTTGTAGGATTGTATGCCTAGCTTGGTGGCTAACTCCATAGATATAAAATTGTGATTAGAATCAGGGTCAAAGAGAATAAAAGCATCATGTTCTCTTACCTTTCCCCAAGCATGGCATAGAGGAGATCCTTTGTAGTGAGTTTGGTGAGTCTCCTCCTCTTGGATTTCAACCAAGGAAGCTCTAGGAGGATCTTGGCGGTTGTTCTTTTGGGGACAAGCGTGGTACGCATGCCCTTGTTCACCGCACTTGAAACACCGGTTATCCTTGCGATAACGCTCAAGCTCTTCAGGAGAGAGTTTGTTCTTACCTTTGTAAACTCCCTTCTCTTTAGCTTTGTTGGAGTTGCCCTTAGGAGACTTTTGGACATTGTCCTTCCCCTTAGGCTCATTGGAACCCTTGTTTTCCTGGGGCTTATTATTTCTTTTAGCCCTTGTTTGTAAATTGATTCGAGAGGCCACCATAGTATGGTGTATTACCGCCGATATGGTACGTGGCCTTTGGGAGTTGACATACTCCGCCATTTCTTCGGTTAGGCCCGCACAAAATTGTTGCTTTTTCTCTCCAAAATCCAACTTTTTAAAGACAGTGGCTTTGAGTTGTAGGTCCCAAAACTTGTCTACATATTTGTGGATGGATTCTTTGGGAGAGAGCTTTAAGCTTCGCCATTCGGTGAGTACTTTGTCTTTGGCATCGGTGGCCAAAAACTGCTTCATGATGGAAGCTCTTAAAGCTTTCCATGTTCGTGGAGCTTCACCGTTGGCTCGTAGGCTAGACCTCCATTGCCTGGCGGACTTTTGAAAGTGCATAGCTACATGGCGTAGCTTAGAGGACTCCGTGAAGCCCTCATCTCCAAACGCCGCATCGAATTGCTGGATAAAGGCCAAGACTTTGTCCATAGCACCAAAGGTGCCATCATAAGTAAGGAAAGAGATGCTCTTCCCTCCCTCTTTGAATTTCTTCAGCTTGGACGACCTCTTCCATGCGGCATAGTATATCCTATGGCCTCTTCTTTTTGATGGTTCAAAGGTTGCACCATCACTTTCTTCAGAAGGTGAAGAATTTGAAGAAGGTGGAGAAGAGGGTGACCTCTTTCTTGCCTTTTTCTTGTCTTGATCTTTGTCGTCTTGATCTTTGTCCTCATAAGAGGAAGAGGATGAAGAAGATGGAGAAGAGGGTGTCCTCTTTCTCACCTTTTTCTTCTCTTGCTTTTTATCATCTCTCTTTGAATTATGGCGTGGAGAAGAGTGTGATGGTCTTCTCCGCTTTGGTGGTGATGGAGATCGTTTAGCCCGTCGTCTTCGTGGAGCCATCTCCGTCGAGGTGGCGGGAGACTCGTTCTTTCTCGTTCCTTCGGTGGAGGCTCTTGAGTTCTCCTTTGGGAAGGAGATGCATCATCAAGAAGTAAATTCTTGAGCCCTTCATATGGATTCTCTTCTGCTTCCCGAATCGGAGAGAGACCTCTTTTGGTAGTCTCACAAGGAGGCTTCGTAGGTGTTCTCTCGTCATGGTGATGAGCTTGGAGAATCCCGTGAGCACGGAGCTGCCATTGCACTTCACTTTGGAGAGATGGATTGCCCATGGCTTGTTGAAGCCTAGTAACAAGATAGTTAACAAGCATTGAAGCATCATTAGTAGCTTGCTCATGAGAAAAATCAAAGTTATCAACATTAATTTCACTCTCTTTATTATTGTCATCCATTCTAACAACCTTTAGCTACCTTTATTCTAACAACCTTTATTCTCAAGCTACTGTACCCGCGGCTCGAATACCATTAATTGCAAGGAATAGAAGAGAGGGTCTTTCGACACCAAAACAGCACCGGCTCCTGTCAAGATTCTAATAGCTCAATAGTGCTTAAGCCGTAGGCAAGCCCCGTAGGACTCCACTATTAAGACCATAGCTCTCGACGGTGATGCCCCGTTAACTGCACAAAGGCAGGCACACTACGAGGCTGAAAAATCCCTATTCTACTTAATCATAGGCAATTAATAATACCAACCATTTGTAGCTAGCTTGAGGACCTCCCTTCTTGAGCAAGAAAAGAGAAACCTTGTGCTCTGATACCAATGTAACATTTAACACTAGGTTGGTAACCTAACAGGACATAAAAGTGTCCTTTCAAGGTTTTGAAAAAAACCTCCAAAACCATAGTAGATCCATTCATTTTGTAAAATCCTTTCATGAGATTATAGTTCAAGGCCTACTACACATGGAAAAAATAAGAAACTTGTAAAATTTCTCATCTTTTGGTCACACCAAGCCTCCAAAGTTGATGGACCAGTGCATTTTCATCAAAACAGTAATTTCTTACGTTTTGTTGCATAAAAAGAAGATTAGGGATTTTTGTAGGACTTGAGATAAATTCCCTAGTTAACTTCAATGGGTTGGTGATCAGAACATATGATTTCTTCTCACTCACTATTTTTTGTTTTGCCAAATAAATAGGTACAAAAAGGTTGAATGTTTACCATTCTGCAGACCTATCATCAAAGTTTCTATAGCCACGCTCAATACAAATAATATATGCATGTTTTCTTAGTTCCCTATTGTTCTTTATGTTCATAAGGATCCATGGAGCATATCAAAAGAATAATACATCTCTTACCAAGGGGAATCTTGGGGACAAAGATGAAGTGTTAAATAGAGCAAACATGAGCAAACATGAAAAAACTGGGTTCAACATTATAAGTTGTAGAATCCCATAGAAACTATTCAATATCTAGTCAATTTATCCTTATGCTAGATATGGTTACTACCTACAAAATGCATGTAGTTGTCACAAGAAACTAACAATATTGAAAAGTCTATACTTGATATACTAGAATGTTTCGTTTTCTTCTATAATCGAAAAAATCAACCATCGTTGTGTACTATGCAAAATAGGGTATTAGGTGCCCCAAAACTCAAGGAATATTATATTTATGTTACAATATGCGACATAGAAAATAAAAAATGCATTTGGATATCATGAAATCCACCAAAAAAATCATAGAAGAGCTAAAATTGGCTTAAAAACAGGATTTGACAATTTTTGTAATTTGGTCATAACTCACAACTTTTATATTTATTTCTCCCTAGAAGCATCAGGACATGTTGAGGACTACTAAAGATAGTTCTCTAGCATTATAAACCTCACAAAAATGAATTCTAGAGTGGTATAGTTGCAAAAAGTTGAAAAAAGCCAAAAACAGCACCCGTTTTTTCACACAGCTTAGGTTGTGAAATGTTGTGCAAGGACAAGGTTAAAGATGGAATTGATATTCCAAAAAAATGTCGAGTTTTTTTCAGCTCACGAGACAACTTTCTAGATAGATAGCACCTCAAAATCCATTTTGAAACTCTTGACATAATTCAAGGAAAATGGTCACTTAACAGGACATAAAAGTGTCCCATTACCAACCTAGTGTTAATGGTCTAGAAACTTATGTGTAGCGGAAATTATCATGAACATAGTGGGCATTTCATTAGAATAGATTCCTAATGAGAATTACAAGAGTGCTTGGGTGGAGAGAGCAACAAAAAGCATAACACCTAGTTAGATAGCATCAACAATACTTTCAAAAGAGAGAGAAATTAAGCTATTGACAATAGTTGAGGACCGGATTTGCATGGAGCCGGTCCCCCCTCCAAAAGGCTTTGTATTATGGTTTCTCCCATCAAGAGAGACATTGTACAATACAATTCTTTGTGTTCCTTCAAGACTAGCTAGTGCAATGAAGATGAAAGCTTCATGCACTAAGCAACACACTTAGCAAACACAACTTGAATTATCCCCGTTCTCAGACCCAAGACCTCACACAGCTTCGAACATGGTGAGAGCTAGCAGGGTATGAGAGTAGATTGAGAGGAAGAAGGAGTATCTTATGAGAAAGATGTACATCTCCTCACATAATCACTCATATTAGCATAGCTTTAGCTTAGTAGATTAGATGAGCATGCATTGAAGCTTGGATCTTGGTTGGATTTGCATCCACAATCCAAGAGTGTGTCGATGTAGGCTTCTATCTCACAAGCTTGAAGTAGGTGATGAGCTCTCCATTAAAGCTTGGGAAGAGATAGTCTTCTCTTTCTTCACACATGAGATTGTGTGAGTGTGTGTGTGATAATGCCTTGCAAAAATCAGCCCCCTCTCTCTCTTGGGCGAGCCCTCTTGCTATTTGCTCTTGCTGAGCCCTCATTGGCTCTCCCCAAGTCAAGCCAATGACTATTAAGAAGCATAAGTGATAGCCTTCTGACATGTGTCCCCCTTTCCCCTTTTGTGAGAGCTTTAGGTAATTAAATAATTAAACTAAACTCTCATTGGACCCCTTTGCCTCCTGGCCAATAGGAATCAGGCAAGCCATTGGGCTCCTGAATGCTCATTGGACCCCTTGTGAGACTGCCCAATAGTCTTCTACGAGACTTAATTCTCATTGGTTCTTTTATTAAGTGTTTTTAAATTAATTAAACTAGATTTACTCTAGCCTAATTCTCATTGGTCCACCTCCAAGGCCATCCAATAGGAATTGGGCACACCTTGTGGGCATCTTGGCTAGGGAGCTGACATGTGTCCCTAATTCCCTTTGTGTAAAGGTAGCCTGTGTGTGTGTGTGACTTTCTCTCTCATCCCCTACTCCCAAGGCTCGCCCCCTCCTATGTAGGGATTTGAAAAGACTTTTTTGGTCACACACAAAGCATCCAATTTCCCCTAGGGTTGACCTTTGGACACAACCTTTGAATTTTGGAACCTTAGCATTTTGGAAGTCTTAATGGGCTGAACCTTAGGGTCTTTTTAGCCCATTTTTGCACATGGCTCTTTTGCAGATGGCCCCCCCTTTGGATCCCTATTTTCCCTCCTTTGGATCTCTACTGTGGCCGGTCTGCTAGCTTAACCAGTATTCTAGCTTTTTCTCCCCTGGCACTTCCCCACATTAAATGATCAGTTTAATATGAGAAAATCATTTAGGAGAATTAGATATTGATTATTATGACAAAGGCCATCACTAATAGTGTTGATACGGGGATGTCGCTATGAGTGTCGCTATAGTTGTTGCTATATAGCGATGCATATAGTGACATCTACAGGCTACCTATAGTGACACATATAGCGAGGATGGAGAGCCTTATATAGCGACGTTTATAGTGACGCCCGAGAGTAATACTTTTTGGTGGCAGAGCATTCAACCATCAACCAATTTGAATGTTTCAATAATAGAGTAAACCTAAATGAATCCAAGATAAGCTTAGATTCACCTTTGAAAAAAAGTGCAAGCTTAGATATAGACCCAAAGTAGTCACCCACAAGACATAGTATTGTTTGCAGAATAAAGATACAAAACTAACAAAAGTAGATTGATGAAATTAAATCAATGAGAATTATTCACATCATAAGCAATATCACTTGATTGTTAAGATTTGCAAATGTAATAGTTACAACACCATTGTCATTATTGAAAAAATATACATGGTTTCCAATAGTTACAAAAAGACGTATACACGTCATCTCATGATACATATGCTATGACAAAATGAAACTAATTCTATCTAGCTACGGCTAGACTGACGTCCTTTAATCAGACGTCTCATCGCGTCCAAGCGGTGTAGCTGTTGGATTCTACAAAAAAAACGATAAGACAACTTTCTGAACATATAATTTACAAAACAATACAACAAATAGAAAAGAGTAAACCCTAATACTAACCATGCCGCCGCGAGAACTCAGAATGTCCATCAGGGCTTTCAAGCCCTTCCTACCTGCGTACTCGCGCTCGTACGGTGTGGGGTCACATCATGTCATCGACCACTGTTCAAAACATATAAAGAATCCATTATGTTAGAATTTAAAAACCCATAAACCCTAAACTATCAAACCTAAAGAGAAATGCAAAAATACTTACAAAATCGGCCTCAAATGATGCCCACCGGCCGCTCCCCAAGTGGTGAGAGCCCCCTGCCTCTACTCGCACTTTGGCTGCCTCCTTTTGTTGCTTCCACTTGTCAGGATTCTCGCGTGTTGCTTTCTTCTCATTCTTCCAATCTTCTTTGGCTAGCTAATCTGGTCTGCTCCACCCATGCTTTGGTGCTTTTTGCACTTCAAAATGCTTGTTCTTGCAGTATTTGCACATTCGAACCTTCATCAGGTCTTCATTGAAGCGGTCATCCCGTGTTGACACGGGGAACTAGTCATGCAGCATGCTGACGACTCTCTCTTTTATTTCACTTGGTACTTCACTCCAGGTGATAGTATGTAGTGTCTAAACACCTGAGAGCACAGATCACGCATGCACAAAATCACCTTCTTGCCTTCATCATCCAAGAGGATGCCGCCGCTGAAGTCGACACAGTAAGACAAGCCCTTTAGCCTGTGATGCGTGAACGTGGGTGTCCTAGCAGGGGTCTCTAGCGGCATGTCAATGGGGGTACGGACATCAGGTGTCTCTACTAGAGTCTGGGCCCCGAAGCGAGGAGTGTCGACTGGGGTGACTCTCGGAGGAGTAGGTAGTGGTGTGTAGCTAGGAACGGCCGTCAGACGCAAAAAACCTGGCATAGATGGCAATGCCATGGCTGGTGTGGGGGCGGGCAAAGAAGAGGAAGGTAAAGAGCCTCTTCAAACACGAGGCGGTGTCGAGGCATCAATGGCAACATCTCCACAACAATTGCCACCGCCACCACTAGAGTGTCGGTGCCTAGACGAGTGTGAAGATCATCTCGTCGACACCAAAGATTTGGAGCACACTAAATGCTCCAAAACACAGGGAGACGCTGAAGGAGTAGAATGTCGTGATGGTGCTCTAGGGCGATGACGATCCTCGTACCACTACCTCTGATGAGGTGACAAGAACAAAGAAAGTCATCATCATCCATACCTGCATTAAACACACGAACATTTAATCTTAATATTGAATGAATGGAGAAGAAAACATGGAGAAGTAGAGTGAGAGAGAGAGAGAAAGAGAGAGAGAGAGAGAGAGAGAGAGAGAGAGAGAGAGAGAGAGAGAGAGAGAGAGAGGACTCATAAAGGGGGAGGGATTCCTGTGTAGAGAGATTTCATTGAAGTTCTTGTGAATTTGTAAAAGCATGGTAGAAGGAAAGTGTTTCTCAAACATGCACACAACCTCCACAGCATTTAGTTTGGTGAATGGTATGGAGTCTGCATTGATTTCCTTTTGTGAGATCCATTGCACCAACTTTGCAAGTTTGTAGATTGTGTTACGAACGTCAGGAGACAAACATACCTCAATGGCCACCGGTAAAATAAATTGTAAAAAACGTCTAGCAATGATATTAAAGTCCACACGCGATTTTGTTACACAATTCCCACTATGATATATTCCTCGTCAAACATACCTGACACATTTTATGCCAGTCGTGTCACTTCAAACCGGTAAGATTTCCTTCTTTAGTGAAACACATTTGGAGCGAGTGCATTACGCCAGTGGGGGTCCACACAGATTGAATGGTCTCTTTTACTTTGCATTCTTGGGCTCCTGTGAAAATCCATGGCACTTTAGAGGGAGTTTTATAGATCCATCGGATGCTGTCTACGGCCAATATTTCTCCATACAATCCACATTTCTAAGGTCAACCCTGGCTCCCAAAGTATCTTTCTTACCAGTCAGATGATCCCATAGCAGATTACCCACATTCTTGAATATGTGCATTGGATCGAGCAAGTGATTGATCATGAGTCGGGGCCAATATGGTAACTCATACCATAGAGAGAGTTTCTTCATCCCTGGGGGCAAACCGTCATCACACATCTCCTTTTACTCTAGCATGCTTGTGCAGACATCCTTGATGGCTCTCTTTCCAAAAAACTATCGTGTAACACATGATTCTCTAGAAGATACGCTTGATGACCTTCGTAGATTTGCTTCTTCAATGACGTGCATTCAGTTTAGGTCCACATGTGACACATGCTCTGTATCCGCTTGTTGGAAGCCCTGCATGTATACACATGACAATAGATAAGCTTGAGAAAAACCAAGATTTATAGTGTTTGAGTTTGAGTATAAATCACATGAGCATTCTGTTAGTCCGGGATAGTCATGCATGGTCCACATTCCAATGCCTCTGGTCAAAGCATTCCGTCGACCTGTGTGTCGGCTCATATCCACCACTTCTATGCCAATCCACAATTTTTGTAGCTCTTCCAATGGTGGACGAATATACACATCCATATTCTTCACTTTATACCGCCCCCGCACAATCAAGCTTAGCCACAGGTACCCCTTCTTGGTAGTCAACCACGGGAAAATGTTGTAGTTGACGATGAAAATGGGCCATACACTGTAAGATGTTGATCTTTGACCAAATGGATTTACGCCATCCATAGTCAGGCCTAGGCGCAAATTTCGAGCTTCCCTGGGAAAATCTGGCCATGTTTCGTCTGTATGTTTCCAGGCTGCGCAATCTGCAGGAATCTCTAGCACACCATCCGAAGATTTATTCTCCTCATGCCATGATGCTAGGGCGGCCATGGACTTACATTCGAAGAAATGCTTGATGCAAGGAAGTAGAGGAAAATGTCACAAAACCTTTTGTGGAATTTTCGTTTTGTGGAGATCTACTCGATATCTCTCGGAATCACATTTCAAACACTTCTCCATGTCTATGTATTCCCCTCTGAAAAGAATGCAGTTGTTAGAACAAGCATAAATCGAATTGTAATCCATCCCCAAGTTTTGCAAGATCTTTCTTGCTTCCTCTCTGGAGTCTGGCATCACATTATCAGCTGGTACTATGTGCTCTTTGAGAAATCTATGCAACAAAAAAAATGCAGTACACTTGTGTAAGTAATCTATCAGATCATTATACATCTAGAGTTTTTTATTAAAGTAAACACATTGTAATAGATCACCTAAAAAGCGCTGTGATGCTAGTGTCACTCCTTCCAAACTTTGCCCGCATGTTGAGAAGAACAAGGAGCGCCTTCAATCTAGACACACGTGCTCCATCATACAACTGCGTATCGGCTTCACTTTTCATATCATCATAGATGAGCCTTTTTGAATCCATGATCGTTTCAATAATTTCATCAATCTCCGGCTCAAACATTGCCTCGTTGGGAATGTGGTATGCATGATCATCCTCCGAGCTGTCAGAGGCTACATCTTGTGGCCTCATGTATGCTGCTTGACAAAAGCGCCTGCAAACACGTCTATTGGGTTGCAAGTTTGCTGCTTGTTGGCCAACGTCAGAGTCCGACGAGTTATAATTGGCAACAACTCGATCTATAATAGATGGATTGAACTTGCCAAATTTGCAAACATGCTGCAAAGAAACGCGTCCTGTCCGTCGCACAACATGCTTGCATTGATTACAAGGATATACGATCCTTGTTGAGAGATAGGTGTTTCGGTTGGACGACCCCACATCATCGTCACTACTCATAATGAAGGTAAAAACCTTATAACCTAAACATAAATTTAATCTTCTATTGGCATACTCCATCTTTTATCTCTCTCTCTCTCTCTCTCTCTCTCTCTCTCTCTCTCTCTCTCTCTCTCTCTCTCTCTCTCTCTCTTTGTTCACTGTCAACTACCTCACATTCTCTAGTCTAGAGGTGCACGGATATCAAAACCACCGGGTTATAATCTCGTCTTTATTGGTCAATGCCTCTATTTGTGGGTATCAAAAATCTACACACCCACATCTACATGATAGTGCATCTAGTGGACAAAACCCCTTTGCCTTTTCTCTAGCTGTAGCATTTCACAGCATCTTAACATCTCTTCACAGTAGATCTTTGTTCGAGGGATTACTTAGCACATTACATGTTGGCTTCCAATCTGAGTATCATGCTGTTGAAAGCTTTCCAACTTAAGGTCGCATCCATAGAGAGGAAGAGAGGAATCACTGTTCGTCTAACTTTATTTTTTTTTATTGTAATCCCAAAGGTAGACTCTAATACAAAAACTCAATCCAAAATCTAATCTTTAATCTAACCTAATTGAACATGTGGTGATTCGCAACTAATTGAATATGGTTAGTGTGTGAGTTAATAGGTGTCATACTATGATGGGAATATACATATTGTTGTGTAACTAGTGTTTTCTCTTTGGGCAAAGTGGGCATTCATTGACATGCACTAAAATCTAACCTAAATCTAATCTAATCTTAAATCGAATATAATTTAGATCTAATCTAATCTTAAACTCAAAATAAACCTAAATCTAATCTAATTTTAAATCTAACCTAAAGCTAAATGTAATCTAACTTAAATCTAAATTTAATCTTGTTAATCTCAAATCTTGTCTTAATCTTAAATTTAAATATAATGTAACATTAAACTCAACATAAATCTAAATCTAATCCAATCTTAAATCCTAAACCTAAATGTAATCTAACTTAAATCTAACATAGTTAGCTAATCTTTAATAATGTCCTAATTTTAAATCTAAACTAATCTTAATCTAAGTAAACCTAAATCTAACTTAATCTATCTTAAACTCAACAAAAACATAAATCTAAATGTAATCTAACCTAATCTAATTTACATCTTAACCTAATCTCTCTCTCTTTGTTTTCTCCCCTTCTCCCCCTCTCTCTCTCTCTTTGGTTTTTTATTCTCTCTCTCTTTCTCTTTCTCCTTCTCTTTGTTTTCTTCTCTCTCTCTCTCTCTCACTCTCTCTCTTCCTCTCTCAATGTGTGTGTATGCATTCTTTGTTTATGCATGTGTGTATGTGTGTATTTTTTTGTTTATGCATGTACTCTCTCTCTCTCTCTCTTTATTTCTTTCTTATCTTTCTTTCTTTCAAAGACACAATGTGTGTGTGTGTGTGTGTGTGTGTGTGTGTGTGTGTGTGTGTGTGTGTGAGGGAGAGAGAGAGAGAAAGAGGGGATGGGAACATGAGAGAGAGGAGAGGGAAGGAGCATACCTGGCTCTCCTTCCTCTTCTCGTGTATGTGTGTGTGTGTGTGTGGGTGTGTGTGGGGAAGAAAGAGAGAGAAAGAGAGCGCAGGTTACCTCTTTTCTTCAGTGTCGAAAACTCAGATTTTTTGGGCACTCTCGATTTATTTTTTAGCCCTGTCGCGGCGTCGCTATGAGCATCGCGATGGGTGTTGCTATGAGCATCGCTATGGGTGTTGCTATGAGCGTCGCTATGGGTGTTGCTATGAGCATCGCTACGTAACAAAGAAAAGCTATGTAACAAAGAAAATAGCGACGCCCATTGCAACACTGATAGTGACGCCGTGGGGTTTCACTTTTGAGCGTCCCACTACGAGCGCCGCTAATTTTTTAAGTACCTCTTGTAGTGTCTATTTGTAAACGCACTTTTTGATTGTAGTACTTCAAACCTTCTATATTGTAATCATTATTTGTGGTACTCAGGTGACCAACGATAAGTTTGGCAGCACTGCAAGAAGACATCAATGAAAAAGCTACTAATAGAAAAACAATGGGCCATCAAGCATACATCTTACTTTATACTTACAGTTTACTTCTCGCATGGATACTTGACAATGAGTTCATAAATATAATATCTTTATCCAAAAGATTGAATATAATAAGACTCCAATGTCCTCTACAAAAAAATAACCATTACCTAGGAATACTACAAAATATTATAAATTGTTAGGATTTAAGATTTACCCTTCAACATAGGGTTATATTATGCAATTGCAGGTCAGCATGTCAAAATCTTCAAAAAAACTTGAAAGTCTTCCTTGCTTGTTAAATATACAATGTGTCACTAGAGGATCAAGTATAGCTATATCCTCTGGAAGATCGTAAATTTGCATAGCTCTATCCTCTTAAAGATCTCTCAATAGACACCTGAAAAAGAAAAAACATCCCCCAATCATGCCCTTGTAGGGGCACATGCACTAATTAGCAAACATTTGGAAATGAGAGGATTGAATGCGGAAAGGCAAAGAAACTTCATGGCAATGGAGAACATGCAGTTGAAGAAACTTAATGAAGCATGCTCTCAAAAGATTTCATCAAACAAAGAGACAATCCAAGGCCTTGAGAAGAAGATCACAAGTTTGCGAGAGAAAGACACCGTGCTTGGTAGTCGGAAAAGAAAACGAGATCTGTGTAACATTGAGAACATGAAGATTGGTAGTGGTGGCCTGAAAAAACGAATATGAGCTTTAAGGTAACTCGAAGTTTGTTTCTACTTTTGTATCTTCAATGTGCTTCACTAAGAAATGGATATACTTTCCTATACATGATCATAACGCATGGTGCTTTTTTGGCAGGTCTTTACTGCATCCAAACTCGAACAGTGCAGGCTTCAATGCCAGAGTGCATTACAGCCGTCTAGTTCCAAAAGAAGTAGTTGAAGAGATGATAACTCAGAAAAAATTTCGTAAGTTGAAAGGGGGTCTCCTTACCTCCATGAACGAGAATCAGCTGGAACCAATGGAAGTGCAAGCAATACTTGATGAGAATGGCATCTTGTAGATGGGATACAGGGCACTCTTCAAAGCATTAGCTAAAAATTCTCAAAATAAACTACAGAGAGGATCATTGCTGCCAAAGCCATCTCATGTAAAGGCTGCTCGTCGGCACATAAACAATGAGGTGTTTTAGAAACTTGGGTCACCATTCCATATTGAAGCAACGTTCTTAGGCAAGGGCGGCAGAGAGGTATAGTTTAACGAGCACAACAACCTCTTCGTTGATCTTGAAGCATTGCAAAGGTATGCAGTTCACTTCTTTGACATCAGTCAAGAGGAGTGCAGTGGGGTTATTAAGTTTGTTTTGAAGCTCAACGAGTGTGAGGTCTTGAAGAACACGAAGCTAGAGAGAGTCACCATTACCCTCATGAACAAAGCTCTGGATCCATCAATAACAAAAGAGGATCCACGATACTTCAGCGTGCAATCCGAAAACAACATTTTAACTCTAGGATCATTTTAGATATACTTCGTTCACTTTATGATAACAAAAAATATTGATTATTTGGTTGTTGATTTTGTGTTTTCGTTTTTCACCGCAGGTTGATAAGGAAAATTTTGAAATCCTCGATTGGGTTTCTAGTCAAACCCAAATTCCTTCTATCATCAGTTAACAAAGAAACGGAGCCGTTCTTTCAGTGGAAGGATTTGGTGACTATACAGTGGAATGGCACATGGCAGGTGACTTAAAGACTCTTAAGTGTATGTACAACATAACACATGGAGTAGCTATGGCAAATCCATGCTTATATTGCATGGCTGATGCACAATCTCTTGAGAGTGTGAAATGGAATAGAGCTCCCAATAGACATCTTCAAGATAAAACTTTTAGACCATTGCTTGATATTCCTCTGAGTAGAGTTCACATCTGTACACTTCATGCACTCTGTTGAATAATTGAAAGGTGGTTCATTTGTACATATGTTTTGCATGGACATTAAAGCCAGAGAGTGAGTCAAAAAGAGTGATCAAAGCATTAGAGGGAGTGCTCTCAGACATTGGTTTGCATAGAGGCAATGTCATAATCGAAGAGGACCCTAAGATGTCTCAAAGTCGTTACAAGGTACCTAGGAAAGCATCAATAGGCGGCGTGAAGGTAAGAAGGTTTCTTGGGTTTAGCCTCAAGGATTCAGATAGAGAAGAAAGGAGAAACATCTTCAACAAATGAAAACAATTACATAAAGTGGTTAAAGACAATGCTGGTGGTGGGGCAATCCAGAATCACAAGGCCAATGTGTGGAAATCACTAAATAAAATTTTTCACTATGTTGAGCAGCATTCTTGGGACCAAAGTAAGCTCACATCATTTTAAGCAGCCTTGCTGGATTGGAAAAAGGCTTACCTTACAGGGTGGGGTGGGCAACATATCACACATTACATGGTGGGTTAGCATTCTACGTATACAAAACAAAATTTTAAATTGTACTCTACTGATCATTTTGTTTTATTTCAATGCAGCACATACTGTTCAACCATGGTCCATATTTTGCCAAGACATACGGCTCACTATCAATATGGTCCACACAAGGCATGGAAAAAACCCACTACATGGCAAGAACAGGTTATTTTAATCACACTAGACATGGGGGAGGAAAGGATAAGGCCAATAGCCTATTAGAGGTATACCAATGGACTTATAGACGACTAATTCATAGAGCAAGGTAGAAGGAACTTCTTAAGACACATCCGCAAAGAGAAGAAACAGATGGCTTGGGGAGCTTCAAATGCAGGGGAGCACCATGCGAGGTGGCGACGGTCACGAATCAGGAGCGGGAGAAGATGGACCCGAGCTCGTCGTTTTTATCCTCTTCGATGCACCTCCTTCTTCCTCACTTTGTACTTCTTTGATGTGCAAGGTCTGTAGACGAGCTCGTTCCTCTGTTGATGCCAGCATCCTCATGGGCATCAAGTGTCTTCTTTCCCTCAGAAACAGCCACTTGTTGTATGGATCTAAGCTCTCGGGTCTTCAACCCCTGCAGCCAGAGCCTGAGCTATGTAGGACATGAAATAGGGGGCTCTGAGTGCTGGCACCCATACCCAATGCCAAATACGTGTAGAGCAAACTGTTTCTCAATCAGAATTAGTTTTCTGTGTTTAGTGGGAGGGGGTGCCCACCACACAATCTTGTAATAACTTTCATTGCAAACAATGGGAACTTTGCATTGTCCTCGGAGTATTCCTTGTGTTATATTATGATCTACATAAAAATTATAATGAATTTCTGGGCCATAAGTGAGATGAGTACAATTTCCAAGTACTTGAATTGTTTCTACAAACTTTTTTGTGGTTGAAATGCCCGATGTAGTGAGACAACGCGGTGTTCTTGCCTTGGACTCCAGTGACAAGCCCTTGCCATGAGCCTCCCACTCTTCTAAGGAAACTATCGTCATACACTAGCACCTGTCAACAAAAAAAATGATCATGATATTCTATCATTGGGCCATCTCCAATACCATCTCCAATGCACGAAAAAAGTTACCATCTTATTCTCGTCCATTTCCAGCATCGACCTCCCCTACAAGTGAATAGACTGACTATTCATTACCTGAGCTCTGGGTGCCACGGGCCTACCCATGTTTTCCAATACGAGTTGTTTTGTTGTCGATTCAAACTGCTCATCTGTTGGAAAATTGGCCTCTCCGGACTTTGCTTCATTGAATGTATCTTTGATCAGTTGCCACCCTGAAGTGAACTGTGAGTCGCGGACAACTGTGTCAGCAATAAGATGTTGGTCCACTCCATCATCATCAACAAACCCCATGTCTGCCTCACAAAAATTCACAATTGTAGCTACGCTGTAGTCCTCCCGTATATTGAGCTCATGCATGATATCTGTGAGCAGAACATAGTGGGTGTCACCCGCCATAGCAAAGCTGGGAGCGCAATTCAGAGGCAAAGTCACTTCCTTACTTGGGATTTCTTGCTTGCACCCTATTGCTGCATCTGCAAGAGAAGCAAGAGTTAAGCCCGCATCAAATGTTTCCTTTAATACCTCTACCCACTCTTCTTCTGGGTCAAACTGCATCTCCACATCCTCTACCTCTTCCTCCGGCGCTAATGGACAACTACCGAAAGTTGTTGACTGGGAAGTCTCTGACTCACCATCCGTCTGCAAGTATAAGTAACAGACAAACCCGTGGTACAATTCCACTAAGCGACACTTTTTGAAGTGCTTCATACACCTGTCTTGTACAAGCAGTGCATTGGAGGGACACTTTTCTAGACAACGATTCAGTCTCCTTGAAGCACTCTTGTCAGGGTCAAGGTCGGCTGGGTGCACATATCTCATGCCATCAATTGTCATGGAATTTTTACAAGTGACTACCACATACTATTGAAAATGGGTTTGTAGCCTACTCAAATGAGCAATCTATAATTCTCTATATAGAAAACTCTGCATTAAACATTCCTGATAGTTTTGATGCACGGTGATGAGCACGGGCGTTGTATAAGAACGTGAATAGTTTACTTCACATGTATCCTCGCCCACAACGTCTGTCTCTAGGACTATGATCCCCATAACTGAAATAAAAAGCAAGCCAAAACTATTTGGTGTCATAACTAAGAGAATATTGAGCCTCGAGTACCCCTCAAGGTCCCTATTCGCTTGGTTCTCTCCCGTGCGCTAATGTCATAAAAGATGACGCCACTTGAGTGAGAACCAAGCGAATAGGGGCCCCAAGAATCTTCGAAGGGCCCTATTCACTTGGTTCTAACCCAAGCATTTGAAACTGGTGGATAAGAACCGAGCCCTTAATGTTATTAGTGATAGATATATAGGCCTGCTCACTCACTATGCCCAAACTCAGGCACGGTCACATAAGGAGTAATTATTCCAACCATGCGGTGTGAGACTTCTAGTCTTACCCTAACGACCACTCTTTGGCCCTTGGATTTTTGTTCCCATTGTGCTCTAACCCCGTAATGCAGTGGCTTCGATCACACATAGTTAATAGCACACAGGAAGGGGAGAGAGGCAAGGAGAAATAACCTGTCTCTAAAATATCCAATGGCACCGAGTTGGATGGTGATATTGCAGGCTGCCGACAGTAAGAACCAGAAGGTGGCAATGGCGATGGCGATGCGATAGCAAAGGACTCAACCCAGTGGAGGTCGCTCAATGCAGGATCACAAGAGGTGGCCAAGGGCAAAAGCATAGAAAAGGCAAAGGCAAGAGCGATCGGTTTGTTCTACTTGGACATGGAGATGGCGACTCCAAGGGTAATCGACATCTGACTCTAAACGTAGGATCGCGAGAGCTAGCCAAGGGGAAGAGTGCAGAAAAGGCAAAGGCAAAGGCGATCTGTTTGTTCCACTTGGAGATGGAGATGGCGACTACAAGGGCGATTGGCATCTGACTCTAAACGGTCACTCGAAAAAGGCACGTGGGCTGCACTCACAAGGACAACCAGTAATAAATGGGCTCGGATTCCCATGTAGTACGATTTACCAACCATAATCTCGGGTGTAATCATGCGCATAAGTGAAGTTGTCACCCTCGCTAAGGTAAGCATTCTAAGTTAGAGGTAGTACCCCCACAAAACATTTTAGGTATACCCTCGCCCCAGATGAGCGCTCGCTCTTCTGCCTCTTTTCGCGTCCTCTACTGCCCATCATTTTAATTAATTCTACCCCCATCGACGCTACGCCGTAAGCAAACCATCCCAACCCTTTTTGCACATCTCCTTTTACTCTCTAGTGCTCCTTCTTTTTGCGCATCCTTCTCTTACTCCTCTTCTGTAGTGCTTTAGTGACGCATAACTCTACACACAGTGAAGAGGTATGCTACTACACTTTTGTGCACTTGTATTTTGTGTAGTCAGTACCAAGAGAATAAGGGAAGGTAAACCCTGTTTGTTGCACTTGTTTGCTTGGTACTGACCATCGTTTTTATTAAGGATGTTTGCTATTACACTTTTCTGAGGTCAGTACCAAGCGAATAAGGGAAGGCAACTTTGTTCGATGCACGTGTTTGCTTGGTACTGACCTCGGATAATATAAGTGATGTCTGCTATTACACTTTTCTGAGGTCAGTACTAAGCAAATAAGGGGAAGGTAAACCCTGTTTGTTGCGGGTTTAGGGTTTTTTTTACCAAATACGCATTTTGAATTTATAAGGGAGAAGCAAAATCACAACTTAACACCCATGTAGGGGGTTTTGAGTTAGAAAACACTAGGGACAGGCGCAAAGGCCAAGTTTCAGACTTTACAAAAAGTGGCCTACTAATTTCCAGGGGTTTAGGGTTGGCAATAACTAGTTAGAAGTTAATCCTTTTCCTTCACAGCCAGACTATCTCTTCCTGAAGCTTGTTGGCAAAGTTCAGGGCTTCCTCATATTTACTGGCTAGCTCAAGCACTTCATCCTTCATCTCCTGTAGCCAATTCTAGATAGCATCTAGAGAGCCATTCTTGACGAGCAATCCCTGCAGGTCTTCAAGCCTTCTTGCTTCCAGAGAGTCTTTGAGGATTGAGACTCTGTGCGTGTAGATCCTCATTTGTAAGGTCTCCAAACCCGCCAACACCAAAGCGGGATGGTACCATTGACAGGTCTCTAGGCCTACTAAAGTCAAAGTCTTTAAACAAGAAAAATTATAGGGAATTCACCCTTACAATTGGCAATGGTTTAGGTTTATAGCCCTAGAAGAGACCTAGTCCTGTCTCGTAGTGGAAACGGGACCCTTTAAATCTTCATCCTTTAGATTAAGGTTTTCTTAGCCAACACTTTTTTCCCTCTAACATATGTGAGGGCACAGCCGCTGGTGGATTCCTCGTCCAAGTGACGAAGTTCTAAATGTTTCAGTGTGCGGGAATGGATAGTTACCTGACTAATCAGGTCTACCCTTCCATGATTGACAACCTTAGTCAATCCCCACTTACCACCCCGCACTCACACAAGATTTATTTATCTTACTATCACATTGTTTTGAACATTTAAGATAATGGTTTCTTTTTAACATTCCATCACAGTAATTCCTTGAAGACAGTATTGAAAGCATTCTTTTAGAAAACAGACATCTTTAAACTTAAGACAGAGTACTATCACTCAAAACATTGTCCATAATAACCATGACTAGTACCCTTCTTGTCTCAAGACCACCTAAGGGTGAAAAACGACACCCATTCCTTTTTCAAATCCGGAGTGGATAAACCCCCACCCAAGGTTCCGGGTGCCCATACACCAAACCAGTTGCCCATACAACCGGGCGGCTCCCCTAGGATAAAAAAGGTAGCTTAACTTATGTAGAAACATCAAGACATGACACGGAGTAGAAACTCATCGTTCATGGGGGTAACCGACTTAACCGTGGCTAGAAAGCCAATCATTATCATCAATTTATATCAAGGAGTCGGAGGTGTCTTGAGACAAGATGTCTTAAGAATGATCAAACATATCTTTCCTATTTCAACCAGTCATAACCCAATCAGTTCTTTCATAATTACAATCATTGATCGTGGGTTTCGTGGAAGTTACCTTCCATTTACAGCCGGTTTTTTTCCTTCCTAACCTTACGTATGCAATGCTTAACTTAAAATGAACTCTAAAAGCTATTAATGGCATAATTGAAATCCACCTGGGACTGGTCGTCCATCTGCTGTGGGGCAGGTGCCCGTAAACTCTCCTCTGTTGGCCTATGGCTAGGCCCTGCTTCATGGTCGTTAGTTGCTTTGTTGCGTTTGTTACTAACATCTTCATCTTCAGTCAAAGGATTCCCCCTGGTTCTCTTGGGAACCATTTCGGCAGCCTTATAAAAAGACTTAATCCATTAGAGGATTAATTGAATAACATTTATTTTCCTTGTTTACCCAAAAATAAGGATTTCTGGAATAGATAGGGATCTTTAATAGTCGTTTTTATGGGTTACTCATCCCATAACTTAATTATGCTATAAATATTTTTTTCCCCCCATCCTTTAATAAGGATTTTGGACCTCGGTTAATTCTTTGGCACTTAGATAATTTAATTTCTTAATTTTTCTTATCCATTATATATAAAAATCGGTTACTTTTGACCAAAATACGTACCTAAACTATTTATCTAAGGTTAGGATAATTATCATAGATTCCTCAATGTATATTCCTTCTCTGGTATTGATATCAAAGGGTTTCTATTTATTTTACTATATTTCCCTTTATATTTTTCCCAAAACTCGGAGTAATTTTACTGGGATATATAGCTAAACTAATTTTCTAATGGTAGCATAATTACCGTGGGTTCCTTGAGGTCTAATAAACCTCTGATAAACATCTCAATTCAATTTAAATCTATTTGTTAATTTCCCCTATTTAATTTGTCAAAAAAGTGTTTTTCTACTAAAATAATTAGCTAGGTTAAATTTCTGAGCTTCTACTAATTATCATGGGTTTTTAAACATCTAATTAACCTCTGATAATTATATCACAGCATTTGAATTTCATTTACTAATTTCCCCTATTTAAATTTCTCAAAAAATAGGGTATTTTAACTAAATTAATTAGCTAGATTAATTTTTTGAGCTTCTCCTAATTATCACAGGTTTTTGAAAATCTAATTAACCCCTGATAATTATATCACAGCATTTGAATTTCATTTACTAATTTCCCCTATTTCAATTTCTCAAAAAATAGGGTATTTTAGCTAAAGTAATTAGCTAGATTAATTTTATGAGCTTCTCCTAATTATCAAGGGTTCTTGAACCCTTAATTAACCACTGATAATTATATCACAGCATTTGAATTTCATTTACTAATTTCCCCTATTTACATTTCTCAAAAAACAGGGTATTTTAGCTAAGTAATTAGCTAGATTAATTTTCTGAGCTTCTCCTAATTATCACGGGTTTTTAAACACCTAAATAACCACTAATAATTATATCATAGCATTTGAATTTCATATACTAATTTCCCCTATTTAAATTTCTCAAAAAACAGGGTATTTTAGCTAAAGTAAGTATCTAGATTAATATTCTGAGCTTCTCCTAATTATCAAGGGTTCTTGAACATCTAATTAACTGCTGATAATTATATCGCAGCATTTGAATTTCATTTACTAATTTCCCCAATTTAAATTTCTCAAAAAACAGGGTATTTTAGCTAAAATAATTAGCTAGATTAATTTTCTGAGTTTCTCCTAATTATCATGGGTTTTTGAATACCTAATTAACCACTAATAATTATATCATAGCATTTAAAATCTATTTACTAATTTCCCCTATTGAAATTGTTCAAAAAACAGAGTAGTTATGCCTAATTAATTAGGAAAAATTATCAAAAAATTATAGAATAATTTTTCTAGATTAATAACTGTCTAATGCATCTCTGATAAATACTTCAACTTAATCTAATCCTAATTAATATTTTTACCATTAATTCATGGTTAATTTGGCTAATTTTAGCCCTAATATGATAGGATAAATAATCAGCTTAGTATTACTAAGCTTAATTATAATAATCAACAGAGATTAATTAATTTAATGAGATTTAAGGAGCATGCATAGGCCTAATATTTGATTTATTAACAATTTATCTTAATCTAACCTTGCTAATTAAGAAGGATTAGGTTAATTACCGTTAGGGTTAATCAATTAGAGAGTAAACTCTAATGATTTCTGCATAGGGTTTCTCCCTAGATGAGAGAGAAATTCTCAAGGCTCCGAGTCTAACAAAATATGAAGAGAAAGGTCCTTTTTATAGCTTTTTCTGGGCATCTGCAGATTTTGGCAGTTTTCCCCTAGTCCAAGCAGCCCCCCAGCTTGCAATTTGCGCCAATTTCAGCCATCACGTGCTGAGGTAACCGACTCCTCCATGATGGTATCTCCATCATTACTCATTACCTGGAGTAAAATATTTCCAAGGAATCAGAGGTGTCTAGCTGTCTTAAGGATGGTCAAACATTTCTTTCCTATTTTAACCAGTCATAACCCAATCAGTCCTTTCCTAATTACAAACATTAATCGTGGGTTTCGTGGAAGTTACCTTCCATTTACATCCGGTCTTTTTCCTTCCTAACCTTACGTATGCAATGCTTAACTTAAAATGAACTCTAAAAGCTATTAATGGCATAATTGAAATCCACCTGGGACTGGTCGTCCATCTGCTGTGGGGCAGGTGTCTGTAGAGTCTCCTCTGTTGGCCTATGGCTAGGCCCTGCTTCATGGTCCTTTGTTGCGTTTGTTACTAACATCTTCATCTTCAGTCAAAGGATTCCCCTTGGTTCTCTTGGGAGCCATTTCGGCAACCGTTAGGGTTAATCAATTAGAGATTAAACTCTAATGATTTCTGCGTAGTGTTTCTCCCTAGATGAGAGAGAAATTCTCAAGGCTCCGAGTCTAAGAAAATATGAAGAAAAAGGTCCTTTTTATAGCTTTTTTCGGGCATATGGCAGATTTTGGCAGTTTTCCCCTAGTCCAAGCAGCCCCCCAGCTTGCAATTTGCGCCATTTTCAGCCATCACTGCTCCTGGCAAGTTTCCCCAGCTTCCACACTCACCCCATACCTTCCATAATTTGCCTGGTTGTTTTGTGCAGATCCTTAATGATGAAAATTGGAATTTTCTATCTAACTCTAGAACCTTAGTGTAAAGAAGTCTTTGCTAATGATTAATAATGGAACCATCCAATTTTTGTTATTAATTGAATTTCTATGGTAATTTTCCAGGACCCGTAACTGTTCCCGTTTTTATCGGAATCAGATTCTGAAAATTTCCAAACATAGTAAAGCTCTGCTTATGATTCCAAAAATACCAAAATTAATAGTGTTTGGAGTCCTGCAATAGTGTTTTCCATTAAGTTTTTCAAGCTTAGTACAGTTTTGAAGGTTTTGAAAACTGGAAACCTTACATCATTTGTTCCAGCTTGAGGCTAGCATCTTCCACATAGCATTTAGAAAATAATATCTTCAAACTAGGAGCTTGGAAATTGGGAACAAAAAGGAAAGAATTACCAGCGGCTTACCTCGAGGATTGACTCCCGTGTTGACATCAGCCACTCCCGAGCTATGTCTGTCGAGAATGCTAAGGTACCATCGGGGGAGGGCCAAGGGGGGACCTCATGAGGAGGGCCCGGATGTAGTCCTGCTAGCGATGCAGGAGTGTCCCTTGGAAATGCATCACCACTATCCTAAGCTTCCCGTAGTTGCTCTCCGAAACCTTGAGGGAGGTTCTGAAAAAACTGCTGGTTAAATAGACTAGATGGACATGCTTGAAAAGCAGGGCCTATGTTCTGGCTCATGAGTGGTCTGTGAGGCGGTGGTACCGCCATGCGTTTCATGAGAGGTAGACGTGGGAGAGAGAAGCAATGGTACCACACCCCTAGATTAGGGGAGGTGATGGGAGGGAACGACATGACAGTTAGGACCGCATGGACTTAAACGTCTCCTTCACATTGGTATTTTGTTGCAGTGGATGCAAACCTGTTCGCTTGCTATTACACTTTTCTAAGGTCACTACCAAGTGAATAAGGGACGACAAACTCTTTCCGATGCACCTGTTGTCTTGGTACTGACCTCAACAAACATTTGTGATTTCTGCTATTACACTTTTCTGAGATCACTTCCAAGCGAATAAGGGAAGGCAAACTCTTTCCGATGCACCTGTTCGCTTGGTATTGACCTCAGCAAATATATGTGATGTCTGCTATTACACTTTTTTGAGGTCACTACCAAATGAATAAGGGAAGGAAAACTCTTTCCAATGCACCTGTTCGCTTGGTACTGACCTCAGAAAATATAAGTGATGTCTGCTACACTTTTCTGAGGTCAGTACCAAGCGAATAAGGGAAGGCAAACTCTATCTGATGCACCTGTTCGCTTGGTACTGACCTTTTCTAAAATCTTTAGTCCCTTGTGCTGACAAATAAAATGTTGTTTTGTGTTATTCTATTTGTAGAGATTCCTCGTGCAAAGGCCACGCCTAGGAGGGAAACATGTGAATCTTTGAATGCTCAAGAAAGAAGACACCGATATGAGGCGCACAGAGATGTACTGCAAGAGCTGTGAAGGGTAGAACAACACGTTCAACCGGCTATTCCACATCTCCCTTTCCAGCGAGTAATGCGAGAGATTTGCAAGCAGTGGAGAGTCAGCATGCGATGGGCCAGCAGTGCACTACTCTGCCTTCAAGAAATTGCAGAAAATTCCCTCGTTGAATTCTTCAGCGATGGATATATCCTGGCTGCCCATGCACACCGTGTTACTATCATACCGCGGGATTTTGATACTCTTCGGAGGCTGCTTTCCGCTACTATGGGCTGCTTCAGCCAGTACCTATCTGGGATAGTAGAAGATATTCTCAACATCCCCCCTCTCCATCCTCATGCACGACAGACAGAGCCATCTACTGCTGAGATAAACAGCAGAAGGACACGGTCACGGGTCGAGAGAAACGACACAGATGGGCAGGCTGAGATAGCCACAGAGGGGCATGAGCAAGCCAGAGTGGACCCCGAGGTAGTCATGGAAGAAATAGAGACAGTTATGGAGGAGCCAACTAGACACCAAAATGAGCAAGTCATGGAGGATCCGCAGCCAGTAAGGGCTAATGTGGGGCAAGAGCAGGCCACGGTGGACCCCGCAGCATCTATGAAGGAATCAATATTAAAGGAAAATGATTCGGAGCCTGTGCCTGTTAGGGAGGAGCCTGAGGCAGCCAGGGATAAAGCTTAAGAAAGGCAAGGGAAAGGCTCTACATCACAAGGGCCATCCAGCCAGGAGCCTTTATCAGATGAGTCAATTATTTTAGAGAAAATCAACGAAGAGAATGAAGAGGAGCTGCAAATTTTGCTCATCGCAGCGCCGCTACATGCACATATACTGCTGCTTGGAAGGTCAGAGGAGGCCTCCATTTTCATCCTCGATCAACAAGACTTCCTGTGCATGCGAAGTTTCACCAACTCCAACGCAATGAATGACGTCGTCAACATTGCTTTGTGGTAATTCTCATGCTCTTTAAAAGTCATGGTTGGTTCATTAAATGGTTTTCTACCGAGACATGGGTCAATACAAAGCGAGACAATGGCTTATGGAATTGGATAGTGATACTATTCGCTCGGTATTGACCCATGTCTTCGCGACAGTCGTCAAGTTTTTCTTTATTAGTCACGCTTGATTTATTAAATGGCTCACTACCATTAAGACATGGGTCAATACCAAGCGAGTCAATGGCTTATGGAATTCGATAGCTGCCCCACTTGCTCGGTATTGACTCATGGGTTTGTGGCAGTGACAACCCGCTGAAATATCTTAAGTCTAATCTCTGCCATTGATTCATGTTAGGCACGCTGTCTCGCTTTTGTCCCCTGAGGTTCAAAACCAAGTATACGTAATAGATCCATTGATATTGCCTATGCTGCAGAACAACTCAGTTTCCTTTTTGAGTCTAATGAACTGGTTCAGCAAAGTCAACTTTGATCTAGCGCGCTTTCTGGTCACTGCATACAATCTATCGTAAGTTTTTTCTTGCCTTGTAAAAACCATGTTGCATTTAGAATATTTCTCCTCATCTTTGATGGTGTCTTTGTAGTGATCATTGGAGTCTGATGTTATTTGACATTGAAGCTAAGATTGTTTACTACGCAAACTTCGAGCAAAGCAAGGTGTTTCACAGTCGTATAAAAACGTAAGGCCCATCTGGGTACATTTGGAAGTAGTGTCTCTTTGTAATGTGTTGCTGACTCAAGTGGTTATCTATGTAGTGCCGCGAAAAACTTGTATGTTATGTAGAGCATGTTTTGTTAGAACATGACCTAGGGAATACCATCCGGCACGAATGGGTAACCGTGCCCATGTAGATTGATGACTATAGCTGTGACTGGGGAACTTGTTTTAATTCCCTGTTGCTCCTCAGTCAAATTTTGGATGTACAGAACGTAAGTAATCGTGTTGTTTCATTGTTTGTTGCAACGTTTGTATGAAGCAACATCTTTACTTACTTTCCTATTATCATGCTTCTATAGGAACTTCAATTACATAACTACACCCCCAACGATGCGCGATATTTTTCTGTAATGGCCATCCAGCATATTATAATCTCGGTAAACAGACGCACAAGAGAGAGGAAGGGGCGAGAGCTGGGGAGTTTGAACTGGCTCGCGTTAACGAAATGACGCAGCAGTACAATTAGACTCAAGAAGACGCTCGAAATATGCAAGAAGCAATAAATCAATATTATGCAGACGCTTTAGAAGTAGAGGAATGGGCTACATGTCGACGACAAGAGCAAGAACAGAGGGAAGCTTCACAGGTGCAAGATGCATGGGAAGCCATGGAAGAGGCCCATGATTTCGAGCAACGCGAAAGGATGCCCGAGACCAGCGTCCCCAGAGGTAGAAGTAGCAGCAACTGGAGCAGAGGGCAGGGGAGTAACCGGAGCAGAGGGCAAGGGACCAGTGGCAGCAACCAAAGGAGAGGACAGGGGACCAGTGGCACAAACAGGGGGAGAGGACAGTAGCAGGAAAAGGGAGCAATTTACTTGTATAAAATCTTGACAGAAACACAACACAATATGTAAATTCTTGGGACAATGAAAATATATATTTTTGTAACATTGTTTGACCACCAGAAAATGTCTCTGCATCAGTCATTTTGAAGAGTACATCATGTTTTGCATGGCATCAAAGCTCTTTGCGTGCACAAGGTATGTGACCTACCTTCCGTTGGAAGCAATTAAGTGAAGTGTATTTGTGAGTGACTCCTTGCACAATGTTGTTTTCTCCTTGCGCCTTGGAATCTGAAAAGAAAAAAAAGTTAGATTCTGTCTGAATGTATTAAAGACAATCAAAATTCATCCATTTAGTAAGCACCTTTCTATTGTTGAGATTGAATGCATACAATTCCGGAAAAAGTGGAAGTTCTTCGCATGTAAGATCTACCCTAAGCTATGCAAGAGTTGTGCTTGACATTGTCTCCTTCACAGTAAGTAGGCTGTCTCGAAAGTAGCTCCATTGATAAAGGTTTGTTCTCGAGGCTATTTTTTGTATCTTGGTCGAGTGGAATAAGGTGTCTACTAAGAAGATGATATTTAATATAGTAAAACGACACTAAGAAATTTTGAGAGATTATAATGAACTTACAAATTATGGACTTCTTTTGCAAAATACAGATTTTTCTCTGTGATTGTTTCCTATCCCTTCCTAAAGCTTTCACTAGTTTGTGAAGCTGGCAAGGACCAATCCTTGTTGTCAAAGGATGGAAGTGACAAAGGAGCTACACGACCCCAACCAATGGTAGTTCTCGGTTCCACATATGACATATCATAAAATAAAAATTCCATTATCTGCAAGTTCCTTGTGTTGTCTTCCTCGGTACATTTGCTCACCAATAAATGCATGGAAAGCATCAAAAATCCGAACTATGCTCTCAACTGGTTGCCAATGTGTCCTATTTGATGGATAAATATCTGAAACATACCAAAGATGGTATCCACCACTTAACCTTCGAATATAATCATGCACTAAGTGAGATGCTCAAAATAACTTACAGTTGGGTCGATGCCTTGGAAAACTTGGAGGAGATGTTTGCAACCTTAAGTCTGCATGCTGGAAAGCATGTTGTATGAGGACCTCTTTCACCCGCTTGTTTTGTGCACACACTTTAAACTCTTTAACTTGTCCCTTGAAAGCCTCCACGAAATCAATGCGTTGCCTCCTCTTCCTCCTCCTAGTTTGCAGTAGAACCCAACTTTCGATAGTTATTCGAGATGGTATCCATGCTTGATCATGTGTAGTATAACTGTTAAAAATGCTAACAGAGTCAATGATAGTGCTAGACCTTCGATAAGTAGTCATGGTGTGCACTAGAATACACAGAAAGGTTAGAGCAAATATGAAAAAGGGAAGAAGTTTTGAGAGGGAAGTAGAGCTACTCAAAGTAATATTTGGGCGGGAACAAAGATACTACATAGAGTCTTCAATGAAAGTTCTGAAATTCCGCCCTACAGAGTTAGTACGACTTACGGCATTTATGCCTTAAAAGCGTGAAATTGTGCAATTTGATGAACAAAAATAATATTTCCTCCCTTTTAAAAAAAAAAGCTTGACTCTTAAATGTCAATTTTCAACGTAACGTTAGCCTCTTTCTCATTGATCGAGCACCACTCTCTCTCTAGAACTGAAAGGCCCAAAAGTGAGTCCAACCTTCTCCTAATGCGGGTTAGATGGAATATCACAAAATGTAACATAAGATTAAAGAGGCATGCGGAGGAGGATGTTAGGTGCGAAACAACGTGAACAAGTGGAGATGAAAAATGAACACGTGACAGGAGCTTTTTATACATCCGACCGTTCGTACAGTGTCCATTGAAATTTTGCCACATGGCACGTGTGCATGTGTGACACGTGTCAATAACGATAATTTAGACTCCTCATATAAGCTTGACCTTGTATTTTTTTGGCGTGTTACTTTTAGTTTGTGCCACACGACGCAAGAATCTTAAGCTTTCAAGCTTTCTAGTTCTCTCACATTACCTCTATTTCAGAGCTCTCTCCTTATCCATCCACGCTTGTCCTGCACGACGCAAGGGGGTATGCTTGTAAAATTTTCCTCAGTGTGCTATCGCTTCATTTGGGTTTTATTGGCACCTTCTTAACCACTTTCATGATGCGATAGCCGTAGCCAGTAGAGTGTGTCTCGTGCCTCTATCGCTCCGTTTGGGTTTTGCTTCCACAGTCTAAGTCACTACACAAAGCGATAGGAGTATATAGCAGGATCTTGGTCGTGGCTTTATCGCTTTGTTTTGGTCTTGCTTCCTTCCAACTTTCAACTGAATCATGAGTGACATTCGTGAAGAGATTTTAGAGGAGAGCCCAAGTGAGAAGCTCTTGGTTGCTCTCATGGATGGTGGTGACATGGAAGTGTACACCAAGGAATATGAAATATTCAATCCTTTGTTTGATCTTGTAGTGATGCTAGACAAATTGAAGGACTTTTTGTCAGAAGAATTTAAAGATTTTGAAGAGGCAATTGAGGGTAAGTGTTTGGTTTTGGATAGTAAGACCTATTGGCATCTAACTAAATTTACTACCAACTCAATTGAAAAAGGCAAAGTAACAAGGAGGTTTGGAAGATTTTCTAAGGAGGCTTCATTTATTTGTCCACCTACCATTTCTTGTCAATTACATTCAAAGCCTTTCAACCTTGTTCCAACATAAGTTGACTTTCTTTTCTTTTTGTTCCTTAAAATTGATATGCAAGGCAAAGGTGATGAAGTGAAAGATATAGACAAAGAGGGGAAACAGTCTTGCAGCTTGAGAAAAGTGAAATTCTAGAGAGGGAGGGAATTGATGCTGCAGTTGAGAAGCAGGAAAGTTCAAAATTTTGTTGTGGCTCAATTTAGATCTAGTACTGTCATTGATGAGCCCATAGAGGAGGTAGAGGTGTCTGAGGCCTCCCTTACTGTTCCAAACCTTCCCTACTTCTATATCAATGGAAAAGAGTATATCCCTCTCCATCATATTCAATGTCTGCTTAATATGGGGGAGGACTACTGTATTGCCACCATTTCTGAAGCTTCTGAGGTGTCCAAAGATTTCATTGACACAGAAGAAGAGTCAAAAGAGGAGTTTTTGGCACTTGATCTTCAAACATCCAATAAATTATTTCTTCCTGCTCCTAATGCACTTGCTCTATGCATGAAAATAGTGTAAGAGGAGAAACCTACTCTCAAAGATAAGGATTTTGAGAAGAGACTTATTGAGCTAGGCATCCAATTTTTTGGCAGAGACTTTAAGCTAAAGGAAGTTGATAAGGATGTTGACATAAAAGAGATGACTGGATCATGCAATCTCCTTCAAGAAAAAGTCATTGCAGAGGATAAGTTGCAAAAGGTAGATTTAGTTACGCCTTGATCCCCCTCCCTAAAATCTTCCTTTTTTCAAGCTTGTTTTAAATACTCATTATTTCTTGTTTTGTAGATTGAACTCCTTGACAAAGAAAATTTTCTTGGGAGAGCTAAAAGCTCAAGAGGGAAAGCAATAGAGGGCACCTCAAGAAGGGATGCCTCCTCTCTCATGCACTACATGCCTACATTGGATAGTTCCACCTTCTGTGCTTTTCACATGCAGTATTCTGAAGATCCTGGGTTGCCAATATTTTCCCTGAAAATATTGTCACAGTTTATGGGGTACACTCCCCTTGAAATCAATGCAAACAAGATCATGCTACTTGAGAGAGCTGCAACACTTACAATATATGGGTAGGCTGCAGGATTCAATGCCTCAAGAGCATGATACTTTCTTTGCTACTCTAGCTATGCAGCAGCAGCTGAGGAGACAAATGTCAACCTTCTTGGTGGCTATAAAAGAAGAAAGTTTTTGAGATATAGGGGTGACATGCTTAGTGACACCAAAAAAATCAAAAACTGATGTAAAATTGACAATATTTTGCATAAAAATATCTTTTTTGAATTTGGATCTCTTTAGAAAGACTCGGTACAAAGTTTCAAAGTGAAGCATTAATCTCCATTTGTGGTTGAGCAGCATGGTTGTTTGATCTCATCCATTGTAATTGCCTCCTATAGAACCAATTGAATAATTCCTTTAGTGTATTGCTCCTTCTTTGTCCCCCTCCCTTTCTCGTACATCTGAAAAATGAAGTCCTCGCTTGATAGTGAGATTTTTCCATTCCCTGGGTATTTCATGTTGCAAGGGGTCCTTGTTTTGCAAAATATGGTCCATGCAGGTACAGAATATGCTAAAAATTAAGAAAAAAGGTTAATTGAACTCATAGGATGCAATGTAAAATACTATCCAGACTTTAAAATGTAATTGAATACTCACCAAGTAATATGTGATGTCTTTTGTTCCCCAAGCATCTGTGACAGCAGTTATTAAAAGCTTTATTGTTTTTTTAAAGTCATCCACATAAGTAGCAGAGCTAACTTGTTGTCTCAAAACTCAAAGATCTTTCCACCAGTTCAAATAGCGTCAACTTGTTTGTTGTCATGGTTGCTCAAAAATCTTCTGGCTTTTGCTCCACCCATTGAAACATCTTGCAAAACATCACCCGTTCCCTTTGAAAGAGTAGGATCTTTTTTTAGATGCACTTGACTACCATGAAAACCCATTCAAGAGAGCAAAGCCTCACATTTTTCTATGCACTCATTTGCAAGTTTACTTGGCTTAATAGAATATGCATAATCAAGATGGAGTCGAAGCAATTTGTCCAAGATTCTAATCTCTGCATGCATTGTACATATATGTACATTTTTTAAATCTATTGCTAGAATTGGATCCCAAATCATAGAAGACAATGGGTAGTCGATGACGTTCACTCTATTTCTCGATGGTGGTTTTCCAACCTCGTGTTCTGCAAGCCATCCTTTTGTTTCAGTGCTTTCTATGCAGTACAAACATGGATACTTGGTATTGGCACCTCCACATACACCAAACATGCACTTCAATGCTTTTAAGTCGGCACTCATGTGCCATTCTACAATAAAGTCACCCATGCCATCTACATGGATTTGTTCATCTGCATTTTGGTCCTGTATAACAGAAGGGATATCGATCTGCAAAAAGAGTCATTTCAATGTATCATGATTTTCTAATGGTATTTGAGTTGCTCCAATCCACCAAAGCTCCATTTCTGATTGAATTTAGTGGTATGGGGAATCAAGCTTACCTTGGCTATAATCCAATGCTCTATTCATTAGAGATAGAGATACTCTTTACATTTTTTGACATTTTTGAATTTGAGCTTCATCCAATTTTATAACGAATATAGGTTTTCCTTCACAATCTACTTCTTGCATGTTATAGTATCTCACCATAGCAGATTGAACTTTTTTTATACCCATCCAAATGTTATTAAAAACATTATACTCAAAAGAGGATTTTTTTCTGTTTTTCATACGGCATCGTTCCTTCTATATGATAGTACTCTCCAAAATGTTCGGGTATTTCTTTGTTTAACAGAGTCCTTACTTTCCCAACATTGTGAGGCCTAGGTAACCCAAAAGATTTAATCTTATAATACTTTAAACCTAAAACTAGGTTTTAGAGATGGCCCTGTAACCCCTTCTTCTCACCCCCACTGTGTCACAAACTTCTTGCATTTGAGAAGGTTGGAACAATAAACCCATATCTTTCAGTAAATTTTGAAATACCAATTTTTTCTGAGTTTGATTTTTAGGAAGTTTTAAAAGTTTCAAAATGTCACTTTTGTTCATTACCTCATTCAAAAATCTCACCCTTTCTTGAACATTGGACATATCAAATCCTAAAAGGCTAGTCACATGTTCTCTAGTAATCTTTAATCTTTTTTTTCTTTGTCCAGAACCTTCTGTTAAGTTTACTACATCTTTTATTCGTTTTACTCGTGCTCTTAATTCTATTGGAGTTTCTTTTAAAGTATGAAACTGATTATTTTCTGGTTTTGGAGACGCTATTTGGTTTTCAAGTTCTAAAATTCTTGTTGCATTTGAAGACAAAATAGTTTTGAGATATTGAATGTAATGTGTATGATCAATGTGTAAATGAGATAGCCTAGAGCTATATCCCAGTAAGCCATCAACCCCATCTTTGACAAATCTCATCAAATCATGGGGTGTGTGAAAAGATGGATACCTTCCAGTGCTAGGATCCGGTGGATACAAGCTCCCATCTGTCCATATATCAATGTTTTTCTTTCCCTCGTTGCGAAGTTGTTGTGCTTCATTTGGAGTTGTAACTGGTCTTTGATAGACACTCCACGTAGTAGCATATTCCTGGCTTAGCTTAATGTTCAAGTGAAACTTGTGGTTATCACTAATGGAAGATGTATTACTCATTGTAAGTAATGAACACACAGAAAGAATAATGGAAATAACGTAGTATCAGAACAAGGTGCATCAAAAAAGAAGAGAGAAAACTCGTGAAAGGTGAGAGAAATAAGAGGTTGAGTGATTCAAAAGTGGAAAAAACTATTTGCCACAAAGTGAAGTAAATGAGAACAAACTTTGAGGTGAGCACCAAAGGAATGTGAAGAAAATGATATCTTTTTGAATATTTAAAGATATGTACGTTTTATATTGCATAGATATGCTTTAAATGACCAAAACGACCAAATTTGGAGCCGTTTTGACCATAAATGGATCTGCTAATTAGTAAGTTAACCAATTCCTTACACAGCCCTTTTTGAATCGTTTTTGGCCCTAATGGTGCATTCAGGGGCCTTCTTAGAGGTTGTGGTGTTTGATGAGGGAAGGAGTGTTATGTGTTTGAGAAGGGGGGGGGTTTCCTCTTTATATAGGGTGGCCATATAAGGGCAGGTTCATATGGTGGAAAAGAGCCGCTAGAAGCACAAGAAATTAATCTTTTAAATTAAACCACATGAAATTGGAGAACTATTCAAACACACAGAGCAAAACATACACTTCTAAAATTGTGAAAACAATCAAACAATGCAAATGCTTGATCCAAAAAAAGAGAGCATCCAAATGTAGTAGATTTTTCATTTTCATGAGATTCTAAATACATCTACTACCGCCTGACCCAAACTTTTCCAACCCTAGTCCTTGATGCTTGCCACACTGCATGCCGCGATGGACCTTGTGAGGGTCTCCAATGTTCTGAGGAACAAACATGGGCCAGTCGACGGTTCTTTGCCAAGCGCAATGACCTTTCACTTTCAATCGACACTTTGCGTCCAAAGGTGGTGCAATAAAACCAATTGAGAATTTTTGAAGATAGCATGAGGGCACTAAACGTCCTCCATGTCTTGTATTCTTGAAGTAGACACCCTTGGCACAATAGTGTGACTTCTCCATACCTTGCGTGCTCCAAAGATCCAATGAACCATACATGTTCATAAAGTATGCACCATAGGCATAGAGGATGTGCTGCCCAAAAAGCCACAACAAATCGATGATCAAAACTAAAGCATAGTACATACCAAGTCGGAATAGCAAGCACTCACCGTATAGTGTGTAATGTTCGATTCACCCCATGCAATGACGACTACCTTTGTGAACTCCACCACCAAATTTTGGAATTCTTGTCGTTGCTCACTAGTTGTGCTTACAAGTCATAGTATCTTCATCATCTTGTCAAATACCGCCCAAACATGTTGTCGGCTAAGCACAACACTTGCATTACTATCATTGTCCGTTGTATACTTGCAGAGATCCTTCCACAACTCCCATCCACCTTCAGATGTTGATGGTCCAGCAATAGCATCCCTTTCCTTGGACCGAACCCTCTTCAAAAAAATGCCTTGCCTTTAGTCCACTCATGGACACTGGTTGGGCCACTTCTTGAGTGCTTGCATTATTCTTCTATGCAACAATGGAGGTGTTGGTCCCATGACAACTTATTGAATTTAAGAGCCCTTCCACTTTTGAGATAGCGTGAAACAACCTCTCTCCAGGCTTCATTGTAAAGGCATAATCAATATAAAGCTTTGATAAACGATCAAAGATGCGCATAAAAGCATGAAGTGTGCAAAAATGCACATTTTTTAGAGGAACGATTGGGATCCTCCAACATAGGACATCGTAGAACCAAATGCTCCCACACACGTGTAATTTGTGAATAGCCATCTTCCTCTCTTTCCTTGACCATTGTGATCTTGCGTGCATTCCCCTTATATCCCTTAATGCAAAATGGACAAGGATATAGAGTTGTTGCCCCTTGTTTGCACCCTAGAATGCACTTGATTGTTTTCAAATTTCCACCTAAGTCCTAGTCATCTTCAAAGTCCCCTATGCCATCTACTTGGAGTTTTTCCCTAGCTAGCTGTGCCTTAATGACATCTGTTATCCATAGAATGAGTTCAAAAATCCAAGCAAGTACTCCATGGGTCTCCTTGGGAAACTCAATAGCACCAAGCCACCAAATTTCTTTCTCTGACTACACACTGAAAGATGGTGCACAATCCTTGTTCATAGCTGTACGTTTTGCATGAAATAATGCCTCATTCATGACAGTAATACTTATCCTTTCTAATCTTTGTTTCTTCACAATCTGACACTTGTCTAGCTTGAGCACAAACACCAACTTTGAACCTAGCACTAAAAAATGTCCAAAATAACATAAGGAAAACCATAATTGAAAAAAAAACTACATTATTGTAGACTCACCATTAGGTGGTACACCATAAAAATGTATCATTGCTATTTGAAGCCTTCTCAAATCAACAAAAATACTATTTGACATTGAGTAAGGAAATGCCTTGTCCACCATATCTCCAACTACGCTTGCATTGGTACGTTTCTTAACTTCTTTGGACGGCTTGGTAAAGATGGATGAAGGCATTATCTCCTCTATGTGCAAATAGCCTCCTATTCAAAAGTACACGTCTTCGTTCGAAGCCATCTTAGCAAGATTGACCTTAAGTGGTATAGGAAAAACATTCTCAGTAATTCCTCTTTCCCTTAAAGCATCCTTAAGGAGACCATATAAGGCCATGTATCCCTTAGTACTAATTCCAAATTCATCACAATCCTTCTGTACATCAACATCGTTCACAAGATCCTCCTGGTTGTGGCCACCACATAGCTCTTGGATAAAATTCCTACAAGAATGAACAAAAACATTATTACAAAATTCCTACAAGAATGGACCAAAACATTACCAGAGAAACACAGATTGGAGCGTAGAAAAATGTACCTTGTAGCTGTAACCCTTCTTTTTCTAGCACCACCTTTGGGGCTAGAGTCTCTATGGAATTGAAGCTCCTCTTATGTTCCCTTGTACCTAAGGGAATCTTTTTAAGATACAGGATCTTATCTTCAAGCTTCTCAATCTTAGCATCCTTCTCTTCCACATATAGCTTAAGAATTTTCACTTCCTCCTCCGCATGAAAGATCCTTTCACGCAATCCACTAGTGGTATGGAAAAGAAGTTGACATTGATGCAAAGACCATTGTGCACTAAAACCTTGATAGTCGAAAATCGCTTGCACTATCCAAGAAGACCTTGCTCCCCTCTACCTACATATTGTAAGAATGAAGCAAGGATATTGAATGTTGGGTACACATTGATGGCTAGATCATTAGGGTAGAGGCAACCATGCACCCAAAGGTCCACATTGGTGTGACCTGCAGCACGGCCTTGTTGTGCAGTTTGCAAATAATGACGCTTTGAGGGTGCGAAGTCCTTTGGAAACCGAACATATAGAGAAACCATTTTTGAACTTGACAATCTTGTTGTGGATGGGAGGTTTGTAATGTCGCCTAGATCCATGGCAAGGAATAAAGCTGGCCTCAAGAAAGAGTAGAGAGCTTCAGTAGAGGCATAGAGTGAAGATCTATGGGATGGAGAGCTATGGACTGGAATGCTATAGGAGAGCTACAGAGTGGAGAGGAGGGCCACGGAGTAGAGAGCCATGGGGGGGAGAGCTGTAGCAAAGCTATGGAGTGGACCTGCAACAAAGAGAGGGAAGGAGGAAGCTATGTAGTGGAGAGCCATGGGGGGAGAGCTGCAGCAAAGCTATGGAGTGGACCTGCAGCAAAGAGAGGGAAGGAGGAAGTGTGTGTGCTAAAAATTAGGAGAGAGAAGAGGGAGGGAAGGAGTGAAAGAGGGAAGGAGGTAGAAAGTGTGCTGAAATGTAGGAGAGAGAAGAGACAGAGAGGAGTGATTTTGGAGGGAAATACAAAAAGGTGGGAAGTTTCATATTTTGCAGGTCTAGTTGTGAGATTTTGAGAGAGAAAATTGATTTTTGAGTATATATATAGGTTGGGGAGAAGTTTTGAATAAAAGTGAGGTTTTTTTGAATTTTTTATGAAAAAAGTGGTTTTTTTGGCTGAGGCTATGGACGCCCTTGATAATGTGACAAAAAAAAGAGGGGAGGGTAGTTATTTTCATAAGGACCACCACTCTTTTGGGTAGAGAGAGAATGTACCTATCCTCCCTCCTTAGCCTCTATTTCAAACTACAAAAAGCCTATGACAGCCTTAAAAAAAGCCTATGAGAATACCCTCATTCAATGGCCTTGTCTCGTGAACCACACACATTTTCATCCTTAATCCCTTAAAATCAGGGATCCTTACAAGGTCCTTTTGGGGTTCATATTTTTCCTAAGGGTAGTGGCAATGTAAAGTCAAAAGATTAGGATTTAGTCGTGGTAATGTAAAGTCAAAAAATTAGTACTCTATCTTTATTTATAATATTTACAATTCTTGCAAAGAGTTATCAATATATGTCTATATGTAGATCTATACTATATATAATGGAGCTTAAAATTTTCAAAGAAGGAGAGAGTCTCCGTACATGTCACACTTTGGTTCATTTGGAAGAAAAACTCCGGCAACGTTTATTTGAAATGAAAAAGTGAAGGTTAAGTACTTAAATGATAGAAAATGAAAAAAAAATTGTGAGTAATGGCAATGTAAAGTCAAAAGATTAGGACTAACTCTTGGTAATGTAAAGTCAAAAAATTAGTACTCTATCTATATTTATAATATTTACAATTCTTACAAAGGCCAAGAGTTTCACTTCAGCCCTCAAATGTCAAGGGTGATCACTTTTGTTTTTGAAAGCCCTTCTTTGAAGAATATCTCTACTTTGCATTTTGAAGTCCATAAAGAACTCCCCTCTATGTGTCGCCCAATGAACCTCTCTCAACAGGCTTGCACGGACCTTCCATGCGATAAATGATCTTTGGCCTTGATGCTTGAATCTCACAAGTTTCATGCACGTATCCGTGTTTTGTGTGTGTGTGTGTGTGTGTGTGTGTGTGTGTGTGTGTGTGTGTGTGTGTGTGTGTGTGTGTGTGAGAGAGAGAGAGAGAGAGAGAGAGACCCATTGCATGTGTGTGTGTGTATGAGAGATAGAGTCGGATGTACCATTTGCTGAGGTATTCGAGCATTGCAGGGAATCCTTCCACATTTGCATTACATTAATGAAGTGCAACGAACTCAAAAATTCAGCCACAGGAGTCAAATGATTTAATGTGGATATTTTTGACACGTTGTGTGCACACATGCATACGTGTGTGCGTGTGTGTGTGTGTGTGTGTGTGTGTGTGTGTGTGTGTGTGTGTGTGTGTGTGTGTGTGTGTGTGTGTGAGAGAGAGAAAGAGAGAGAGTGGTGTGACGAGTTCGCAAGAAGAATTGCTTTTCCTCGGTTGCGTGAACTTCTGCACGTTGTTGCAGCTCTTTGCGCCTACGCCAACGGGTGTGTGTGTGTGTGTGTGTGTGTGTGTGTGACCAATGACAAATCTCATTCTAGTTGGTCATGCCAAGCTCCCCAACATGCTCCTCCTAATCATGGCAAGTTCGTCCCTCCCTCCCTACACCCCCCCTTTCTCTCTCTCTATGTGTGTGTGTGTGTGTGTGTGTGTGTGTGTTGAGTTCAAGAATTATCAAGTCAATTTGCGGTCTCTTGGGAATTAATTAAGTAATGGGCTCCCTTTGCATGATGTCTTGTCTTAACATCCTATGTTTCTCTCGAAGGAGGCAACAATTTGCAATTAGGCTAGAGACGTCTCCCTGACACAATTGATATGGGACCCTGGTGAGTGATAGTGGCCCTCTAAATAGACTAATAGAGAGCTAGTATCCTTCTTTGGATATAGTGTTTGCATTGAACGATGAATTCTTTAGATACATTAGAATCCCCTCTCACCATCCTTACCAATCAAGGCATTGGTCATGATAGCAACTCTCCCGTGCTTCTCTCGTGTAGTTTTCATCTTGCATTTGGGGCATCACAATCAATTAAGTCATCCACTCCTATTTGTTGGCACTTAGGATGTATGTACCAGCCATGACCCAACATGCCAACATTACACACATAGTAGTAGAAGAAACTTTGCCATTGGTATGCACAACTGATTTGGTGAGGAGTGTGTCATTTCCTTCTTAAAGGCAGTATTCATGATGGGTGTGACCTGGGGGTGCTTGCATGGCTATAGCAACTTTGTCTCTATACATGGATAAATTTCAAAATTTACAGGTTGGATTGCACTCAATCTAGCTAGCATGTACACTTGCATCTACCAAGACTCGTTGCATGGATGTTGAGGTCTCTTGTAAATGACCATAAGTAGGTTAGTAATATAAGGCACATAGTGTTTCTTTGTGTACATTTGGGCACCATTGGCACCGTAAATTGTGAGGGCAATGAAAGCAGAAAAGTTCACTCAATCGTTCTCTTTGCAAGAGTTTTAGGCATCATGCTAAAGGGCGTGCTGCAAAATACACATACACACATGCATGTTCTTCTTTGAGAGAGAAGACTATATTCAACCATTTACATGCTTGGCCTTACCCATATTTTATAGCATAGCAGCCATTTGGCCCAGTCCCTTAAATGTGAGACAGAGCATTGAGGCACTGACGGGAGCAAAGCGAACCCCGAACCCCGACGGCCTCTAAAACACCGGGGACCGAATAGCGCGCCTCGAGCTTGTCATGGTAAAGCAAACAGGGGGCACCACCTAGCTTCAGCGGCTAGGACGCAAACAACACACCACCATAACAAAGTTTTCATCCAAGAGAGATGGATGCTTGGGAGTAATGATGAAGAGGAAAGGGAATGAGATCAAGTGAGAGAGAGAGAGGGTGAGGGAGGGGGTATAGCGGCTTAGTACTTAGGCACCACAAAAGGATGGCGAATCCGCACACCCTTCACACATACACAAGCTCACTCCAAACACAAAACTAGGTGGCGATTCCGCACACCTCACATGGGCAAAACATTGCAAGAAAACATACTCACAAAACCTCAAGCTTTATTTAGAGAATAAGGCGATGAAATGGGGAGCATAGGGTAGGGGAATGAGAAGGGAGAGCATGGTAGAGCACATGGCGGATAGGTGGGAGTTGATGGCAAAGACTCGCACGAGGGTTATGGCCATCATCCTTCATTTAGTTTCCCTTCATCTTCCATAGCCCAAGGGTGTAGAGGTCATGCTCAAGACGAGCATGGTGATTGCGGTGATGGTGATGGTGTGGGTGTGTGTGTGTGCACTAGGCACACATAGTGCATAGTGTACTTTTTGGTGATGGTGTGTGTATTTAGTGTGATGGTGACCCCTCTTTATATAGGGGAGGAGGGGGGAGAAATTCTAGAATTTAGAAATGAAGAAATCATTATCTACATAGGCCATGTGACTGTGGGCCCCACTTGTCTGGCTGTGTGTATATGTGCCAGAACAGCAGTCTCATGAGAGAGAGACTAAGAGAGAGAGATGGGTTGATGAAAAAAAGTGAGAGGTGACATGGAGAATAAAGTAATTATAAGAGGGGAGAGAGGGGAGTGTGTTCAGAGGTGAATCTATGTGCAGATGTGTGTGAACACAAGAAAAATCAGGTAACCACCGGGTGGGGATGGGTCTGTGGGCACCTTTTTCAGTGAAACTGAGTGTGTGTGAGTGTGGGGGAGGTTATTTAGCTACAAGACAAGAGACATGGCGCCCTTTAGAGAGAGGGGGGGGTATTTGGGTCATGGGATATGATAGGAGAGAGAAAGAGGGGGTGGGGTATACTATTTTGGAAGATAGGGTAAGTTGCATGTGAGTTAGGGTGCATTATTGGTGAGTTATAATGCATTATTGGTGAGAGGTGGGGTAGCTTGAGGGGAGAGAGAAAGGAGAAAGGACAAGGGGAAGAGAGAGGGGGTTGACCTTTTGAGTGGAGGAGAGGAAAAGGGACACCCGGCGGGGCAACAGTGAAGAAAAAGGAGGCAAGGTGGGGATGGGCTACCCCGCAGGCATGAGGTGGCCTATTTTACCTTTCTTATATATTTACATAATCATACTTTATTTTTTCTTACTTTTTTCCAATGCCTTTTATCACTCCCTCCATAAGAGGGGGTTTTCATGGGGTGGGGACGAGAGAAGAGGGGTATGGGAGCTTGGCTTGTGAAAAGCCCCCATCATTAGCCCTCCCCTTTTGGCTAGAGGCATTCATGTCTCTAGCTCATCTGTTTGATCATTATCGTCGGAGGTGGCGGCTGATGGTGTGTCCTCATCTGGAATGTCAATTGGTGGAGCCTGGTCAAATCGAAGAAAATAAGGTTTAAGTCGCCAACCATTTACCCTGGTTTTATGAAGTTTTCCATCAGCCTCTATAAGCTGGTAGCTTCCATTGGCATACTTTTTCCTGACGATGAAAGGACCTTCCCATCGGAGTAGGAGTTTCTTATCCTTGCGCGTGTCGAAGCGATTGTCATAGCGGATCACCAACATTCCTTTCTTCAATTCTTTTTTCTGGAGATGCTCGTTAAAGCTAAGCCGTCTATGCTCTGCTTGTGCTGCATAATAATTTATTGCTTCTTCTCTGTCCAGCTGCAGTCTTTCCAAGTTGATGATGTCATCTCTCAAATGCATGTTGGGCTGTTGAAGCTGGCTTGCCATTACTCTGAGACTTTGTAGTTGCACTTCAATGGGCAAGATTGCTTCCTTACCAAATACTAGATGATACGGTGTGAATCCCAAGGATGTACGAAATGAAGTTCTGTAGGCCCATAAAGCTGGTAGTAGATACTTATCCCAGTCTCCAGGATGATTGTTTACCTGCTTGGTAATAAGTTTAGAAACCATTCCATTTACCTTTTCAACTAGGCCATTACATTGAGGGTAATATGGTGAAGAGTGCCTCCTTGTAATGCCCAGTTTCTACATTAATTCTCCTACCAAGTCTGCTCTGAAACCTGGCCCTCTATCAGAGATGATCTCTAAAGGTGTGCCAAACCTACAGCATATGTGCTCGTAGATAAATTTAGCTACCTCTACCGCTGTGATTCTAGTGGTGGTTGTAGTCTCTGCCCATCTAGTCATGTAGTCGACCCCCATGATAATGTAGAATTTTCCTGAGTTGGCCCTAGGTAATGGCCCAATGGCATCAATACCCCATTTTTCAAATGGGCCATATGAGAGAATAGGTGTCTGTGGTTCAGGCATAAGTGACCTAGTGCCGGCCTTTTGACACAACTTACACGTTTTGCACCAGTGGTGTACATCACGGTTGAGGCTAGGCCATATGAAGCCTGCCTGCAAGATTTTCCTACTTGTTATGTCTAGGGCAAAGTGACCACCACAAACCCCGTCGTGACAGCTAGCAATTACTCCCGTGATTTCGTGAGAGAGAGGGACCTTCCTGAGTATTTGGTCCTTACCCTTACAGTACAAACCATCATTGATGAGTCGATACCTTGTGGCCTTCCACATCAGCCATTGCTTCTGTCCCTTTGTTAAATCTGATGGCCATTCCCCTGTTTCCAAAAAATGCATGATGTCAGGCAAGGCATCACTGCCTTGAAATAGAGGGAGCTTTAGTTTTATTGCTCCAACCACCACTTCCTGTAGTCTTTCACTTGCTAGGGCATCTGCTTCTTGGTTTTGAGCCCTTGGGATATGGTGTATTTGAACTTCTTCAAACTTACCCAACAAGGTTTTTACACCACTTAAGTGAGTCCTTAAACTAGGATTCTTGCATGTTCATGCTCCATTTACTTGCCTTACCAGAAGTAGAGCATCCCCAAATACATTAAGGCATTGTACACCTTGCGAGACGCACCATTGTAGACCCTTGGTTAGTGCTGCATACTCAGCTTCATTGTTAGAATGTGAATCTAACAATTGGCCCAACGAAAATACCTTTGTCCCTTTGTCGTCAAAGACCACTATGCCTGCAGCTGCTTTGTCGGACGCTCGCTTGTAGGCTCCATCAAAGTAGAGAGAGTATGCTCCTTCTACCATCGGTGGTATTGGAGGTAATCGGACTTCTCCTTCCTTAGATTGCTTCTCCTTCCTTTCAAAGACTTGGTAGGTCATGAGTCCCCCCAAACTTGCCCTTGTCGTGCTTTCTACCTGTACCGTGTAGTCAAACTCTTGCAGACGAACTAGCCATTTAGTAATTCTAGCAGACACATCCATGTGTTGTACAACATAGGGAAATATTTCATCTGTGGTTAGAATCACAAATTGCTTAGGCAGCAAATATGACCTAAACTTTGTAGTTGCAAATCTAAGAGCTAGGACTAAGTGTTCCACATGGGTGAAACCTTTCTCTCCTGCTGTCATCATTCGACTAGAGAAGTAGATTGGCCTCATGAAAGATGTCGTCGTATCCTTTTGGAGTAGCACAGCCCCCAATGAGTCATCACCAACACTTGAGGTGACATAGAATTTTTCATCCCACTTAGGTGGTGAGATAGTTGGCAGAGTGGCTAAGACCTCCTTTACCTTGTTGTAGTGATGTTCACTTTCCTCATCCCAAGTGAAAGTTGATTTTTGAGTGAGTTGTTGCAGTGGTAGAACAAGTTGTGATAGTAGATGTATGAATCTACTTAAGTACCTCACCTTCAGTAGAAAAGAGACCAGTTGACGTGCGTTCGTTGGTGAGGGTAGGGCTATGAGTGCGGACACCTTACTTGGGTCGGCATTGATACCTCTTGCTGAAATTTCATGGCCTAGTAGAATGACTTTACTCTCCCCAATGTGACATTTATCCACATTTAATTGCCCGCCTAGGCTCTGCAACCTGGCCAAACCTTCAGTTACCTTTTCTAAATGTGAAATACGGGAGCTATATATACAAAAATCATCAATGAACACTCTTATGGATGTTCCAAAGAACGGTTGAAAAACATATGTGACATATCTTTGGAATGTGGCAGGTGCATTTGTGAGACCAAATGGCATAACCCTGTATGCAAAACAACCCCATGGCGTGATAAAAGTGGTTTTTAGCTAATCTTCCAAGGCTATGCGTATTTGAAAGTATCCAGAATAACCATCACAGACGGTATAGCATTCAAAACCCGCTACTTCATTCAGAATTTCATCCAAGAAAGGGAGAGGAAAGTGGTCTCTCTTTGTAGCTGCATTTAGTGGTTTGTAGTCAACACAGACCCTCCACTTACCATTCTTTTTAGGCGTCACCACTACGGGTGACACCCATTCTGAGTTTTCTACAGGATAGATGAATCCCGCCTCCAGCAATTTCCTTACCTCGGCCAAGAGTGCCTTTTCTTGTATGACCCCCAGTCGTCGTAGCTTTTGCACAACTGGTTTTACCCCTTCCTTCAGCTTAATATGATGTTCCACCACTGTAATGCCTGTGATTCTTTCATAGTTGTCAATGAACAGGTTAGGAAATCCCATCAACATTTGCAAAAAACTATCTTTCTCCTCAAGTGTTAATTCCGTAGACAACATACCCTTCAACCTACTTCCTCCTAGGCCAGGTGATTTGCTCTCCTCTTCATTGGGTTTCCCTTTTGGTGATGGATCACCAGTTGTGCTTACCCTTTGTGGATCCTTCATAATGATACCCATCACATCAATGGAACTGTCACTTTTGTCGGTGGATGTGGTCTCCTCCTCAGAACTGGAAGATTCGCTAGTGGTTTCATCTGCCGATGTTTCCAAATTCATTTGCTTCTGCTTGCCAATCCTCATGTCGTAGTAGATTGTCTCCCCTTTCTTACCGGTCATGCGTAGAAGGCCAGTACCCCAGTCCTGTTTTGCTTTCATGGCCATCAACCATGGCCTTCCCAAAATTAGTGGATAGCCCTCCCCTTTAGTAGGCATTACAAAAACATCTACCTCTACCTCAGTGTTGAAAGCTTTGATTTTCACGGCACTTACCACACCCACACACTTTACTTTTGCGTTGTTTGCTATCTTTGCCTTGCATGGAGCAGGCCTATCAACCTCGAGCCCTAATTGAAGCATCATAGCTTCGCTCATTACACAGATTTGTGCACCTCCATCAATGTAGGTGTTTCCAACCCTCTTTCCTTTTATGTTTACGTCGACAATTGGAAGGATGTCATCCATGTTGCATCCCGAAATTGCTCCGGCTACCTTTGTTTTGGAGCGTCTTGTACTTACCATTTTAGACCATTGTCGCCTTACTTTAGGTACAAGATGTAGCAGTTGTGGCCATGTAATCTTCGGTCCTTGCTCTGCCACATCCAATGTTAGATCATAGGGCTTATAACTTTCCCCTAGCTGGAAGTCGGTGATGCCCAATTTCCGTCGTGGCCTGGATGGCCTCTTGCTAGTTTCTCCTCTCATGCTTCTCTCATCATCTGATTGTGTAACCTTCTCCCTCCTAGCTCTTTTCACAGTCATGGCCTCAAGTGGTTCTAAAAAGGTTACCTTCTCCTTACCCTTGTCCCTCTCCTTTGCTCTGGGTGGATCCACTACTACGGCTTTTCCTTTCTCTTCTAGCCTTATGATGTTTACAGGGCGATCAGGTGGTGGGGTTGGTGGAAGAGGTGGAATGGATGCTTGTAGTGGTGTCTGGGGTGGACGTAGGATTTGTGTTGGTGGGGTTGATGCTCGGGGTGGGGGTGTTCTTTCTCTAGGGGGTGACAATTGGTTCCTCCTACCTCCTCTATTATAGTTTTGTCGTGGTTTGGGACAGTAGTGCATACCGTGACCGTCTTCTCCGCAGTTGTAGCAATGATACTCCCTGTTTTGTCGTCGTGCTCTTCCAGGGTCTTGATCTCTTTCTTGACTCCTCCCTTGTTGTATTAAGTGGACAGACAAATTCTTCATTTGGTCAGGAATATGGGCCAACATATCTTGTTGGTCATCTCTTACCCCAAGAGCTAGTGGTGGTGGTGGAATGGTGGTTGTCGTAGTTGCTGGTCGACGTGATGTTGTTGTTTCCGTTGACTCGGTTTCTTTGGCTTTCATTCGCAGCTTCTTGTCCTTAAGGCGAGCAATCTCAACGGCTAACTCGTACGTAGCCGGGAATCTACCTTTCACCTTCTCCTTGAGAAGAGGCCATAAGCCATGCGTGAACCGATCTTTTTTTAGGAAATTGGGTGCAGCTTCCCCCCTTGCCAGTGACTCAACCCACCGTTCCCACAAATCCACAAATTTGGACTCATAGGTGGCATATTCTAAAAGACCCTCCTGCTTCAAGTCTCTCAACTTGTCCCACAACTTTTCTGAAGTGGTACCTCCCCCAAAGCGCCTCTTAAAAGCGGTTTTTAAGGGTTCCCAGTCATCCTTGGTTGCTTGTGGAAGTGCATTGTACCATGATCTAGCTTCTAGCTTCATGAGATGCTTAAAGATTCTAACCCGGGATTCATCCGTATCTTTGTTGCTCACTACACATGCTACTTCAAAGTCATCTAGGAAGTCTGTTACCAAATCCTCCCCCTTCTTTCCTTTAAATGTTGGAAATGCTACACTTGCCATGATTATTGAGAGAGAGCTAGAAAGACACACTTCTTAACTTGCAAAAGTTTTTTTCTTCTTTACAAGGAGGCGTGTTTACCCTCTTATACTAGGACATAGATTAAAAATTCAAACGGTACATTGCCTTGTACCAAAGGTAAGACAAATGGCTGATCTGATGCCAGAACCTCAAAAAATCACTCCCCACCTAGAATGGTGTCAATGACGTGCTGGTAGTGAGCCTTCAAGTCCAGTATTACCTTGATTGAGTGTACACGTGTTGGTATGTGTGATCTGTCTTGAGGTAGGTTGCACTGATTCATGTGAAGCTTAGAGGTGCTTAGTCACTATCCAAGCTTGTGGGAGAGGGTGGTGTTCTTTCCTGAAACAAACTCAGTAGATCCCTAGTTTCTCTAGTGAGAGTGTGAGCCAATGATTCCGTTATCTGTGCTGCAGCATCAGGTGCGACTTGAAAACTGACTGTGATAATTACCTCGGTGACTTGAGTTACCCGATTCTCAAAGTAGAATAGTGTTGATTCTCTATTGTGTAGAGCTCCTTCCATTTTGTTGTTGTGGGTTGGTTGTAGGTTGCGGACATGGTTTCGACCTTCTCCTTCTTCTTCTTGGCACTTGGACTATGTATATCCACTAGGTTTGGCGTGTTGGTTGACTCTCCCACTGCAAATCGATTACCGTTACGCATGGCACTCGAGCTTCGATGGAGATGCGGAGTTCGTCTAGTTGTGCTTGGAGCTCTTCTTCTTCTGTCGTCCAATTAGCAAATCCTGCTAGCCATTCATCCATTCACAATAGTTTAGGGGTTTCAGTCTTGTAAACTGAAGGGTTTCATGAAAAGATCCTCAGTGGGGGCACCAAATGACGGGAGCAAAGCGAACCTCGAACCCCGACGGCCTCTAAAACACCGGGGACCGAATAGCGCGCCTCGAGCTTGTCATGGTAAAGCAAACAGGGGGCACCACCTAGCTTCAGCGGCTAGGACGCAAACAACACACCACCATAACAAAGTTTTCATCCAAGAGAGATGGATGCTTGGGAGTAATGATGAAGAGGAAAGAGAATGAGATCGAGTGAGAGAGAGAGAGAGAGGGTGAGGGAGGGGGTATAGCGGCTTAGTACTTAGGCACCACAAAAGGATGGCGAATCCGCACACCCTTCACACATACACAAGCTCACTCGAAACACAAGACTAGGTGGCGATTCCGCACACCTCACATGGGCAAAACATTGCAAGAAAACATACTCACAAAACCTCAAGCTTTATTTAGAGAATAAGGCGATGAAATGGGGAGCATAGGGTAGGGGAATGAGAAGGGAGAGCGTGGTAGAGCACATGGCGGATAGGTGGGAGTTGATGGCGAAGACTCGCACGAGGGTTATGGCCATCATCCTTCATTTAGTTTCCCTTCATCTTCCATAGCCCAAGGGTGTAGAGGTCATGCTCAAGACAAGCATGGTGATTGCGGTGATGGTGATGGTGTGGGTGTGTGTGTGTGCACTAGGCACACACAGTGCATAGTGTACTTTTTGGTGATGGTGTGTGTATTTAGTGTGATGGTGACCCCTCTTTATATAGGGGAGGAGGGGGGAGAAATTCTAGAATTTAGAAATGAAGAAATCATTATCTACATAGGCCATGTGACTGTGGGCCCCACTTGTCTGGCTGTGTGTATATATGCCAGAACAGCAGTCTCATGAGAGAGAGACTAAGAGAGAGAGATGGGTTGATGAAAAAAAGTGAGAGGTGACATGGAGAATAAATTAATTATAAGAGGGGAGAGAGAGGAGTGTGTTCAGAGGTGAATCTGTGTGCAGATGTGTGTGAACACAAGAAAAATCAGGTAACCACCGGGTGGGGATGGGTCTGTGGGCACCTTTTTCAGTGAAACTAAGTGTGTGTGAGTGTGGGGGAGGTTATATAGCTACAAGACAAGAGACATGGCGCCCTTTAGAGAGAGAGGGGGGTATTTGGGTCATGGGATATGATAGGAGAGAGAAAGAGGGGGTGGGGTATACTATTTTGGAAGATAGGGTAAGTTGCATGTGAGTTAGGGTGCATTATTGGTGAGTTATAATGCATTATTGGTGAGAGGTGGGGTAGCTTGAGGGGAGAGAGAAAGGACAAAGGACAAGGGGAAGAGAGAGGGGGTTGACCTTTTGAGTGGAGGAGAGGAAAAGGGACACCCGGCGGGGCAACAGTGAAGAAAAAAGAGGCAAGGTGGGGATGGGCTACCCCGCAGGCATGAGGTGGCCTATTTTACCTTTCTTATATATTTACATAATCATACTTTATTTTTTCTTAATTTTTTCCACTGCCTTTTATCACTCCCTCCATAAGAGGGGGTTTTCATGGGGTGGGGACGAGAGAAGAGGGGTATGGGAGCTTGGCTTGTGAAAAGCCCCCATCAGCACTACATGGAGGAGAGTCTCTTTTTGCACGTGGATTATATCTCTTAACAATTTGAGAGTGCGATCATCATACCCTACATAAGTGCTCAACTTTTGATCACATCAAAGTTGCTTTATCCACATTTTAGGCCATACCATGGCCTACATACCTATCTCTCCTAGCCACCTCATGGATTCAACTTGTCAGTGGCCACCCTTATATCGATATTCTTCAAGCATGTTACATGTTGTTCTCAGTCCCATAGGTCAATTGACCTTTAAGGATGATCTCTCTCTCTCTCTCTCTCTCTCTCTCTCTCTCTCTCTCTCTCTCTCTCTCTCTCGTTAACCTTTGAGGTCACTGTGATTGTTTATATGATATTAAAATTTATGTCCCCCTCTCCTTGTATAAGTATGTGAGCATGCAATCCCTTGAGTTCAAGAATCAACATTCATCGGCTAAAGTTTTTAGGTCTCTTGTGATCTTCTTGTTCCTGTTCTTCTTCTTCTTCTTCTTTCTCTCTCTCTCTCTCTCTCTCTCTCTCTCTCTCTCTCTCTCTCTCTCTCTCTCTCTCTCTCTCTCCTCTTCCTCTTCTAACTTGCTATGCAACATGACAACCTGTTGCCAAGAATGTTTGGATTGGATAAGGTTTGCCTAAACTTAATAGCTGAGAGTCGAGATTAGTCAATCTCAAGATTAACGGGTCTCAAATCATGTCAATAGGAAGAAAAATCTATGTCTCTCTCTCTCTCTCTCTCTCTCTCTCTCTCTCTCTCTCTCTCTCTCTCTCTCTCTCTCTCTCTCTGGCTGGCTGCATGTCTAGTTTGTAGTATTAAAATGAAGCATGTGAGAGGCTAAGAGCCTAGTTGTGTGTACCAGCAAGCCTGCTTTTTGCACGGTCACAAGCCGGCTCTTCTCTCTCTACCTATCTGATCGTGGTAGTTAAGAGCCTCAAAATGGGCATAGCATTTCACATGGTTGACTTTTGAGGCCCTCTCGATTAGTAGGAACCTGCTCAAGATCTGTCTCATTACTCAATCAAATCAAGCATTTATCTTTGAAGCCACTGATTTTCTTGACTTGCAAACAAAGCTAGAAGGCTATTTAGCTGTTCCAAGGTGACCAGGCTCTAAATGTAAGCAAAATGACATGGAGGCAGTCCTACAATGGAGACACATGCATGGACGCAGCCCTATTATAAGAGACCAAAGTCATCATTTCTAAGGGGAGTCAAAGGGCCCACATTAGGTATGCAACACCAAGGAGGATCCAAATGAGCAAAGGATTGCTAACTCCAAGACCAAGGCCAATACCCTCGACTGGCAATGATCATCCTCCAATGCAATCACATCAGTGTTTTGGAAAAATCATTTTTTCATACATACAAAATTTCTTTTCTTTAATTTTTCAAGAGGAATTTTAGAAAAATAAGTTCATTTTGCATTTTTTTACACTATTTTTCTCTATTTTGGGGTGGAGTTTCTCCTTTTCTCCTTACCCTCAACCGTCATTTTTGAAATTGAAACCGACATGATATTAAGCTGAGACACATTTTTCCCAAACACTAAATCAAAGACCCGCCTTGCACGACTATTGCCATGAGTAGTGTAGCAGCAGGCAATGCCACCTGTCCCCTTGCAAAACCCCTTTTTTCTTGCCTATGTCAGGAGTTCAAGATGTGAAAAGTTGGGAAAGCTAAAAAGCCTAAGTGGTCACGTTGGAGCTCTCAACATTGTAGCATCCACTGACTGACCAAAAAAAGACGAAAGACGAAGAAAGTGTGGATGTGGGACTCTCTCTCTCTCTCTCTCTCTCTCTCTCTCTCTCTCTCTCTCTCTCTCTCTCTCTCTCTCTCTCTCTCTCTCTCTCTCTCTCCTCTGGTGTGGAGGGCCGCAGCTAGGCAAAAATGGAGCTCGTTGGGATCAAGGGTGCCGAACAGGCAGCGGTAGAGGAGTAGGTGGCTTAGCAAGCGCTTGTGGTGAGTAGGACATATATTGGATCTAGAGTCTTGACCTCCTCGACAGTAGAGTATTGAGGTTGTATAAGGGTGTGGGACTCCTGGCGGATCAGCTGTTGGCAGCCAGCGGTGTCAATAGAGGAGACTACATGAGGTTTGTTGCAAAAACGTTTGAGAAGTTGTACATGAATTAAGTGGTGGGTTATGTTCATGATCGAGTTTTGGGGGGTGGGGAAATTCTCACTCAAGCACCAAGGCCAATCAATGGCACTCTCTCTCTCTTGAGAATAGAAATAGAGATACACTCCTCAGCAAGATTGAACAGGATTGGACCTCTCTCTCTCTCTCTCTCTCTCTCTCTCTCTCTCTCTCTCTCTCTCTCTCACACACACACACACACACACATGCATGCACGTACGTTTGAGGTGGACCAACTTATCGACACGTGACACATCTCACAGCTCGTTATTTTCCCAAGCTGCGAAGTAGAGCCACCCTCTTAAAAAACAAAATTAATCACCCTTCAAAATTGAAGGCTGGAGTGAAATTCCATGGCCTTGCTAAAGAGTTTAAATAATATAAATATATATATAGTACTAAGTATTGTGACTTTTTGACAGAATTGAGAACTCAAAACTAAGTCTTTTCATTTTCTACCATCAGGGTACTTACTACTTACCCATCACTTTTAGATTTCAAACCAAATGACTTCTTACTTCCCCTTCACTTCAAGTTTCTTAAGGTTCTTGAAATGAAGGAGAGAGTGACACATGGATGCCCTTTCCTTCCTTAAAAATTTTAAGCTCAATTATATATAGTATAGATAATAAGCGCTCCAAAAAAACCACGCTTTCACACAAAATGATCACGTTGATTATGTGCACGTACATATCTTCGCTGATCCTAAGTGGGCTCAATAGTCCAAATCTCCTGAGCATACCCCCAACACGACTTTTGGTAGTCTGCGCAATCTTTGACAAACCCAACCAAACCTCAGAGTTTGCAAGCGCCTCTCTCAGAGCTCGTAGTTCGTGTAATACTTTCCCCCACTCCCGGGCACCTCCCTCAATCACTGCATCGGACTTACCTCTCGATGCCTATGCATCTACTACAAGGCTTGTCCGATGGCACTAATTGACAAGATTTATCCAATGGTCCACAAGGCCTCATGTAGGCAAAGAAATATGCTTTAGAGCAACACCACCTTTTGATGTTGCTTTTATTACTTCAAAGTTTATGAGCTACGCATGTTATGTGAATAGTTTATTCCTATTTCCAATTGCACTTGGACATCTTTAGGATTGGGGAAAGGAAGCAAACATATGGGATCATGAATGAGTAGATATTACCTTTGCTCTGCTATGGAAGGGAAGAAGCATATGTTTTTATCTTGCTTCTTATTTTTTCCATGACCCGCTAAAACTTTTGTTTATTAGAGATTCCAACCCCTAGCCGGGCCCAAGGTTGAAAAACAACGTTCCTATAGAGAATACTTCTCCCAACTAGTCACTTCGGATAAATGTCTCATTCTCTAAGAGAGAAGTCAACTTGGACTTCTCAATGTTGCATCTAGAGCCTACGGCTTTGGCAAACATTTGAACTAGAGTCTGTAGCAGGGTGGCTTTAAGGAACAACACAGAGTCATCAATGCCCATAGCTTGTTGCAACCTAGTGACAAGATAATTAACAAACATGGGGGCATCATCATTAGCACCTTCATGTGCAAAGTCAAAGTTATCAATGTTTATTCTACTCTCTTGGTTATTGTCAGCCATGTTAATTAAACTTATGTGTTTACTTAGTGTATGCTTTGGCAATTCAAAACCTTAGTTGCTACTCCTCTTAGCCTTTGAAAATAGGCACTTAAGTATCTACACCCACGGCTCGAATTGGTTAATTATAGAGAGTAGTGGAGTGAGTCTAACATAGCAAAGCTGCCGAGGATAGCTCCTTTCGGACTTCTTATGGCTCAATAATGGTAAAACCGTTGGCAAGTCTAAAAAGACTCCATTATTAAGACCAAAACTCTTGAGGTGTGCACCATATCCCACATAGTGGCCTCAACAAAATCGATAATAGATCCCAGTCGCACTTACCCTAATATTATTAACAAAAACAACCATTAATAGGCTCCTTAAGGACCTCTCTTCTTAAGCAAGAAAAGAGAAACCAAATGCTTTGATACCTATGTAATGGAAATGGCCTATGAACTTTGAGAGTAGCGGAATTAGGAAATTAAATTAAGTACTTTTGTGAGATTACTTTGTGAGCATAGCGGGTGAACTTAATTGATGGTAGCAACATGAACATGGTACTTAGTTATCTTGGCATAAACATGGTACTTAGTTAACTTGGCATGAACAATACTTTTGAAAAGAGAGGGTTTAGAGAACATGACAATAGTTGAGGACCGGATTGATACGGAGCCGGTCCTCCCTCCAATAGGCATTTGTATTATAGTTTCTCCCATCAAGAGAGACTTGGTACAATACAATCTTTGTGTTCCTTGTGACCTAGGTGATGCAATGAAGATGGAAATCTTCATGCATCACAAGCATAACATAAACTTTGTAAAAAGCATTAACTATCCCAAGCCTCAGTCCTAAGGCCTCAAACACCTTCGAAGGTGGAGAGAGCTAGCGGGGAATGAGGATAGGGAAGAGGAAGAAGAAACATTCCATAGGAGAAAGAAATAGTTCCTCACTTATCATCACTCTTCTTGCTAGCATATGTAATAGCATAGTAATGAAGATGGAGAAGATGGCAAGCTTAAGCATTGAAGCATGGCTCTTGGTTGGATTTGCATTCCATAGCCAAGAGTGTTGGTGTAGGCTCTCACTTCTCACAATCTTGGAGAAGGAGGTAGAGTTCCTCAACTTTCACCAAGTGAGAATGATCCACAAAATGAGTGTGTGTGTGTGTGTGGTGTATATCCCCCCAGCACCCCCCTTGCTTTCTTGGGGCAGGTTGTAGCTTTTACACATGTTTCAAGCTCATTGAACCCCTCTCCCCCTAGCCAATCACATGCAGCATGCATTCAAGTACATGGGTAGTCTTTGGAAAAGTGTCCTCCTTACCCCTTAGAGAGAGAGAGCTTGAAAATATCTAGATATTTATTGGATGGAACTAGAAGCTCATTGGGTCCCTCTTTAGCCCAACCAATAGCATTCAAGCACACCATGTGGTTAAGCTTAGGGAGAGTTTGACATAGGTCCCATGTGCCCTTTGAGAAAAGGGGTGCCCTTTGGGTGAGTGGAAGGTTAAGTCGAAGAGTCCCCTAGCTTTGAAACTTTCATGCATAGGAAGCTTATCAAGCACCTTCCTCATTAAGTTTGTAGGGTCTCTTTTTGACTCAAGTACCTTACCCCCCAAGCATGGGAACCTTCTCAAGCAACTTCCTCATAAGTTTGTAGGGTCTCTTTTTTACTCAAGCACCTTACCCCCCAAGCATGGGAAGATTCTCAAGCACCTTCCTCATTAAGTATGACAAGCACCTCAAGTACCTTAGTCATCAAGCACGAGAAGCACCTCAAACACCTTAGTCATCAAGCACGACAAGCACCTCAAGCTTCGGTTGGGTTTCCTCAGCCCTAGCTTGCCTAAGGTCAAAGGACTTTTAACACTAACCATTGGAGGTCTTTAATGAAGCTAACCCTAAGGTCTTTTAAGTTCCATTAGATGCACATTGCTCTTTGATAGACTACCTCATTTTGGACCCCTATTGAGATGTAACCATCTCTCCTCTTGGTCCTCTGCTGAGGTAAGTCTAGAAGCACTTATTGCACATTGCTCTTTGATAGACCATCTCCGTTTGGACTCCTATTGAGATGCAACCATCTCTCCTTTTGGTCCCGTGTTGACATAGGTAACTCTTGTTCCTATTTATTCTCCCACATTAAATGATCAGTTTAATATAAAAAAATCATTTGGTAAAGTTAGATATTATATTTTATGACATAATTGATCCTAAACATACCCCTAATCCATGTTACAATTTTTTCATTGCTCTACTATATTTCCATCAAGGACCTATCTTCTTCTTCTCATTAAGCATTCTTTTTTTATTTTTTGAAGGCACTTTGCCTAAACTTTGTACAATTAACACCCCACATTTTCCACATTAAAAAAGCAAAAAATAGTTTGTTTGTAAACCATCAGAGACCATCACAATATTTTTACTTGAAATGGCATGTTAAACCGAAGTTGGTCACCTTCAAAGTGTCTAATGAGTGTCAAAAAGGCCTTTCTTCTCTCATCCTAATATCTTTTTTATTTTTTTGCAAAATTCACAATGTTGAGTGGATTATATTAATATATCAAAAAAACTATATATTTATGGATGCCTAGCGTCTTGTTCCACTTTTATGAGTTCCTTTTCTTTCCATTGGGTTTTCTTGGATTATCTATGTGAGCTTAGCTACTTCCAAAGAGTTCTCAAAGATCCAAGAGTCTATTGTCTTCCAAATGTGTTTAAAGTAGCAATACCTCACGGTTTGTGTAGCGATGAACAATGCATGGCTTTTAAACGTCTTTCCTCTCAAGAAGAGGTCATTCTTGAAGAATCCTATTTTCCAAAAAAAATTGGACCCATTTGCAGATCTTGCATGCCAGACGGACACTCCTTGAATAGGTGCGATAGGTCTTCAGACACAGTTCTAAATTGGGAGCATTTGTTTGGACCGATTTCCCTGGCAAGGACATTTACTCCAATTGGCATGGCTCCCCATAGCACCTTCCATAAGAAAACCCTCATCCCAACATGGTGGAATCTAGGAAAGATAAGATCCACCTAGGAAAGATAAGACATGCCCATATAGCTTCTTCATAGAATTGGAAAAATCTAAATGGGAAATTGTGTGTGATAAATGGGCATTGGTGGACCTCTGGTCTATAGGTCTGTGGAGTAACTTGTCAGGATTCACATATGCAAGACTTCAATACGCTAACATAACACAAATGCTAGTGCTCTCACGAAGCTAATTGGCTACCCCCATCTATCAAAATGAAGGTTGATAACTCCTAGAGCATATTAGATCATTCACCCATATGAATCAAACTAGGATGTATCAAAGGAGAAGATCAATGCTCTAGATGGAAAAAGAAGAAGTAGGTCCCGAAAACAACTTTTTCTGGGTCGTATTAAGCGGAATCACTGCAGATGCGAAGGTAGTTGCGCGAAGCAAGGTGAAGACGATCCAAGCGGTCTGGCATCTGTCAGGACAGGTGGCGGCAATCAAGTGCAAGAGAGTAAGCACCAGTTCCGAAGGGCGGCAATCAAGTGGCGAGAAAGCTCAACCTGTAGAGCACGCAGGTGGTAGGTGTCGAGGGACGGGAGGAGGTGGTCCCATAGAGTGCTGCCAAAAGGCGATGGACTGGAGGCTTCTTTTTTAAAAGCTTGGCATGTCAAAATAGGGAGCGCGCGAGCTCTGCAGGCAAGAGTGCCGTAGGATCAGGACATTTGCAGGTCGGTAGAGTCTGTGTGTCTCTCTCATGGGGTAGGATGCAACCAGCGAGAAGAAGATGGAGTGTGCAGGCGATGGCGAGCAGCGATTGCATGGGCAACTATCGCAGGTGGGCACACGAGAGGACGACGGTAATGGAACAGTGCATCGCTTCACAGAGAATGGCGAGAGGGTGGGCGCTCAAGCAGAGTGGGCTCGTGGGAACTGGAGCAAAGTCTAGGGGCTTTACGTTCTCAAGAGTGGGAGAGGGAATCTCCGAGTGTAATTAATTAATGAAACAAGACAAGTAGACCAGTAGTAGCCGTTTCCATGTCCTTCAAGTTCAAGAAAGCACCTTTTAAGAAGCCTGGCCTAAATGGCAGTTGGAAAAATAAAAAAAGATGTGAGGGTAAATAACCCAAGAGCTTGGGACACTCTTGCTCAGAGCATCCAGGCAACGATAGAAAAAGCAAAGCCCAGGATGAAGAAGGCTCGTGGAGGGAAATCATCAAAAGCTAAAGGAATAAATGAACGTAATAACTAACAAAAAGAAAAAAGGAATCGACATAGCACTAAGCTTGTCAAAAATCTTTAAACCTTGGGTAGATTGACTAAGGTACCCCACAAATTTGGCCTCACTTTGAGTTAAATTAGCTAATGGTATGGCGAAGCACAACAGATGGTTTGACACAAAAAGTGGATCCTACCAACAATTAATAGCTCAAACAATTAATAGCTCAAAGAAGTAAGGAAGATAAGGTTATTGTCTAAAAAGATCTACCTTAAGCCTTAGGCTGCCAGTCAAATGCACTTCTACGGAACTTTGAAAACCAAGAAGAGATGGAGTACCATCACAACAATCATGACCAACACACGAATGAAGAGCACCACAGAGACATAATGGCCAAAATGATGGTAGATCACTTGAGCAGTATCATAGGGAAAACAATCATCAATCTAAAGAGGACAAAAAATTTACGGGAAGCACTAATCAACAATGTGAACAAAACTATAGCACCAGTAGAAGTGGACCTCCTAGAATGATCAATCATCAAAGAGGAATGGTCACTTGTCGTACATTCCTTGGGCACGGAGAAATCACCAAGTTGGGACAAAATGAAAATAGAGTTCTTCAAGGAGTTTTGGGATGACCTAAAAACCTCCATCATTCACCAAGGCAAACGAAGCCCTTTTAAACATGTATGCGGCTCCCAGGCAAAGCACTAGTGACCTGTCACAATGATGGTAGTGGCATACAAAATTACCACTAAAGTTATCACCCTAAGGCTATATCTAGTCATGGATAAGGTGATCACTCCCCATCAACATGGCTTGATTAAAGAAAGGTCAATATACAACAACATTCTTGCAATGATGGTCGGCATAGAATACACAAATCTCACCAAACAAGAATGTATCCTCCTCTTGGTTGCCTATGATTGGGTCTTGTGGTTGTACATTGAAGAATCATGAAGGTTGTGGACTTTGGTCCAAGCAGCAGCTCATTAGAGCTTCACTTTAACAATGGAGTTATGGGAGCCTTTGAAGCCAAAAGATCAATCAAACAAGGCTGCTCTCTAGCCCCTCTGCTCTTTGCTATTGGCTCTCATACCCAAGAGACCATGATTGAGAAAAGTGCAAAAAAAGGGGACATTCACGGCCTCTCTCCCCCCAGTGACAAATGAATTCTAGCCAAACCTTTTTATTGATTGGGTGATCAGGGGATTGTAGTGTGATACTCTGCTTGTCCACCTGCATTTGCACATCTACTTTGGCGCACTTAATGGCCTCATTTACCTCAACTGCTCTTGACTCTTCTTTTTTCTTTACCTATTTCTCACTCTCGTCCACAACTGAATCCCTACCACGGTCTTGGTTATCATCCCCCACAGTAGAATCTTGCACTTTAGGATAAGAATTTTCTTTAGCCTTCATGGGGCAATCGTTGGCAAAGTGACCAAATTTATTGCACTCGAAGCCTGCCCCAAAGTAGGTCCCAAAATTTAGAGGGATACTGATGAGCCCAACTCCAACATTGATTACCATGCTCTTTGGTGGTGTCTTGCCAAAATTCCAGCCTATACAAACCCGATTGGAGGCCCTGTCAAATCCCCTTTTGTTAGGAATAAATAGAGGGGTTCCCAATTGGTTGGCAAGCATCTTGATGTTATCCCATAGCCAGCTAGGCAGGCCCACAAACTCTACCCAGACTTGATGGATCCCCTGGAGAGATTTCGTAGAGTCAAATACTGGCTCCCATGGCACCACGCACATAGTTGTCCTATTAAATGTAAGGGGACCTTTTTCTAGGATCTTGGAGACATCGACTCGTCCTTGAATCTGACTAAGCAAAAACCCTTAATAAGGTAATTAGTATTTTTTATTGCTCCCCCATGTCCAAGACCATGTGGTCCCTGAATCCATTGAATCATTTGGTACATATTTGGGACTCTTCCACTGAAGCCAAACATAAGACTAAGCATAGCTTGCATAACAAGTTGATTTTTAATAAGAGCTGGTGGAATTGCCACTGTGATCACCTCCGTAACCTCCACTTGCTGCGGAAGGGATTTCTACAGAGCACTCTAGGCTCTATCTACCATCCCTTAATCAGATACCTTGTTGGATTCAGCCTGCAAGCTAGATCTTTTGTTCATGTTTGATCTTGTCTCCATATGTCTGTTGACCTCTTTCAGCTCCTGCTCTAGTCGAGTTTTTGTACCCATTAGGAGATTGTGTCCCCTATCACTAGATGTCTCAACTGTAGAGCCATTTGCAGATTCCTTCGAAATAGAGCCCTTTAGAATGCTTGCAAAAGTTATGCCAAGCTTGAGAGCTCAGGTACCATCTGTCTTTTGGATTCCATTGGTAAAACAATGTTACCCTGTGGCTCACCTACCTCCACGGTCTTTACCTCGAACTCTGAGCCTTTAGCGATCGATGCTTGTTCCAATGACTTTCCTCCATCTTTTGGTGGATGGAGCTTCTTGATTGGTGTGACGATGAATTGCCCTCCCTGCCCTTTGATCTCATCTTTGCCCGTCATTACGATTTCATTCCCTGGGTGCGAGACGGCGCCGATCATCTTCCTCCCTCGTCTATCCCTTCATTGTTGCTAGCATTTGTGAGAATTTTTTAATGTCCTCTCCATGGCAAGTGTACTCCACCTTCCATGGTCTGTGAGGGCCTCCTTTCTTCTTCTTCTTCTTCTTTTTTTTCCCTCTTCTTTCTTTTTGTTTTATTTTATTTTGTGGGAAAGCTAACGATGGATTGCGATCGACTTCCCTCACTAACCTTTGGACCTCAATCGATGAATTGAGCCTCAGACCCTAGATTGTCTTCGATGGCTCCTGAGCATGACCCGTAGCTCCACACTCCACCTTCTCCCAGTCAAGGATGGATCGTGATCCTTGATGGTGGGTCACGGTGGGAGATGGAGACCTAGCTTGTGGAGACACTATGCTCACAGAGGATGGAACGTCACCCTTAATGATGGATCGTGATTGGAGCTAAGGCCTAGTTGTGGGGAAACCTACACCTTTGATGAAAAGCTCCTAATTGAAAGCGATGCATCATGATCTATTCCCTTCAAGGGGCACCCTCAGCAAGAGATCTTATGAAGGGGATCTGGCACACCTCTTAAGATGAAGAATCACAATCCGTGAGCAACTCCCAACAACATGCAGCTAGGCAAACACGCACACTGCAATAGGCCCAATAGATGAAGCGACCACCAACCAAGAGCACGAGGCACACCCACAAGCTCACAACCCCCAACCACAACACTGCCTTCACTGATCTTAACCTCCCTCCACTTCACTTACATGCTTATCCTTTTACTTTTGCACTTTAGATTAGATTATATGTTTTGTAAGGGTTTTTTTGAAGTGAACCAATGAGTGACATGTGGAGGGTCTCTCCTTGAAAATTTTAAGCTCTATTATATATAGTGTAGATTATAATGGATAATATAATTTTATATTAAAACTCAACAAAAATTCCATGCGGTTGTAGACCTCATTTAAACTTACTCTCCATAAATCTCATTCCCCCCTTAACTTAGGCGTGCCTTAGTGCCTCTTCACCTTGGTATATCTTGGCTAAGAATTCATTTGTCTAAAGAGGGGCATTGAGTAGAGGGTCACACATACTCTTTCTCATCCTCTTATTTAGGTTGCAAAGCATATCATGTTAGAGGGTCCACTACCCGAGGGATGGGTGGGGGTGGTAATGAGCACTTGACCCCACAATAGAACCAACTATGCCTTGGCTATATCTTCACAACTTTGAAGATGGGATCAAAGCCCCCCATGAATCTAGGGCCTCGACATCAATTGGGTGCTGTAAATCTTGTTGCCAAAGTACAAAGATAGACTCAGAGGATTGAACTCACAAACTAAGGAATAAAGCCATGTGCCATAACCACGTTGCACGTGCATGCCACGTGGAATGCAGACGTCATCCTTGAGTTTTGATGTAACATTGTATCAATACAGAATCAAACTCAAGTACCCTCAAGTTTACCTTTGTACTTCGGGGACAAGATTTACGGCACCGAATTGATGTCAAGGCTCTCTCTCTCTCTCTCTCTCTCTCTCTCTCTCTCTCTCTCTCTCACACACACACACACACACACACACACACACACACACATTCAAGGTCCTCTCTGGTTTCAAGCTTGCAGAGAAAGGCTTTCATCTCTTACAACTTAAGGTTGAGTTCCCATGGGACTTGTTTTACAAAGAGGTATTTCACAAACATCACACAAAATAATCCACTATCTTTCATGGCCAAGGGTATGAATGTTTTGCTCACCGGAGATTGATATTCCTCTCTTGCTTCACTCATATGTCTGGCCAACCTTTGTCTTTTGACACAAAATACTCTTGTTGAAGTTGTTGAAGAGGTCTTTTTTTTGCTATATGTCGTTTCTTTCACTTTCCGTTGATATTTGTGTTACTGAAGTTAAAAGGATTAAAATTCCTCATCTCCTAGTGTAATGTTGTGTTGTGTGTATATCCCTACCTAGGTCCCCAAACGACTTTTTCATTTGTTTTATATAGAATCTCAGTAGATCCATTTTTTCTTTTTGTGGAAAAGGGGGGAGGGGGGGACACTTGGAGATAGGGAGAGAAGAAGAATAAGAAGAGAGTTTTAACGTTGCAGGAAACTATCCCGAGAGGCCTCTCTCTCTCTGTCTCTTGTTCTCTTCGTGCGCATCGTCTGGCTCGGTAGGAGGAGACAGAAACAGCTGTCGCTCCATGGCAGCACCTCATCCCTTTGATCGTGCCTGCTCTCTCTCTCTGTCTCTCTCTCTCTTTGTGTGTCGGCGTTGCTCCCGATAGTGATTGCGATGGCAAGAATTGCCTTGTTGTGGAGAGATATCGTAGGCAAGGGCTAGTCGTCAAAGAACGTCATGGCAGGTAAAGGTTCAGGCAGGAGAGCGATGGGGAGGTCGGAATCTAACAGTGATGCTGATGGCGCCCACGAGCAGGTCGGCAAATTGTGAAGAGGGGTGTTGTTGCCCACTGCGTAGTGGTGCAAGGAGATGGGGCGTAGGGGATGGTAGGCCAGACCAGGGAGGAGAGCAAGGGGATGGTAGGTCAGAGCATGGCGGGCTGAAGGTGGGAGGGTGCGAGAGCTACGTGGGAACCCAGATCACCTTCCGAAAAGCTAAGGGAAGGGTATCTTACGGGGCTAATTAATTAATGGATTACATAATATAGACCCAATAGTAAGTTTCCTTCTCTTGGATTGTGTCTATTTCTACTTTCTACTTCTTTTTTTCTTCCTCCTGTTCAACCTTTCTCTTCAGCTCCTTCCTAATTCTCTCTCTTTGTGCATCAATATGATCAATTTCTTCTTGCATTGGCCATCTTTTTTCCTCTTGTTCATTTTTGTACCTTGTAGTTAACCCCATAAAATCTTCGCCTGCCATATCTGCGTCTCTGCGCATTGGGCCTCACATATTGCATATCATACCTGCCGCCGTCTCCCTCATCGCCTTGGGACTCGACCTTCTCGATCAGCCATGCGAAGTGAAGCTCTACCCACTCAAACCCACCCTCAGGATGATCCGCTTGCGAAGTTGGAGTATTGGGATGCTCTGTCCGTGCACGCCTGAGAGAGAGAGAGAGAGAGAGAGAGAGAGAGAGAGAGAGAGAGACTACGGAGTCTGAGAGAGAGAGAGAGAGAGAGAGAGAGAGAGAGAGAGCATGTGCATGCAAATGGCCCTCCGGTCCTATTCGCTTAGGTGCTCATCCTCCTGCCATGTCGAGCCCTGCTCCCGCGTCAGTTTGCACCCGTCCCACCTTTGGGAAACATATCTCCCTTCACGCTCTCTTCCCTCCTCCATGTGTCGTTGTCTATAAGGGGTATGAGCCTCCCGAAAATGGCCACGGGAGGGGACCCCCCACCTAGACACGCTAGCCTCACTCCACGCACTCGTGCACCGTGGGGGCTCCGCGCAAGGTTCCCCAAGGCACGCTATGACCCTCCTTGAGTGCGGGGGAGCTTGAGGCTACGTGGGGCTAGGGACCCGAAACGCAAGACCCACGAAACGCACCACGGCCGCCGACCCACGGAACGCAACTCGACCCGAGCCGGTCCCGTCCGAGCCGGGCCCTCTTGAAGACAAACGCAACTCCGCCCGAGCCGGTCCCGTCCGAGCCGGGCCCTCTTGAAGACAAACGCAACTCCGCCCGAGCCGGTCCCGTCCGAGCCGGGCCCCCTTGAAGGCAAACCCCCACGACCCGAGCCGGGCCCCTTTGAAGGCAAACTCGCCCACCACGCTTCTCCACATGACGGCCCAAACTCCCGGGTCGTCACACTGTCCCATATGCCCTTTTGCAAGCATACAAAATTCCTTTTCTTGAAACCGAGCGGATCTTCTCTGATTCCACTTAATTTGTCCTGCTGGGAAAATTAGAACAACATACTCACTCTAGGTCCCTTTATTTATTTCCTCCTCTGAGGTCCTCTCTTTCTCCTCATCTCTGGGAGCTTGCGATCTTGATCCTTAGGTCACTTTTTTGGCATTGAGGGTGTCCAATCCTTTCACCTCCTTTGCATGATGTTTGGTTTTTTTGGATAAGTTCAAATTGAATTGGTGCAGGTGGTAGCTCATTTATCATTCATGGTGCTTGATACACTAGTCTTGTAAGCATAGGGCTACCATTTATGTAAGGATGATACTTTTCATAGTTGCCCTTGATACTGCCTTCAGTGAGTCGATCAAGCAAATATGGGTCAAAATCCTAGCAGACTACCCAATGTTTTGAGAGCCCAATTTCTATTACCATCACAATGTTTCTTAGTGGTTGAGTGTCCCATGGTGACTTCAGGGCTGAAAGTGCCTAGAGATAAGTCTGAGCCATTTTGATCTCTGAAAACAAGAAATTTTGTAGGTAAAATCTTGGCCCATTAGCCATACAAATGCCTTGACATTGTGAGCCTGCTTTGTTTTGATATGCAGGTTATGATTTCCTACTAGGATGTGAAGGGCTTCGGTAATGGTTTTTTTCCTTTATCTTCACCAAAACTTTGGCTTCTCCATCTTAGCTTTTTCATTGTACTGTATGATACTCATGAGCTTTCTAGAAGTCAGCCCCCCATGGCAGCAATCTAAAGAATTTTTCTAGCTGGATTGTCTTTGCTACCTCCAATACTTCTTTCTAACTGTGTAGTTGCCATAGTTCTCAAGGAAAGATTGTGGCTCTAACGCTCTTTACATCCTTTTCCTGAAACTTCGGTACAGACACAAATTTAGGCAATTTTTTGGGAAATTGAGTCTGTAGGCTCATATGGTTTAGCATCCCACTCTCTTTGAGCTAGTGATTTGAGTCAAGGAATCTTGAAATTTTGAGCAAAAAACTCAAAATAGACAACCTTCGCAAACTCAAGGATGGTGATAGAATTTTCTTTTGTCTTTGATGACCATAACTTGACCATATACACAAAATTAGATAGAATTAATACAATCTTCATCCAAAATTGACTAAAATTCACTAATAAGCTTAGGATAACACTACCTACAAGTAGAAGAATCTACATGTCAAACTAGGGAAAAGTTGTATGAATCATGATCCAACAATTTTCACCAATTTGACTTTCGATGATATAAGCTGGTTCCTTATAATGAATGGGTTCTAGAAGTACCACTTGTTTGTGATTTTGATCACAATTTGGAAATTTAACCCTTTCTTGCAATCTCCAGAGCCTTCGATGGAAAATCTAACTTTGGCTAGGGTTTTAGCCTTTGAACTTTGGAAAGAGGGTGAAATTCGCATGGGATCACACTCTAGAGAAAATTTGTGCATTTGATTTGTGATTAGGGGGTGCTACATGGACCATGATCCAACAATTTAGGGCTTTTGGGATGAGACTCAAGCACTTGTTTCTAGCAGCTATCACAAGCCTATTGAAAAATTTAGATGCAAATTTGAACTTAAAAAGCAACAGTTAGTCCCATTTTTTGTGTTTCTAGCCAATCTCTTTGCTTAAAAGCATATAACTAAGAAGTAGTGTTGTGCTTTATTCCCCTTTTGAAAAATTATTTGAAAAATATGGTTGATAGATTTTCTGTCATAGGAAAGTTGTCTCTGTTTAAAGGTTGGCAGAGCAGTTCCTTCCAATGTCAATCCAAATCCCTCGTATTGTCTGTGGAAGTTTTCTACTTGTTTTGCCCTTAGGATGTGTTAAAAGAGGGATCCATGAGCATGGTGGTCCCTTGATCCACCATACTTTTTGCTTACGCAATTTGGCAACTATTGATGGTCTCATTTTTTAAGGTACGACCATCAATCTAATCGTTTTTGAATCTTTGATTAAAGCATGTCTCCTTGTTTCTTATATTCTTTGAGCAAAACTTAGTGGAGCTCTTCCTGTTGCATTGTCTGCATCTCTACTCCCAAATTGTGACCCTCGTGACCCCACTGGGGTAGTATCTCCTTTGGCATAGCTTAGGTGATTTGTGCTTTGGCTCTTGAGAAAATCCATCCTAGAAGTGTCACATCCCATTGATCCTGTGCATCGAGTCCTCAAAATAAAACTATGATCCCTTGAATTATTGGTCCTAGTTCTCCTAGTTTGGTTCTTTAGCCCTTGCAAATTAGGCTTGGGTCTACCTTGTGGGTTTATAAATTCAGGAATATATTAGGAAGAATTTGGAGCATTCATAAAGGTGTATTTCTATAGCTCTCTTTGATCTACCATTTTGTACTCCCTCCCATATTTGTCTTCTAAGAAGACCTATACTCCCTAGAGGTCTGAATAGGTAAAAACCCACCCATATTTTTCTGCTAAGAAGACCTCTACTCTCCCTGGAGGTTTGAATAGGTAAAAGCATATATGTTTTTATATTTCAGGAATTCGTGGGATTGGACTCTTAGGAACCTGTAAAATTTGTTATGCCAAGCGATACCTTTGATATCAACCTCACCTCTGTCTAAGGAAATTATCAGATTGCCATCCAAATTTAACAAGCTTTTTGGTTAATATTTTTGCAGGTAAGTACCCTTTGTGTTGGACAATGATGGAGTAACCTGTGTTCGAATTTTCTCAATTGGCTAGGGTACATGAATCACAATTCATGTTTTGCCAAATTTGGGCGTCAAACTTTGGTAGTAGCTAGGTTATACTCCTTGAAGGCTATTTCCTTACTTGGTTGATTTCAATACCAAATTCTACTCCCTTATGTATTTTGCCCACTCTCATGCTATTCTCCAAGATTCTTGGTTTTGCAGAGGGCTTCTAACAATTTTTTATTCAAAAGGTTGGTCTTGGTCAACAATGGCTGCATTTGTAGTGGAGCCAGCATTTGCAGTGGAACCACCCTCTTTCTTATTAGCCCCTTTGGCCTACAACTTAGGACACTACTTGATCAAGTGGTCATTAGCTTTACAGTAATGGCAACGCATCTTCTTTTTGCCCTTATCACCTGAATTTTCAGATGAATTGTTGCCAGCAGAAGCATTAGGAGCAGAAGTTTTGCCACTCATAGCTGAACGATAAGAAGCAGCCGCATAGTTGTTACCACCCTTTCTTTGGGAAGCAATAAAAGCGTGTTCAACTGCACGCAGTCTAGTCCTGTTTTTTTGGAAAGTGACTCTTACAACAGCAATGTGCATAATGCATCAAACTTGACAACTTATGGATTTTCTTGGGTCATAAGTCTCCAAGTACTAGCAAAAGTCTGGTAAGAATCTGGTAAGGCATCAAGAATAGTCTGCACAAGGGAACTGTCTCAAATGAATTCAGCCGCAAAAATAAGTTGCTCATTGATATCCTTGACACCAGCAAGGAAAGTGTCCATATCATCTTCCTCATGCATAATCTTTGATTCCAACTCTATATGCAGCAAAGCAATTTTAGTCTCATTGCGACTTGCATAAAGACCTGCTAGAATATCCCAAGCCTGTTTTACACATTTTACTGAACAAATGTGAGGAGTAATGGTGCGCTTCACAAACAACGCAATCAACGCATGAGCCTATGCATCTTTTATATCCCAACGAGCTTGTTCTGTCGTCGTAGGCAAAACAACTCTAATAGCAGCAAGACTTGCAACATCATCTACATCCTCAGAACTAGGGTGTATATCAATGCCCTGCACAATATTCTACACGCGCTTTGACACAAGAACATGTTGCATCATGTAATCCCACATAGGGTAATTGTCCCCATCCAATCTGTCCTTAGCAACAAACATCTTGAACACATCTCTGTTGTTGTCAGCCATGAAAAATGCATGTACCTGATGTGAAAACTTCCCGAAATAAGGAGAAACTGAGTGAGATCAACACGTGCTATATAGCACAACCTGCCAGATTGTATGGGACCTGTTATGCAGTAATTCGTGCTGACAGAAATCCTGCACAAAATGATGAAATTGCCTATGCAGACCTGGTTGTAGTGGAAACGGAGGTCGAAAGTGAGCAAGCGTGTGCTAGAGCTGCTAGCAACTAAGCCCGGGAGGACGCAACCTGCTCTGATACCAATTGTTGGAATTAGGGTTGTAGAGAAACACACACAGCTTGGAGAAGACGAAGGAAGCTCAAGGCACGCAGCTGAGAGTGTGTTACTTAGTGTACAATGAAAAGATAGTTAGCCCTAGAGTGATGGGCGTATATACAATACACGGGGGGAAAAATCTCCTAAAGAGGGAAAAAATGCCTCGGCAGTCCTAGTTTGTTCACACACATCACTACCACATGAATATGGTAACATGATTTTTACTTTTAGTGAAATCTTTTGCTCTTTACCCTGATTTTTGGATCTCTTTGTTGGTCAAACTCCTTGATCTTTCTTGATTATGCCAGCTCTATGGTAATGGGATGTTTCTGGTTCAAAACCCTACAAAGGTATATGAATTGTGATTGATGACTTGCAGGGTTTTGATACCAAATTTTGTCATCTACTAGGAGATTTTATTTTCAAAATACTAAAATTGGAGATTGAAATACTTGACAGTCACTCAATCACATTACTCTTTGCTACCAAATGGCACTCAATCCTCAACCTCTAGACTCTACCAAGTGACAAAAAACCCTGTTCTTGCCACTATGTTGCTAAAGTGAAATGGAGTGGTTTTAAGGTGGTTCTTCCTTGAAAATGCGAATATGGTCACAAGGTCACTCAATCACCGTAGGATTGATTCCCCAGTAGTGGCACCAATGTTAGTAGATTGCCACGAGAGACGTCTATAGCATAACTATCTAGACTCTACCAAGTGACAAAAAACCATGTTCTTGCCACTATGTTGCTAAAGTGAAATGGAGTGGTTTTAAGGTGGTTCTCCCTTGAAAATGCGAATATGGTCACAAGGTCACTCAATCACCGTAGGATCGATTCCCCAGTACTGGCACCAATGTTAGTAGATTTCCACGAGAGACGTCTATAGCATAACTATCTACCACTAACATACTCTATGTCAATACTTACGAAAGCGACTGGGGGTGAAACATGGAGACACGTTCAGTTTGTCAGACTCAACGGAGTGGTATGAGTAGAGAAGTATCGTCATGCAACAACACAATCAACTTACATAGTCTGTGACTACCTACACTCATTCTTTCCTCAACACTTTGATGATTTTTTAAGCCAAATGAGCTCGGAATGCCATGAAATCTAAGGAGACAGTGGACAAGGACTAATAGAATCTATCTACACCCTATAAACTCATATTTTAGAGGTACATAAATCATGACTCATGGATTTATAGGTGTGCAAAACACAAACGGAAGTGGCTTAAAAGTTTCACTTATACATAGGGTCAACTCCCATTAAAAAATCAGCATTTACACGTGAATACCACATCAAAACCTTAAGTTTATGGTCACAAAGCATAGTCACAAACTTTTAAAAAAATTGACAATGCATATAATCAAATGAAAGTGCAAGAGGAGAGGAACAAAAGAGGCAGGTAGGCCTTGCCAATTTTGCTTTCAGGTTGATTTGACAGAATCTTAAGAGATGCTTTGTTTTCTTAGAGGGAAATTAATGATGAATTATGATCACAGTCGTTTGCAACATAGGTTTTCTTCTCATTCACTACATTGTATTCTAGAAAGATTTTCCCCCCATGGGCTACATTTTCTTAAAGTGAAAATGGCTTTACATGCTCTTCAAAAAGTGAGTTGGGTTGTTGTGGGTATTTAAAAGAATATTACTCTAGAAGGGGTATCCACGATGACATCTCCAAACAAAAATACATCTTGATCTCGATAACTAGTATATTTAGGAAGGCCATGCATATTCAAGACTGCTGGGCGTGCCCTACCCGACTCCGAAAACAAAACAAAACATATTCAAGACTAGATGTGGAAGCATTTTGTAGAGAAGTGAGCCATAAACAAGTAAGGATGTCTCTATTGATAAGGGAGAAAAAGTCCAACGGTGTCTCTATAGGCCTTGGAATTTTCTATTCCCCCACCTTGATCTTTACGAAACAATGAGTTATGGATCAAGAAGAAGATGTAGCCAAAACAACTCCAGAGTTTGAGTAAGCTCTTGCTCAAATCATCCAAGGACACAAAAATGTCAAAGCTGCTACTGCTAATTAAGTTGAGGACATAGCCTCCAATTTTTCTCATTACCATATCATCAACAAATTAAAGGCCTTTTTTTTTTGCAAAACTTTCAATGGTGAGTGGATTACATTAACAGATCCAAACAATTACATATTCCTTCCATGCTTGTAACGAGCCATAACCGCTTCAGTGGTTCTTAGATACATCGGCTGACGGGGAGCCACCCCTTGACCATAAATGAGCCCACACATTCACCTTTGCACGTGCGTTATTGTGGCCCCCAGGGTCTTGTTCCACTCCATCAAGTTCTTTTGATTTTCAATGGCGATGATCGTTACCCTGCTTTCTTGGAATATCTCTACGAACTTAGCTACCTCCAGGGAGTTCTCGAAGATACGTCTTCCAAATGTGTTTAAAGTAGCAATACCTCACGATTTGTGTAGCAATGAGCAGTGTATGTCTCTTGAACGTCTTCCCTCTCAAGAAGCGATTTTTTTTTAAGGACCCATTTACAAAATCTTGTGTGCAAAACTACAAATCGTCAGACACTGCCTGAACATATGAGAAAGGTCTTCACAAGCCGTTCTACATTGATCTGTCCCTATCCCTCTCTCCTGAATCTTCACCCCCGTCGGAAGAGCACCCCTAATTACTTTCCATAGAAATGCCTTCATGTGATGCAAAACCTTTGGCGCCCAGATGTTCTCCATTACTTGCTCCCACCTTTCCTCCAACCATTGTTTTTTCCATATCTTGTTAAGGGGGCTAGACCAATTCTTCTTTAGCATCATTGTACGGTAAATGCCTTTAGAATAGGGTTTCCATGAGAAGCTGCTTCCGGGCCATTTCCAGTCATTCCAGTCAAACTCCGAGTCACGGATTGGCATCATTGAACTGTCACGCTCTGTCATCACTTTGTTGACTAGCAAAACCTCCAAGCTATTAAGTTGGAATTGGGTTACCAATAGTTCAGTGGTTTTCCATCTCTTGTTGTTATTGTCCCAAAAGTGCCCCAGTCGGTTCAGACCCTTATTATTCAGTTTCCTGGCTGCTTCTATCCAATAGGGATTTTGCGGCAGATCTACAACTTTGGAAAGCCATGGGGAAAAATGTGGAATGGAGTTCTTGAAGTTTCTAGTTTCTTCCCCCCACTTTAGGACTCCCGCTGCTCTGTTGCATTTCCTTATCAATTCCCCTGAGCCTCCCCCCAGACTTAGTGTAGCCCACATCGGGGCTAGAAGTTTGTCATGAAACTCTACCCCTCTCCACTTTCCTTCTTTCAAACCAAGTTTAGTTGCTTCTATCATATCTCTTATCATGATAGCCTAAGCCTGGTCTTGTTTAGCCAAGGAGACTACAAATTTGGCACAGCAAGCTTGTGCATGGGCCACAGGGTTGAGAATTCCGAGGCCTCCTTGATTCACTGGCCGAGCTACTGCCTCCCAACAGGCCCATTGCCATGGCTTGGAGGACTTTGTGTCATTTTTCCATAAAAAGCTTTTTAGTGGTTTTAAGAACTCTTTCCGTTGACATTTAGCCATCTTGAGAAGCAGGCTAGTGAAGGCAATATACAAGAGCATAAAGGCATTAATCACTTTTATCCGGCTTGGGAATGGGAGAAGAACATACTCCCACCTACTTATTTTTGTTCTGATTTTTTCCAGGACCCACTGACATCTTTGTTTGTGGGTTACATCCACCCCCAAGGGGACCCCCAGATGTCTGAAAATATTTCCTTTTGTAACAATCTCCCCCGACCAGTCAGAAGGGTCAAATGAGTCATTTTTCGACAGAGAGATCATCCTTGACTTCTCTATATTGCACTGGGACCCCGAAGCTATAGAGAACATTTGTACAATCTCTAGAGCTTTCCTTACGACTTGGGGATGCTCCCTCAAGAAGAGGAGAGAATCGTCTGCAAAGATTTTTTCAAGTAGTTGGTTGTTTCCTCGAAGAGCCAGGCCTTGCAACTCCCCACGCTCAACACTAGCTGCGAGCGTCGTGATTAAAGGATGTGAACCTATGGCAAAAAGCAGGGGGGCCAGAGGGCATTCCTGCTTAATAGACCTTTTGACCTCAAATGAGCCCACTATTCTATCGTTGAATAGGAGCTCAGACTGGCTACCAGCCCCTAGTGCATGAATAAGACGACATAGGCGAGGCCTAAATCTCAGAGCTTCCATGATTGCTTCTATATATGTTATTCTATCATAAGCCTTATCCAAGTCAAGCTGCAGCAAAATGCACTCTTGCTTTGTGAAAGTTGTGTATTCAATACCTACCATTGCTGCCAAGATGTTATCATATATGGACCTTCCTTTGATGAACTCATGTTGATGGGGAGATATGATCTTGTTAAGTAAGGGGGCTAGTATGAGGGCTACTTCCTTGGCAACAATTTTGTAGGCCACCGTCATCATCGTTATGGGGCGCCAATGTTTTAGTTGAGAAGAACAAAACTGTTTAGGGATGGGTTTGATAAGACCTCTCTTTACACTTATCTCCAACGACCCTTTGACAATGGCTTTGTTGGCCAAACTTGTGACTGGGGCCTTCAGATCATCCCAAAATTCTCTAAAGAATTCTGTCGTCATCCCATCCCAACCAGGGGACTTCTCCTTGCCAAGGGCTTGCAATTCTAGTGAGCATTTGTCTTTGGAAAATGCGCCTTCCAGGATTTTATCTTTTGACTGGGTAATCTTCTTCTCGACACTGTGAAGTAAGGTCCTTCTGGCTTCATCTACTTCTCGGGACTCGATTTCTGGTCGTCCAATGATTTGGCTGAGATAGTTCAACATCAGACTGGCCATCTCATCTTGGTTATGAACTGCTATCCCTTTCTCATCATAGAGCGAGTGGACGTGGCCCTGACTCTTCTTGATTTTCAAAGCCCTAAAAAAATGAGCTTGATTAGAGGCTTCTGGTTGTAAGGAAGTTTCCTTGGAGAGGATCCTTGCCGTTCTGATATCTTCCAATTGCTCGTTAGCCAAGCAAGCTTTGGCTTCAAACCATTGCTTTTGCTCTTCCTCAGTAGCAAGCCCATTGGCTTTTGTGGAGGTAAGCCGTTATACCTCACCTATCAAATGAAGAAGGTGCACCTCCCTAGATATTTTAAGTTGGGGACCCAAGGTTTTGATTGCTTTTTAAATACTTTAAGCAAATAGGTCCCACGCATTGTGTTTGTTAAGATCAACATCTTTTCTAAGCTTACCTAGTGCTTTCTTGGTTAAATCCCTGAAAAGAGGATCTTTGAATAGGTGTGCCCCCCTAACTAGCATTTTTTCCCTACCTCCTGGGGTCCGGTCCTCCTCTTTATTCTTCTTAAAATGTAAGTGCAGGGGTATGTGATCCGAAAGGCTTTTTGTTGGGACTACCTTCATCTCTAGCATCGACGGTATCCAGTCAGCTTGGTGTGAACAGTAGCACCTGTCCAGCCTGGAGGTAGTGCGTGCATACTGGAGACTTGTGCAGGTGAAACCTAGCGTGTTGTTCCATGGGCCAACTTGCCATAAGTCGATCATTGCCCACTTTTCGCACAAACTTTGCCATTTAGTCCTTTTCGATTCGGTCATCATACCAGAGGATCCTATTCTGTCCTTGCTCTTTTCAATCATATTGAAGTCACCAACTAACAACCACTCACCTTCTATAGGAGTATCTCTAAGATGCATCCATAGTTTAGCTCTATCTTTTGCATTGCAAGGGCCGTACACATTCACAATGATGAAGAGATGCCCTTCCCATCTGATTCTAATTCCCAAGATTCTGCTAGAGGAATGGTTCAGAACCAGCTTCGGCTCCAATTCCCTGTCCACAATACTGAGGACACCACTGAAACCGTTACTTCCTTTTCCATAGAAAAAAAGTTTCTTTCCTAGAGCCTGCTTTCTCTTGCTATGAGCATCCAAGTGACGTTGTCGTGCTGTGACACGTACATAGTGGGAACGCATGCTACAAGATCTATCTTGTATTTTTTTAGATACATAATTCTTATAGTGTACATATGCATATTTAAGTATAATAATAAGCCTTCTATCTCATCCTATTATTTTTCTCAAGGGTAACATATCCTTACTCTACCATCAGAAAATACTATGAGAAAAGCATCAATAGCTCCGCCTCTTTAACTTGGGGCAAAAAGCATTGATTCTTTATTTCTACTATTTCATTATCATCTCACACCCTAGCTAGATCCTATATCTAAGGTAAACTCCAATATATATATATTCTACGTATTTTTTATACTTTTCTTATATTTCTTTTTAAATAGCTACTAGGAGAGAATCAAATCCTAGTGGGACACTAGGTGGCATGATTTCAAAGATACACTTATTTTAATGTATTATTGCAAGCATGATTACAAAACTTTGTCAAGGAGCAATGTCATGCTTTCATATGGCATGAGGTGTCCTTGTGAATTAAATGAAAGTCTAGGCTAAGGAGACCACATGAAGACTTTTGCTGCCATAAATGGACCCTATTTTGATGAATTTTTTACACAAGGTTCCAATCTGAATTGGAAAACAATTTTAAAATGAAAATCGTAGCTAATGAGCTGAAGTTTTTGCCCATATTTTTACTTTTTTATTTGGAGCCACGGTTGAGGAGATATGATCAAAATACTGGACCCCAGTCTGCCCACATCATGCAGGGACAGCTCATTTCCAACTTTTCCAATTCCTGTTCACACTGGCTCCTCTCTTCTTGTGTAAACCCTTGGGGGTTCCCTTCACTTATAAAAGGGGACCTCTTCTTCCTTGGAAGAAACTCAAGCATTCAAGCCATTGATGAGAGTAATTCTTGAGGGAGTGAGTAGTAATGCCTAATTGTACTTAGCCATTAACATAAGCCCAAACCTACACTTTCTCCTAGAGGGAGACTAGCCATTCTTGCAACAAGCTAACCTTGGAAGATCAACTCTAATCAAAGAAGGTTTTGCACTTGGTGTATCAATCAAAGTGGAATTATCCACTCTTCTTCTCTCTCCCATCAATAATGGTGCCGAAGGGTTTCAAGTAAGATGTGTTCTACATTGATGTTTTCTTGATTTCCTGTTGTTTTCATTTTCATCTCTAATCCAACATATATATATATATATATATATATATATATATATATATATATATATATATGTATCTAATCTCATCTCCTTAACCAAACCTATCTCTCTCATTCTTAGTAATTCATCCTCTCTAGGTTCTCTTGCTACAGGTACATCTCTCCCCGCAGTATCCTTATTGCCTACGGGCAAGAATAGGGCTTGGGAGGGAAACTTCTCATCTCTTCACTTCTCTCATATCTACATTTCTCACATACTATCCTAGATGAATAACCCACATGATGATCATTTCTATCGCTTTCACTCTGTACGATCTATTAGAATTAACGTATGGATTAGCCGTAAAATACACTTTCAACAACGTATAGTGTTTCTCTTCGGCCCTGAAAGGCTCAATGAAATACTTCTATCACCGGATCCCATCATACTACCTCTCATAGACTATAATTTTTCTTTTGATGTAAGCGTAGTTATCTTGCTATGAACCAAGAGGATTTGTACACACAATTAATCCCAATCACTAGACAAAATATATATATTATGGTAAGCACAAAACTACAATTCCAAAGAACAATTCGTAGCCTATTTGGTCAGCCAAGATTGAATGCCATTAACTCATCCATTAACCCTTTCATATTACCCATGATACGATATGACCATAGCCTTGATGTTTTCATCTTCGTATTGTTTTGACATTCTCTTTTGCGTTCTTTCTTTGTGTGTGTGAATGCAAGAGAGAAAGAGTGAGTCTTCTTTGATTGCACTTCTTTCCAAACCCTAGTCTTCATGGCATCTATGGTTTAACTCCTTCATATAGTTTTTGTTGAGTTCTCTCACAAACTCTCACAGCCATAAGCCCAGTGCTTCCCTGGCAAGACCGCAAATTTCTCGACATATTTTTGGTGAACCCGACGCGAATCTGCTAGGGTGAGAGTTTGTGGGTAACCATGGGTGATCATGTTGAGCAACAGGGTATGCATTTTGACCCAGCAACAATGCAAATGTTTCAAGCATTTGCAATGTTCATGCAACAACAACATGCTACTGAAAGAAGGGAGATTTCAGCAACGAAGGCCATACAAGCGGTCGTCAACAGAATGGATCAGTTCAATGGAAAAGATGTAACCAAGTACTTACGCGAGTATGTGAAGGAGATGGAGCTGCATCGCGTGTCAGAAGGTGAGATGATTCAAAGCTTTGAGCTAGTTGTTGCTCCAGAAATTAGGGAGCATGTTAGGGCAATTAAAGATGGGCATGGGAGAAATTGGGAAGAACTCAAAGTAGCTTTAAAGGAGGAATATTTCATGGAGAACTCGAAGAGAGTGACCAAAAGGACATTCTTAGAATGGGTAGTCAAGCCAAAGCAAGGACTATCAATAACAGAGCTACTTAGGGAATTTGAGCGACGCTATGCACAACTCACTAGGACAGAAAGGGCCACACTAGATGCAGAGAAGACAGATCTTTTCTTACAAGCTGCAGGTAAAGAGTTTCAACAAAATTTGGAGCTTCTTCTTGAAGATAAAGATGCTGAGCAAGGACTAAAGACCGACTGGAATGAGGTTGAAGGTGCTGTCTCACTGCTTGCCAAACGACAAAGAAGAAGGGACAAGATGGTAGTAAACACTACAAGTCCTTCCACCTCAACTTCTGACAAAATGGTAAAGCCTACTTTTATCGCTCCTAAGTATGATGAGTCCATGCTAGATGAGCTTGTGAAGGGAATGCGTGACTTGAAGGTGAAGTTTGCAAAGCTTGAAGAAAAAGGCCAACCATCAGGGCCACTTCCTAGGCAAAGATAATAGCCCAAAGAAGGGTTTGTTAATAGATGTATTTGGTGCGATAGTACAGACCATGTAAGAAGGGATTGTGATGATTTTAGTGATGCTTTGTCAAAAGATGTTGTCTTTTTTAAGGATGGTAAAATCCACTTAAGAGAGACAAGTCTACCCTTGAGAACAAACTTTGGGAAGGGGGGAATGCAAACCTTAGTTGAAGATACGGCAACCAAGCATGCCACCTCTTCAGTTGAGGGAGCTACTTATGGAGTAAAAATTGAACATTTTTGTGATGAAGAGGTGAGTGACCATCATGGTCAAATTTGGCCAAATGTCATGCAATTAGCTAAAAAGGGAAAGCTTACAAAAGAGATTCTACATGAAGCAGGTGATTGCATACGTCTAGAAACAGGATGGAATGATCCAGTGGACTCATTGTCAGTGCATGCCTACATTACAAAATGCCAACAAAATGAGGCAATTGTAGAAGAGAAGCGCAGACGTGAGAATGCTGATGAAGGACCATCAAAAAGAGCTTCTAGAAGTGGGGGAAGAAGCGACTCAATGCCTTCTCAAACACCCTCAACACAAGGAGCATCTCCACCTGAAGTACTCATGGAGGAGTCTACAATAGGAAAGAAGAAAGAGCCAACGAAAGGTAAGACAAAAGGCCCAACTTATAAACTACAATCTGATATTGAGGTTGCTACAGATTTAAAGAAAGTCTTGGAGGAAAGGATCTTGAATAGCAAGATTGAGTTTACTCTGAGAGAAGTTCTTGGCATTGCAAAGCGTGAATTCCATGAGGAGATCATTGACATCATCAAGAGAAAGAGGCAAACCCTTGCTGAAGTTTCTCGTCCACAGGTTGAAGGGGAAACCTCAAAGACACAAGGGATGCAACTGCAAAATAAGGAGAATGATGGAGCTGTGGTAGGATGCTACCAATCTAGTGGGAGAGTGAAGCAAGTGTATTTCTCAAATGATGATAAAGAAGTTGAAGATATTCCTAGGAGTTACTATTCACGAAGTCATTGGGCAAGGGCTACTACAGAAACTTTGGTCAAGGTAGGTGATCTTGAAGAGCCATTTGTTGCCTTGATTGACCATGGTTCAGAAATAAACATAATGTCAAAGAGTCTCTACAACAAGTGCAAATGGCCAATGGACACAGATCATGGTTGGATGGTAAAAGTGGCAAACAATTCATCCGGTGAATTGTATGCAGCATGTCCAGGTGTGAAGGTGACAATAGGTGATGTAAAGATTGACCAAAACTTCTTTGTTCAGGATAAATCTTCATATCATCTCATCCTTGGACAACCCTACATTGTGGGAGTTCGAATGGAAACAAAGGTAATGGACGATGGTTCAGCATATGCTAGGATACGTAGCAAAGATGGTAAACGTGCTGTCCAATTTCTCACAGTTTGTGTAAACCATGAAAGAAATCGTGACAACCTCAGAGAACATCCTCTACCAAAGGTAAGCAAAGAGTTTCATGATCATAGAGAAATGATGGGTTTTTGCCAAGTACCTTTGTAAAGCGGGATTGCAGTGGTACAGAAAGAAAAAGGGTCTCGCCTGATCCAAAAATAGGTGAAACTTTCTCAATGAGCTCCTTGGTAACAAGGAATGGATCAGTATGTTTTACAAAACTTGAAGATTTGAAGAGATATGAGAGGCAATATGTGCATAATGTACAAATAGGCATGAAAAAGAGTGGGTTACTAAAGCCTACTGAAAATGTTTTGGGTTTGTGTGAACAAGTTTCTTTTGTAGATTCTATGGGTGAGCTTGATGCTATAATGAGGTCTAGTTTGCATCTTGAAAATGAAGTTGTGGAAGTTTGCTCTATGGAAATGTATCAAGTAATAAAAGCCTTTAAAGAAGACCAAATAGTTGGCCCAGAAGTCCATGTTGAAATTAAATACAAGAGTGTAGCAAAGAAGGTGAAACCAGTAGCTTCACCATTACCACCCAACAACAACGAAAAGATTGAACAGGCTTCTTTACAACCAAGTTTGCGGAATCCTAAAAAGATCGGGCATACCTTCACAAAGGAGTCCTTTCAAGAGTTGCGGATTTGTTGCGAGGAGTTTCTAACACAAGAGGAGACAAAGTGCTTCAAAGAAATGCTTTCAAAGCATGGTAAGGCTTTTGCATTTGAGCCACATGAGATAGGATGTGTTGATCCTTATATTGTAGCTCCTATGGTAATTTTCACAATACCTCATGTGACTTGGAATCTGCGGCCTATTCCGGTTCCAAAGGCTCATTTGCCAAAGTTAGTAGAGCTACTGAATGAGAAAATCAAAATGGGAATCTTGGAGCCTTCTTGTGCTCCATACTCAAATAGGTGGTTCACAGTTCCAAAGAAGAATGGTTCTCTACGCTTCATCCAAGATATGCAACCAGTGAACAAGGTGAAAATTAGAAATGTAGGTACAGGTCCAATTGTGGATGAATTTGCAGAGGCGTTTGCAGGGAGGGCAATCTACTCAATGGGGGATCTCTACTCAGGGTATGATCAATTTCAGCTTGCAATCGAAAGCAGAGACTTGACAACCATGAGGACACCTTTGGGTTTGGTAAGGATGTGTACCTTGCCACAGGGAGCAACCAACGCGGTTGCACATATGATGAATGGGATGAATAAGGTCTTACGTGACTTTATTCATCAAATCACAATGCCTTTCATTGATGATTTGCCTATCAAAGGATGTGAAGAAAGTGACAAAGATGAAGCTTTGGATCTCAAGGGATGTCGCAGGTTTGTGATAAATCACATAAATGATTGTGATAAAATTTTGTCTAGGTTGGAAGAAGTGAATCTTACATTGTCAGGGAAAAAGTCTATGTTTGGTGTCAAAGAAGTGCTCATTGTGGGGCACATGTGTGGGCCATATGGTAGGAAACCTTGTCCATCAAAGGTAGATGCCATCCAAAGAATGAAAGAAACATGCACTAGCATCACTGAGGTTAGAAGGTTTCTGGGAGCATGTGTCTTCTATGTTATTTGGATTCCACATTATGCACATGTAGCTGATCCTCTTTATCAGCTGCTTAGAAAGAATCAAAAGTTTAAATGGACAGAAGCACATGTAAAATCCATGAAAAAGCTAAAGGAGTTACTCTAGTCAGCAACGACTTTGAGAAAGGTAGACTATGAGTGTCAAAGGCAAGTGATTGTGACAGTAGATACCAGTCCTACAGGGATTGGATGGGCAATAGGGCAAGATGACAAAGAAGGACACAGGTATGTGGTAAGATTTGGAGCAAAGGTACTAAGTGCTCGCCAAAGAAACTATCCACAGATAAAGAGAGAGTTATGGGGTATGGTTACAGCCTTGAAAAGTGGGAAAGAGTACCTAATTGGTGCATGTGTGGTTGTAGAAACAGATTGTCTACCACTTCTTGGGATGATTACAAGCTGCTCAACACCAGACATTGCTATGTTGCGGTGGATTGCCTACATTAAGTCCTTAAATCCCGAGTTTAAGCACATTGCAGGTAAAGACAATACAGTGGCAGATATGCTATCAAGGGCAAGGTATGAAGATGAGTCGCAAATGATTGATGAGGGAGATGATGTAGGCACAAAATTCTATTCTATCTCTCATGTCAAAGGTAACAATGTCTGCATGACTAATTCACTTAAATTGTTCTTGAAAGATCTTTATGAAGGTGATTGGCTTTCTATTGGAAGGTACTTGAGTACTCTAACAAAACAGGATGATTGGTCTGAACAATAATTTAAGAGGATACGCAGGAAAGCATATGGGTACTTTTTAAGGGATGGTTACTTGTGGAAGCATCCTAAGCAAAAGGGTGCTACACCACAACGGGCTATATGTAAAAAAGAGACTCAAGTAAAGCTCATGCAAGAGTTTCATGAGAGTCTATGGGCTGGACACAGGGGTGTGTGGGAAACCTTCTCCAAGTTGAAAGAAAAATACTGGTGGAAGGGTATGTATAAAGATGTATCTCAGTTTGTAGAGTCATGTGTAACTTGTCAAATGTATTCAAATGTTCGACATCGTGATGGATTGCACCCTACATATCCACTAGCCATGCACTATAAATGGGTTGTGGATCTAGTCACGATGCCTTTAGGACTCTGGTAGATGAGATACTTGGTTCTTGCACGAGAGGACCTAACTAACCAGGTTGAAGGAAGAGCATTAAGAGCTAAGACCACAGAAGCTGTGTGCAAATTCCTTCTTGAAGAGGTGATTTGCCGTTATGGTTGTGTGGGAAAAATCACTGCAGATCGAGGTGAACTGGATGCCGAAGAATCAAGGGAGTTCTTTTCTAGATTAGGGATCAAGCTTTCTCTTACTACAGCTTACAACCCTGAAGGCAATGGAAAGAGTGAAAGAGGGCATCCTCCTATCATCAAAGCTTTGGCCAAGGCTTGCGAAGGAAGAGTTGGTGAGTGGCCAAAATTGTTACCATATGCTTTATGGGCTGATCGTACAACACATAGCTCAGTAACTGGCTACATGCCTGCGGAGCTAATGCATGGTCAAAAGCCAGTGATGCCGATTGAGGATACAATTCCCACATGGAATGTACTACCTTGGCAAGAGGGGCTTAGTAGGGAAGATCTCCTTGCACTGCGTATAAGGCAGCTAGAGAGAAGAGCTGGAGACATTGAAGCTGCAAAAGAACGACTCAAAAATGCAAGGTTGAAAAACAAGGACTATTTTGATAAGCGACATCGACTCAGGAGCAAAGCAATTGACAAAGGTGACTGGGTTTTAGTGTATGATAGTAGCCTTGATAACCAGCACACAGTCATGCGTAAGTTCTCAAAAAGATGGTTTGGACCGTATGTTGTAAAGCATGTGCATGAAAATGCTACTTACAGCTTGTCTGAACTAGATGGTACAGAAGTAAAGATTCCCATTGCAGGAAAAAGGATTAAAATGTTTAAGAGAAGAGGAGACAATGATCTAGAAGATATGGATGAGAAAGAAGAGAAAAACACACGTGAAGATCAAAGTGAACATGAAGCTCTGGAATCATCCAGTGAAGAAGAAGACAAGGAAGATGTACAAGAGGTCTAATCTTACAAAGAGACAATGTGGCACATACCAGAGGATGTGCAGGTTTAGAGGGGGTGGATGTCGTGCTGTGACACGTACATAGTGGGAACGCATGCTACAAGATCTATCTTGTATTTTTTTAGATACATAATTCCTATAGTGTACATATGCATATTTAAGTATAATAATAAGCCTTCTATCTCATCCTATTATTTTTCTCAAGGGTAACATATCCTTACTCTACCATCAGAAAATACTATGGGAAAAGCATCAATAGCTCCGCCTCTTTAACTTGGGGCAAAAAGCATTGATTCTTTATTTCTACTATTTCATTATCATCTCACACCCTAGCTAGATCCTATATCTAGGGTAAACTCCAATATATATATATTCTACGTATTTTTTATACTTTTCTTATATTTCTTTTTAAATAGCTACTAGGAGAGAATCAAATCCTAGTGGGACACTAGGTGGCATGATTTCAAAGATACACTTATTTTAATGCATTATTGCAAGCATGATTACAAAACTTTGTCAAGGAGCAATGTCATGCTTTCATATGGCATGAGGTGTCCTTGTGAATTAAATGAAAGTCTAAGCTAAGGAGACCACATGAAGACTTTTGATGCCATAAATGGACCCTACTTTGATGAATTTTTTACACAAGGTTCTAATCCGAATTGGAAAACAATTTTTAAATGAAAACCGTAGCTAATGAGCTGAAGTTTTTGCCCATATTTTTACTTTTTTATTTGGAGCCACGGTTGAGGAGATATGATCAAAATACTGGACCCCAGTCTGCCCACATCATGCAGGGACAGCTCATTTCCAACTTTTCCAATTCCTGTTCACACTGGCTCCTCTCTTCTTGTGTAAACCCTTGGGGGTTCCCTTCACCTATAAAAGGGGACCTCTTCTTCCTTGGAAGAAACTCAAGCATTCAAGCCATTGATGAGAGTAATTCTTGAGGGAGTGAGTAGTAATGCCTAATTGTACTTAGCCATTAACATAAGCCCAAGCCTACACTTTCTCCTAGAGGGAGACTAGCCATTCTTGCAACAAGCTAACCTTGGAAGATCAACTCTAATCAAAGAAGGTTTTGCACTTGGTGTATCAATCAAAGTGGAATTATCCACTCTTCTTCTCTCTCCCATCAATAATGGTGCCGAAGGGTTTCAAGTAAGATGTGTTCTACATTGATGTTTTCTTGATTTCTTGTTGTTTTCATTTTCATCTCTAATCCAACATATATATATATATATATATGTATCTAATCTCATCTCCTTAACCAAACCTATCTCTCTCATTCTTAGTAATTCATCCTCTCTAGGTTCTCTTGCTACAGGTACATCTCTCCCCGCAGTATCCTTATTGCCTACGGGCAAGAATAGGGCTTGGGAGGGAAACTTCTCATCTCTTCACTTCTCTCATATCTACATTTCTCACATACTATCCTAGATGAATAACCCACATGATGATCATTTCTATCGCTTTCACTCTGTACGATCTATTAGAATTAACGTATGGATTATCCGTAAAATACACTTTCAACAACGTATAGTGTTTCTCTTCGGCCCTGAAAGGCTCAATGAAATACTTCTATCACCGGATCCCATCATACTACCTCTCATAGACTATAATTTTTCTTTTGATGTAAGCGTAGTTATCTTGCTATGAACCAAGAGGATTTGTACACACAATTAATCCCAATCACTAGACAAAATATATATATTATGGTAAGCACAAAACTACAATTCCAAAGAACAATTCGTAGCCTATTTGGTCAGCCAAGATTGAATGCCATTAACTCATCCATTAACCCTTTCATATTACCCATGATACGATATGACCATAGCCTTGATGTTTTCATCTTCGTATTGTTTTGACATTCTCTTTTGCGTTCTTTCTTTGTGTGTGTGAATGCAAAAGAGAAAGAGTGAGTCTTCTTTGATTGCACTTCTTTCCAAACCCTAGTCTTCATGGCATCTATGGTTTAACTCCTTCATATAGTTTTTGTTGAGTTCTCTCACAAACTCTCATAGCCATAAGCCCGGTGCTTCCCTGGCAAGACCGCAAATTTCTCGACAACGTTCCTGGATGGCCCATCAGTTGACTGCCTTTTCCTTTTTTATCTCCTCCCAGAAAAGGGTACTCTTCTTTCGGGTCTTCACTCTCTTTACGTTCCAAGATTGTATAGTGAGAGACTCCATCATTAAAGAGGGCTCATTGGGATAGAGGAACAAATTCTTGAGTATCCGAATCGTACTCACACTCCCTCTCCTTGGTCTCGGGAGAGTCTGAGGATTTCAGGTGAGGGGATTTCTTTTCTTGCAATACAACAAATGGATTGTGAAGTGGAATAGTGCTCCCCCCTCCTTGCAAGGGGGTGGGTAATGGAGTAGATCCTTTCCCCTCTAGTGTTCTCAGGACTTCGATCACTTTGGAGTCTCTTGCCACTGCCTTCACCCTTTTGGCTCTTTTCAAACCAAGGACTTGAACAGCTGTCGCCGTTGTGACCGTCATAAATTTCAGGGGAGCAACAGGAGTAATGATTACATTATCCTTGCATGAGCCTTCTAGGATTCTTTGCATGGGAATTGAATTGTCCATACTCTTTTCCTGCATCTTTATATTTATTTTTTCGCATACCATAGCTTCTTTATCCTTCCCTGCACTTGCACCTTTGTTACTGCCTCCTTGCTTCTCAACCCTTCCATCGGGGTTTCCTTTTCACTGGGGACCTGTGTTGCTAGAGCTAGAGTACCATTAGCCTTCTTGGGGCAATCCTTGGTGAAGTATCCAAAGTTGTTTCATTTAAAACATGCTCCAAAGTATGTCCCAAAGTTTAGCGGAATAGTGACAAGACCAGCTCCAACATTGATTACCATGCTCTTAGGTGGCGTTTTAGAAACATCCCAGCCAATACAAACCTATTCGATGTCCTGGAAAACCCTCTCTTGCTAGGAATAAATAGGGGGGTGCCCAGCTGACTGGCAAGCATGTTGAGATTGTCCCAAAGCCAGCTAGGCAGACCCACAAACTCAACCCAGATAGGATTGAACCCTTGAAGAGATTCGGCTGAGTCGAACAATGGCTCCCAAGGCACCACATAAACTATAGTCCTATTAAATACAAGGGGACCTTTGTCAAGGATTGTTACCACATCGGAGGCCTCTTTGAATCTCACTGAGCAGAAACCTTTAGCTAGGTAGAAAGTACTTTCAGTTCCTCCTTCATGACCAAGAACTTGCGGGCCCTGAATCCATTGAATCATCTCCAACCTGTTCAGGATTCGTCCATTGAACCCAAATACAAGCGTTTGTTTAGCTTGCCTAGCTAACTGTTTTTTGATAAGTGTTGGTGGAATTGTCACAGTAATAGCCTCGACAACCTCCACCTGTTGTGGCAAAGACTTTTTTAAAGCAGCAAACGCCCGATCTGCCAGCCCGTCTTCTACCAGCCCATTGTCAAAACTGCTTGGTAGCAAGTTCTTTTATTGTTGTTAGGGCCGGACTCAATCATTTTGTTGACTTCCTTGAGCTCTTGCTTGAGTCTAGCTCTTGCATTATGTAGTTTCTCACTATTTGCTCTGATGTACCTTTTCCATCGTCCTTAGAGTCGGGCCCCTTGAGTATGCTAGCAAACAAAATGCCAGGTCTACGAGCTGCTGATACACTTGCCGCCTTGCTTTCGTTTGTACAGATGGGGCCTTGAGGAACCCCGGCTTTGAGGGTTTTTACCTCGAATTTACATCCTTGGTCTGATTCCATTTTTTCTCTTGTTTCTTCAGAGAAAACTTTTTCAGTCGAAACAGTTTTGTCACTTTCAGTAGTTGGAGCTCTTGACGAATTGGGACACGACATTTCCGCATCCAACGGTCTCAAGACCGAGCCATCTCCTACTTCCATAGGTATGACTACCTCTGTGTCGGCTATCTTTTCCGCCGCTAGCATGTGCAAGAATTTAACAATGTCTTCATCTACGACCATAGTGTCAATTTCCATTGCCAAGTAGCAGAGGCCAACTTGGTGCCAAGTGGACAAAAGATTGAGAGGTAGATCTGGCACTGGCTCAATTCATCAATTGGGCCACACGCAATCAAAAGGCTCTGAGGCTTTGGTATGGAGGGGGTACAATGTATAAGGGGAATCCTCAAGGCAAACAAGCGGCAAACAAGCTCTATCAAATAGGTAAAATCTCCTCCCCTCTTAGACAATAATTGCAAGGAGTCAAAAAGGTAAATAAGTGGGATAATAATTGCTTTCTTGCTATTAACTCAAGGCTGGATATTGCAATGACTTTGAGAATCAAAGTAATA
>NC_140934.1:48933019-49115519 GCF_014529385.1 Adiantum capillus-veneris | reverse complement strand
TTCATCGCCTTCTTAGAGAGAAACATAGGATGTTAAGACAAGACATCATGCGAAGGGAGCCCATTACTTAATTCATTCCCAAGAGACATAGGATGTTAAGTCAAGACATCATGTGAAGGGAGCCCATTACTTAATTCATTCCCAAGAGACCTCAAATTTACCTGATAATTCTTGAACTCAACACACACACACACACACATAGAAGGGAGGCGGGGGGGTAGGGGGGAGGGATAAACTTGCCATGATTAGGAGTATGTTGGAGCTTGGTATGACCAACTAGAAGGAGATTTGTCCTTGGTCAATCCGCAAGAATGTAGAGAGTAACTACACTTCATTAGTTGTTCGATCTTACGCTCAAAAAGGTAGACATAGTGTTGATCCAATAGATAGATTTGTGCTTGGTTGATGTGAATGTGAAGGGCACTTAGACCTTGTGTGTTGTCATACATTGTCATCTAGAAGTAGTTATAGTGGTGGTTGATGCACAAGTGTATTAAAAGAGCTATAAAATTTCACTTGAGAATCATAGACATTTGCCCTCTCTTTGAAGGGAAGGAGAACAATGGTTGCTTCAATTCAAGCACGTGTAACCGCGACTACGTGGGGGTCACATACTAGTCTCTAAAAATAAAAATAAAAAGTCTCTAAAGATTAAAGCTCTAGAGGATAGATACCTTCCTTAAAGTTTGAAGTAACAAAAATGACAACTTTAGTCTATCACCTCAAGTTTCAACGTGTGAAAGAACTTTTCAAAATGAAAAGGTTAGTCTTGGGATTTGTGGAGCCTCTAAGGCTTTATTATTTAACCTCTAAGGCTGACAACGTTTCATGCTTTCAAAGGTAGCCCAAAATCCTTGCCTTGATAAATGAGTATTCATTCTTATTTCAAAACCCAAAACATGTCTATCATTAGATTTACACACTCTTCATTTAAATGAGTGTCGAGTGTCTTATTTCGACCAATCATCTTATTTAGCCTATCAAAAAATGCTTGAAAATATAACTTAATCTTTTTTCTATTTTGGTCAGCCAAAAGAGAATGCATCACTATAGCCTTGCCCTTTGGGCAAGCCAAAATTTGCCCCCCTCCATGTGAGGCGCACCCTACGTTTTGATTCCTTGCCTACTATGAGCTCTAGGATTTAGTCCTTGAAGCCTCACTAAATGCAACTAACTGCACTCGAAGATTTGTTTCTTGAACTACTCATTACAAATACAATGAGGTGAAGGCTCCCAGTGGCATTTTAAAACATAAATTCAAAAGGAAGTCATGGGGCTCTTAAATGTGTTAAATGAAAAATGAAGAGACCCATCTATCTATATCTATCTATACTCTTTATGAACACGCAATTCCGGTGACAAATCTTGACACATGGCAACATTTGCCAAGTCCGGCCTTGCTTACTCCGGAAAGCTCGTGATTTTCTTTACCCCACTTTTCCTCACCTCGCAAGAAAGTAACGGCATCAGCGTCGCTTCACCTCACCACAGAACCTGACCTTAAAAGTGCTCCTGGAGAAGCTTACAATGTTGCTCACTGGCATTCATCAAAGGTCTCTCTCTCTCTCTCTCTCTCTCTCTCTCTCTCTCTCTCTCTCTCTCTCTCTCTCTCTCTCTCTCTCTCTCACACACACACACACACACACACACACACACACATTTTAGCTAACTAATCTTTCTCTATGGCTGTAGGTATTCGACCAGGTGTTGAAGTGGACTACAGCTGCGTTGTGTAAAGGTGCTGCTATCTTTTCCAGCTCTCTCTCTCTCTCTCTCTCTCTCTCACACACACACACACAACACCAATGATGCCATACACATTGTAACATTTAATGGCCTAATAACTTATGTGTAGCGAAAATTAGCATGAACATAGTGGGCATTTCATTAGAATAGATTCCTAATGAGAATTACAAGAGTGCTTAGGTGGAGAGAGCAACAAAAAGCATAACACCTAGTTAGATAGCATGAACAATACTTTCAAAAGAGAGAGAAATTAAGCTATTGACAACAGTTGAGAACCGGATTTGCATGGAGCCGGTCCCCCCTCCAAAAGGCTTTGTATTATGGTTTCTCCCATCAAGAGAGACATTGTACAATACAATTCTTTGTGTTCCTTCAAGACTAGCTAGTGCAATGAAGATGGAAGCTTCATGCACTAAGCAAAACACTTAATCAAACACAACTTGAATTATCCCCGTTCTCAGACCCAAGACCTCACACACCTTCGAAGATGGTGAGAGCTAGCAGGGTATGAGAGTAGATTGAGAGGAAGAAGGAGTATCTTACAAGAAAGATGTGCATCTCCTCACATAATCACTCATATTAGCATAGCTTAGCTTAGTAATTAGCTTGGTAGAGAAGATGAGCATGCATTGAAGCTTGGCTCTTGGTTGGATTTCCATCCACATGCCAAGAGAGTGTTGATGTAGGCTTCTATCTCACAAGCTTGGAGTAGGTGATGAGCTCTCCATTAAAGCTTGGGAGGAGATCGATTATTCTTTCTTCACACATGGTCAAGTGTGAGTGTGTGTGTGTGTCAATACCAAGCAAAAATCAGCCCCCCCTCTCTCTTGGGCGAGCCCTTCCTGCTAAATTGGTCTGGCTTTTGCCTCATTGGACCTCCCCAAGTCAAGCCAATGGGTGTTAAGCAGCATAAGTGATAGCCTTCTGACATGTGTCCCCCTTTCCCCTTTTGTGAGAGCTTTAGGTGATTAAATAATTAAACTAAACTCTCATTGGACCCCTTTGCCTCTTGGCCAATAGGAATCAGGCAAGCCATTGGGCTCCTGAATGCTCATTGGACCCCTTGGGAGACTGCCCAATAGTCTTCTAGGAGACTTAATTCTCATTGGTTTCTTTTATTAAATGTTTTTAAATTAATTAAACTAGATTTAATCTAGCTTAATTCTCATTGGTCCACTTCAAGGGTCTTCCAATAGGAATTGGGCACCCTTTGTGGGCATCTGGCTTAGGGAGCTGACATGTGTCCCTAATTCCCTTTGTGTAAAGGGAGCCTGTGTGTGTGTGTGTGTGGCTTTCTCTCTCATCCCCTACTAAATGGGCTCGCCCCCTCCTTTGTAGGCTTTGAAGAAGACTTTTGTACACACACTAAGCATCCAATTTTCCCTAGGGTTGCCCTTTTGGACACAACCTTTGAATTTTGGAACCTTAGCATTTTGGAAGTCTTAATGGGTTGAACCTTAGGGTCTTTTTAGCCCATTGTTGCACATGGCTCTTTTGCAGATGGCCCCCCCTTCGGATCCCTATTTTCCCTCCTTTGGATCCCTACTGTGGCCGGTCTGCTAGCTTAACCAATATTCTAGCTTTTTCTCCCCTGGCCTTCCCCACATTAAATGATCAGTTTAATATGAGAAAATCATTTAGGAGAATTAGATATTGATTATTATGACACACGTTATATGTTATAAGCTTCTTTGCTCTCTCTCTCTCTCTCTCTCTCTCTCTCTCTCTCTCTCTCTCTCTCTCACACACACACACACACACACACACACAGCGCCAATGATACCTCTGCATGAATGTTGTCAGCTTGGCTACCAACTTAGGCTACATGTGTGATTCTACCATCTGGGCGATTATATCCACCCGATTCAGAGCTTATTGCAACTCTGTGTTTTTTTACTTACTCTCTCTCTCTCTCTCTCTCTCTCTCTCTCTCTCTCTCTCTCTCTCTCTCTCTCTCTCTCTCTCTCTCTCTCTCTCTCTCATGCCGCTTCATGTCCTTACTTCGCATGCTGCTAACCATGCAACATGTCCTATTGCGTGACCTTTCAACTGAAGCTACCGACCGTGCTAGGCCTATGGTGTGCATGCCATGTTGCTCACCATGGTATGTGTTCTAATTAAAAGAAAATTGTGCATGTGTGCAGCTGCTCACCATGATATAAGAAGATCACATCTTCATTGATTATGCCTCTGGTGACTCTCTCTCTCTCTCTCTCTCTCTCTCTCTCTCTCACACACACACACACACACACACATACACACAGCCTTTGCGCTTATGTTGGTGGCTTGGCTACCAACATAGCTGCCTCTACGCTTCATCTATGGTGACTCTCTCTCTCTCTCTCTCTCTCTCTCTCTCTCTCTCTCTCTCTCTCTCTCTCTCTCTCTCTCTCTCTCTCTCACAGGTGCCATGGGAAGCGTCTGCGAGTGCAAGTGCGGAGCACAGAGAGAGACTTGTTGTTGGGTGGAGCGCACAACAACGTTATCCTATTGCAACTCCTTATTTTATATGTATTAAAGAATAAGTGTATTTATGGTTAAGTTAGTAGATGGGTTAGTAGTAAGTGGGATGTCCGGCCAGTTGGCCTGAATCCTAACAAACTCCCACTTGAAGGCCAACGTAGCCCAAGTGACTTGGTATGTACAACCGTGAAGCAATCTAGTGGCTTCAACCTATACCCATCAACTCACGGCAATGTGTAAACCGCTCCAAAGCTAAGCCTTTCATCAAAGCATCTGTTGGGTTGTCGTCAGTGTGTACCTTGACCAAATCAATGAGCTTTTTGGCCAAGAAATCTCTCACGAGATGATACCTAACTTCAATGTGTTTCTATTTGGAGTGAAAAAACACGGGATTCCTCGTCAATGCAAGAGCACTCTGCCTATCACAATACATCACTAGAGTCTCATCAATGCCAAGATTTCTATCCAAGCGAGATAACCATACAGCCTCTTTACTTGCATCCGACAATGCAACGTACTTTTCTTCTGTAGTGGAACATGACGTACAAGCTTGAAGATATGACCTGCAAGATATTGCTCCTCCAGCAAATATGAAGACATCGCTAGATGTTGATCTCCTAGTCGACACAACCCTCATAGTCTGCATCTGCATAACCCACAATGGATGCATCACTGTTCCAGAGGCGTAAACACCTGCGGACCATACCTTTGAGGTACCTAAGAATGTGCTTCACTGCTTCCCAATGCTTACTGCCAGGATTTGCCATATATCGGCTCACCACTCCCACTGCAAAAGCAATGTCTGATCTTATGGCCACCATAGCATACATGAGACTGCCCACTACCGAAAAATTTGGTACCTTAGCCATTTTTGCTCGCTCAGCATCAGATTTGGTGCAATTGTAATCAATGATGAAGGGTTGAATATGCAAGGCTTAGACATTAATTACATGTAATCTTTGTCAAAGCCTTTACCAACAGTTATCGTAATCGGGTTATGCATGGATATAAAAAACTTGGTTATTCTTAAGTGGGACCATGGCAAGTGAAGCACATTGCCAAGAATAGAAATTGCAAGGATGCTACATTTATTCAAACAATAATGTTCCATGCGGGGATTGGCCACAAGGATCTACAAATGGGTGCAAAAGACGTGGAAGCCTATCTTATACACAAACGACTTGATCCTAGAAGGGAGTAGAGAAAAAACATCATGCTTGGCAATGCCTTGGTCAACATGTTTGCCAAGAATGCTTGAGAAGCTACCTGTGTGGGACATCATCTCTTGGAGTGCATTGGTTTCGAACTATGCCCAATAGGGATAGGGCCACAAAGCCTATTTTTAGTGGATGCAAAGTGAGCACGTCTCTCTAGATAAAAGCATGATGCTTGGCACTGCCTTGGTTGATATGTATGCCGAATGTGGTCTCCCCCCCCCCCCCCCCTTCTCTATCTATCTTTCTATCTCCCTCTCTATGTATATCCATGTTATATCAATCACATGACTAGGTTTATAATTAATTATAATTTGCCACATGGCGGGCTTCCCCACTGCTCTTTTAGGTGCAGCTATTGCCAGAGAGCATGGCCGAGCTATCTATCTATCTATCGTCCTCTGTATATATATCCATGCTATATGCGTCTCCTTGACTAAGCAATGATAAGTGTCTCTCTCTTTTTAGACCTAAGTTGTTCCACTTCATCATAATTTGTTTCTACTTAACCATACATGTTGTTACCAACATACATTTTCACGATCACTTGCAATTAATTGATGCATCTATTCTCTTTCAGTGATAGATAGCCCTTCTGCTAACTCTGGGAATGTTTCTTGAGGAGATCATGATGCAAATGACGTCGGCATGCCTACACCTCCAGATCGCAATAGCGTGCGAGCCGCAAAACAGTTGGCCAAATCAAGGGGGCAATTGAATTGTGAGGGTCCTTCAAAGCGTTTACAAATCATTCATGGACTTTGTGAATGCAACGAAGCTATCCAACAAGAGTGCAGAAACTACTTACAAAAGGTTTGCAAACAAGTTCAAGGTGAAGAAGATCACATCGCCTTTTGAGAGGATGTGATTTTGGCATTGTAGGATATCAAGGATGAAACTGCACGTTTAAAAATCAATCAAGATGAACTCTATACATTCATGAAAAATTTCCAGCATGAGGTTGTGCAACAATTTTCTTTGTGCTTCAAAGAACACAAGGACCACCTTGAAGCCTTGAAAGCACAAGTAATAGGTTTTGGGTTTGAGATTAGGACCTTTAAAGAACACAAGGAGCAAGTTGAATCTCTGAAAGCGCATGTAGCTGATTTAGGGTCTGATATGAAGACCTTAAAAATTGCAATTAATCGCTTGAATGCCATCGATAGGAGACTTAGTCGTGTTGTCATGCCTAATGCATAGGGGGGTGTTACTGCATCCTATCCTAAAATGTAATGTTTTTTGAACTAATGGTGTAGAAAAACTTCAAATTATCATTGTCATGCCTAACGCATAGGGGGGGGTTACAACATCCTATCCTAAAAATGTAATGTGTTTTGAACTGATGATGTAGAAAAACTTCAAATTATCATTGTAGTAACTCTCTCTCTCTCTCTCTCTCTCTCTCTCTCTCTCTCTCTCTCTCTCTCTCTCTCTCTCTCTCTATATATATATATATATATATATATATAATATATATGAACACATGCATGAAAAGCTCTATGTGTGTACGTATTTGTGTGTGTGTGTGTGTGTGTGTGTGCGCGCGTGTGTATGTGTGTGTGTGTAGCAATACTTCAATTTATCATTGTACTCTCTCTCTCTCTCTCTCTCTCTCTCTCTCTCTCTCTCTCTCTCTCTCACACACACACACACACACATACACATGAACACATGCATGAAAAGCTCTGTGTGTGTGTGTGTGTGTGTGTGTGTGTGTGTGTGTGTGTGTGTGTGTGTGTGTGTGTGTGTGTGTGTGTGTGTGTGTGAGAGAGAGAGAGAGAGAGAGGATGGGAGGGAAGAAGGTTTTAGGGGTAGGGAATAAACAAAAAGGAAAACATACAAAGATATATGAGGGGTAGAAAGACAAAGGGAGAGGTAGCGAGAGGGGGAGGAAAGGAGGTATGGAATGAAAAGTAATTCATGCCAAACTTATGTGACACAAATGGTCTGGGAAAAGTAGATTGGTAGCTCATATTAGATAGATGCAAATTGTCCTATTTAGAAGACACAAATTTATTGACAACCTTTTGGTTGGTGTTAAATTTGTCACCCTAAGTGATTAATATTTAAAATTTTGTATTTAACATAGATGGCGTTGGAACCACAGGTTTTGTCCCCAGAACACACACATCAAGCTAGATTGTGCAACATTTCTCGAAAAGCTAAGCGAGAAACAACACGGGCTAGGGCTAAAAGATCTTTGTAGCGGATCCCATTGGGTAGTTTAGGAGATTGTGTGAATATCATGCATTTAATCCATGGCGGTCAACAAATGGATGCAATGGCTATGCGTATTGAAAACTGTACTACAAATGCTCAAAGCACTAGACCTTTAAATTTACCTTCCGTTATTGGAATTGCCAACAATTGGGAGGGTCAACAACATCCTTGCATTGTTTTTTAAGAAGGAGGATTCTCTAAAATTGAGCATTATGGTCTATATATTCGCTGCATTTATCCAAATGCAACAATCTTGAAGCATGACTCTATGCTTGCCCCCTACCAAGGAAAATGCTTGGTCCACAACTTGGGTGGCTGCTCCTTTTTTGGTGCATTTTCTTGGAAGGTTGAAGGTAGATCTATACACACATTTATAGATAAGTGTTGTTGCTTATCAGTAAAAGTCAAATTACTTCCTTTGAGTGATCCACCAATGGAGCTCAAAGAATTGATGCAAGGTGCTACTACCAAGAACAAAAAAATTCTTAAACACATCAGAGTATATAATAATGTATTGGCTTTTGCTTCTTTGGGTGCTCATGTTGATGAGCAACTTACGCGAGGGAGAGATGTGTTGTCATAATAATCAATATCTAATTCTCCTAAATGATTCTCTCATGTTAAACTGATCATTTAACATGGGGAAGTGCCAAGGGAGAAAAAGCTAGAATATTGGTTAAGCTAGCAGACCGGCCACAGTAGGGATCCAAAGGAGGGAAAATAGGGATCTAAAGGGGGGGCCATCTGCAAAAGAGACATGTGCAACAATGGGCTAAAAAGACCCTAAGGTTCACTCCATTAAGACTTCCAAAATGCTAAGGTTCCAAAATTCAAAGGTTGTGTCCAAAGGTCAACCTTAAGGGAATTGGATGCTTTGTGTGTGTCCAAAAAAGTCTTTGGACATCCCTACTTGGGAGGGGGCGAGCCTTACATGCAGGGGATGAGAGAGAAAGCCAACACACACACACACACACACACAAGCTCCCTTTACACAAAGGGAATGAGGGACACATGTCAGCTTCCTAGCCCAGATGCCCACAAGGTGTACCCAATTCCTATTGGATGGCCTTGGAGGTGGACCAATGAGAATTAGGCTAGAGTAAATCTAGTTTAATTAATTTAAAAACACTTAATAAAATAACCAATGAGAATTAAGTCTCCTAGATGACTATTGGACAGTCTCCCAAGGGGTGCAATGAGCATTCAACGGCCCAATGGCTTGCCTGATTCCTATTGGCCAGGAGGCAAAGGGGTCCAATGAGATTTTAGTTGAATTATTAAATTACCTAAAGCTCTCACAAAAGGGGAAACGGGGACACATGTCAGAAGGCTATCACTTATGCTGCTTAATTGTCATTGGCTTGACTTGGGGAGGTCCAATGAGGGTAGAGCAAGAGCAAATATCAAGAGGGCTCGCCCAAGAGAGAGAGGGGGCTGATTTTTGCAAGGCATTATCACACACACACTCTCACACAGTCTATGTGAGAAGAAAAGAAGACTATCTCTTCCCAAGCTTTAATACAAAGCTCATCACCTACTCCAAGCTTGTGAGATAGAAGCCTACATCGACATACTCTTGGCATGTGGATGCAAATCCCACCAAGAGCCAAGCTTCAATGCATGCTCATCTCCTCTACCAAGCTAATTACTAAGCTAATCTATGCTAATATGAGTGATTATGTGAGGAGATGTACATCTTTCTCATAAGATACTCCTTCTTCCTCTCAATCTACTCTCATACCCTGCTAGCTCCCACCATCTTCGAAGGTGTGTGAGGTCTTGGGTCTGAGACCGGGGATAATTGATGTTGTGTTTGTTAAGTGTTTTTCTTAGTGCATGAAGCTTTCATCTTCATTGCACTAGCTAGTCTTTAAGGAACACAAAGAATTGTATTGTACAATGTCTCTCTTGATGGGAGAAACCATAATACAAAGCCTTTTGGAGGGGGCACCGGCTCCATGCAAATCCGGTCCTCAACTGTTGTCAATAGCTTAATTTCTCTCTCTTTTGAAAGTATTGTTCATGCTATCTAACTAGGTGTTATGCTTTTTGTTGCTCTCTCCACCCAAGCACTCTTGTAATTCTCATTAGGAATCTATTCTAATGAAATGCCCACTATGTTCATGCTAATTTCCGCTACACACAAGTTTTTAGGCCATTAAATGTTACATTGGTATCAGAGCACAAGGTTTCTCTTTTCTTTCTCAAGAAGGGAGGTCCTCGAGCTAGCTATAAATGGTTGTTATTATTAATTGCCAGTGATTGTGTAGAATAGGGATTTTTCAGCCTTGCAGTGCGCCTGCCTTCCTGCAGTTAACGGGGTATCACCATCGAGAGCTATGGTCTTAATAGTGGAGTCCTACGGGGCTTGCCTACGGCTTAACCACTATTGAGCTATTAGAAGCTTGATAGGAGCCGGTGTTGTTTTGGTGTTGCAAGACCCTCTCTTCTATTCCTTTCAATTAATGGTATTCGAGCCGGGGGTACAGTAGCTTGAGTGCTTTTTCTAAAGGGGTAAAGAGGAGTAGCAACTAGGGCTTGAAGTGCCAAAGTACACCTAAAAGTTGTTAGAATGGCTGACAATAGTAAAGAGAGTGAAATTAATGTTGATAACTTTGGTTTTGCTTATGAGCAAGCTACTAATGATGCTCCGATGCTTGTTAACTATCTTGTTTCTAGCCTTCAACAAGCCATGGGCAATCCATATCTCCAAAGTTAAGTGCAATGGAAGCTCTGTGCTCACGGGATTCTCCAAGCTCATTACCATGACGAGAGAACACCTAGGAAGCCTCCTTGTGAGACTACCAAAAGAGGTATCTCTCCGATTCGGGAAGAAGAAGAGAATCCGTACGAAGGGCTCAAGAATTAACTTCTTGATGATGCATCTCCTTCCCAAAGGAGAACTCAAGAGCCTCCACCGAAGGAACGAGAAAGAAGTGAGTCTCCCGCCACCTCGGTGGAGATGGCTCCACGAAGACGGCGGGCTAAACGCTCTCCATCACCACCAAAGCGGAGAAGACCATCACACTCTTCTCTACGCCATAATTCAAAGAGGGATGATAAAAAGCAAGATAAGAAAAAGGCGAGAAAGAGGACACCCTCTTCTCCATCTTCTTCAAATTCTTCACCTTCTGAGGAAAGTGATGGTGCAACCTTTGAACCATCAAAAAGAAGAGGCCATAGGAAATCCTATGCCACATGGAAGAGGTCGTCCAAGCTAAAGAAGTTCAAAGAGGGAGGGAAGAGCATCTCTTTCCTTACCTATGATGGCACCTTTGGTGCTATGGACAAAGTCTTGGCCTTTATCCAGCAATTTGATGCGGCGTTTGGAGATGAGGGCTTCACGGAATGCACTTTCAAAATTCCGTCAGACAATGGTGGTCTAGCCTACGAGCCAACGGTGAAGCTCCACGAACATAGAAAGCTTTAAGAGCTTCCATTATGAAGCAATTTTTGGCCACCGATGCCAAAGACAAAGTACTCACCGAATGGCGAAGCTTAAAGATCTCTCCCTATGAATCCATCCACAAATATGTAGACAAGTTTTGGGACCTACAACTCAAAGCCAGTGTCTTCAAAAAGTTGGATTTTGGAGAGCAAAAGCAACAATTTTGTGCGGGCTTAGCCGAAGAGATGGCAGAGTATGTCAACTCCCAAAGGCCATGCACCATATCGGCGGTAATACACCATACTATGGTGGCCTCTCGAATCAATTTCCAAACGGAGGCTAAAAGAAATAATAAGCCCACGGAAAACAAGGGTTCCAACGAGCCTAAGGGGAAGGACAATGTCCAAAAGTCTCCTAAGGGCAACTCCAACAAAGCTAAAGAGAAGGGAGTTTACAAAGGTAAAAACAAACTCTCTCCTGAAGAGCTTGAGCTTTATCGCAAGGATAACCGGTGTTTCAAGTGCGGCGAACAAGGGCATGCGTACCGGGCTTGTCCCCAAAAGAACAACCGCCAAGATTCTCCTAGAGCTTCCTTGGTTGAAATCCAAGAGGAGGAGACTCACCAAACTCACCACAAAGGATCTCCTCTATGCCATGCTTGGGGAAAGGTAAGAGAACATGATGCTTTTATTCTCTTTAACCCTGGTTCTACTCACAATTTTATATCTATATAGTTGGCCACCAAGCTAGGCATACAAGCTTACGAGATGGGAGATGTCCTACCCGCACATAGTGCTTTCAAGGAGCAAGAAGCTTCAGTCACTCCCTTAATCGAGAAATTGAGGCTTCATGTTCAAAGCTATGTGGACAAAGAGGACTTCTTTATCTCTCCTCTCAAGCATGAGGATGTAATCCTAGGGGCACCATGGTTTGACCGCCTGGCTGCCAATGTTGAAAGGAGAATCTCCTTTAAGTTCAAGGAAAATGACATGTATATAGATGCTAAGAAAATGGGTAACACTATCCCCATTGTACATACACCAGCTATCAACAAGTCAATAAAGAGCTCTATTTCCGTGTACATGATTTTTGTTAAAGATTCTCAAAATGAACCTAATGTTTTAGCAAAAGAAAATGAAAGCAACCAAAAGGAATTAGAGTTATCCAATTTCCTCAAGGGGTTTCAAGATGTTTTTATTGACAACATCCCTTGTGAGCTACCTCCTAAACGAGGTAATGAGGACCATGCAATTGAACTTCTTCCAGGAAGTTCACCTCCTAACAAACCTCCTTATAGAGTTTCTCAAGCTCAACAAGAGAAGATTATGCGGCAAGTGCATGAGTTAGTTGAGAAGGGCATGGTTAGGCCTAGCTCATCTCCATTTTTCTCACCTGTGCTATTAGTGCAAAAGAAAGACGGCACATATCGTATGTGTGTCGACTATAGAGCACTAAATAGTATCACTATCAAGAATAGGTTTCCCGTTCCATGGGTAGAAGACATATTTGATAAGCTACAAGGATCGACCTACTTCAGTAGGATTGACCTACAAAGAACCTATCATCAAATAAGGATAGTTGATCAAGATATTGTAAAGACCGCATTTCGCACCACATTTGGTCTTTACGAATACATTGTCATGCCTTTTGGCTTGACCAATGCACCAGCCACATTCAACCGCTTGATGGAGAAGCTGTTCAGGCCTCATTGAACCTTCACTGGAGTGTTATTTGATGATATTATCATCTACTCTAATTCATTAGACGAACACAAGCAACACCTCCAGGTAATATTTCAAGTTTTAAGAGAGAATAAACTTTATGTTAATCGAAAGAAAAGTGAATTTTTCTTGCAAGAGATTCAGTATTTAGGTCACATTATCTCTCAAGATGGCATCCAAATGGATCCATCCAAGCTAGAGGTAATAAAAGGATGGCCTAAACCAAGGAACCTTCATGAACTAAGAAGCTTTATAAGTATGTGTGCATACTATAGACGCATATAAAAAAGTTCTCACAAATTGCGGGACCATTACATGACCTAACAAAGAAAAGCGTTAGGTATACATGGTCTGCTAAGGAGAACAATGCTTTCGAAAAGCTAAAGAAAAGCTTATCTCTCAACCTGTGCTTACACTACCGGATCTCTCAAAACCATTTGAGGTCCAATGTGATGCTTGTGGTGATTGCCTTGGAGCTTTTCTGCTTCAAGAAGGGCACACCATAGGCTATGAGAGTCGAAGGCTCGACCCTGTTGAGCAAGCTCTAGGCATATATGAAAAGGAACTCCTTGCAGTTCTACATGCCGTACTCTCATGGAAGCACTATTTGTTGGGGACTCCTTTCATTGCGCGAACGGATCACCAAAGTCTTAAGTACTTCATGACGCAGACCAAGCTCTCCAACAAACAAATGAGGTGGGAAAATTTCCTTTCGCAATTTCATTTTCATATTGCTCACATTGCTGGCAAGCATAATCAAGTATCTGATGCACTCTCAAGACGGCCAAGAGTGAATGCGGTTTCCATAGCAACTCACAACGATCTATCTTCAATGATAGATGAGTATGCTATTGATCCCGATTTTAGAGATGTGATTTCAGTCCTTGCATCAGGGACGAAAGAACAACCATTTACTTTACAAGATGGTTATCTTCTCTATGGCAATAGACTATGCGTTACTAGCTCACTACGTGAGAAAGTAATATATGAATCTCATGCTCCTCCTTATGCAGGGCATAGAGGGATTCAGTCTACCTAAAGGGGATTGAAACATATTTCTATTGGCCTACCACGAAAGCAAACATACAAGAGTATGTTTCTAAATGTGTGGTATGCCAAAAGACGAAGTTCGATAGAGGGAAGCAACCTGGATTTTTTCAACCTTTGCCAATCCCTAATTCACCATGGGGGAGCATATCCATGGATTTTATCTTTGGATTGCCTAAGTCTGTCCATGGGAATACGGGAATATGGACGATAGTAGACAGGTTCAGTAAACAAGCTCATTTTATACCTGTCAAAAAGACTATCAAAGCCCATCAAATGGCAACCCTCTTCATTTCACAAATTTTCAAGTACCATGGCTTGCCAATGTCCATAGTGTCAGATAGAGATCCTAGAATGACTAGTAATTTTTGGAAGGGTCTCTTTAAGAATTTAGGGACAAGGCTAAACTTCTCTTCGGCCTATCATCCACAAACGGATGGCCAAAGTGAAATAGCTAACCTAACCATTCTTGATCTACTAAAAGCCTATGTAACGGAAGTAGATCAAAGATCCCAATGGGAGAAGTACTTACCCTTAGTGGAGTATGCTTACAATAACACTGTACATACTTCCACGGGAAAATCACCTTTCGAGGTAATTGAGGGAAGAACAAAAAGTCCCTTGCTACTTAAGGTACATGGGAAGATCTTCGGTGCAGATGAGTATAGGCGAGACCTACAAGAATCTTTTCAAAAGATTAAGGATGCTATCTCTATCTCACAGCAAAGGCAAAAGGCTGCTGCTGACAAGCATAGAAGAGCCCAAGCCTTTAAAGAGAATGATTGGGTCTTATTAAAGTTTCCCAAGGCTCGATTAAGGCACACGACGGGCAAGAATCCTACGAGACACCAAAAGTACTATGCTAAGCTAGCAAAAAGGTACTATGGTCCCTTCCAGATTCTTAGGCCAATCAATGAGATGGCCTATCAACTCAAGTTGCCCAATCATTGGCTCATACACAATGCTTTCCATGTGAGCCTATTCAAGCCTTACAAAGGAGAGTCACCTCAAGAACCAACTATTGAAGACCCACCGGAGATCAAGGACCAGGAGGAGGTGTTGCAACCCGAGTCCGTTCTCCGACATGAAGACAAGGTATTAAGAGGCGGTAAGACTATCCGACGATATCTTATTAAGTTTAAGAATTATCCTTTTGAAGATGCTAGATGGATGCAAGGCATACAATTAAAGGATAACCTAAACCTTGTCAATGCTTACAATGCTTCCCAAGAGTAAGCAAATGTACAAAATGTTAAAAATAAACAAAGTTCTTCCCAAGAGTAAGCAAAGTGCACAAAAATGAAGTAGTATGCATGCTTAGATCAAGTTTGCGAAGAGGACGTCTTCCAAACACCACGTAGAGCTTGTCACTCTACTATGGAAGACTGATAGGACTAATGTGCAGACATGCTTGCGGCAGCCTTAGGCTCTCAAGCACCAAATGGACTAGTCATCCATTGTGGAATGATGTCGTAGGGTAACATAGGGATCCTCTACCCGCTAAGAAAAGGACTCATGAATATGCTTTATCTTCTCTACACCATAGTCGAGGACGACTATGATTTCAAGAGAGAGATAATGTCATAATAATCAATATCTAATTCTCCTAAATGATTTTATCATGTTAAACTGATCATTTAATATGGGGAAGTGCCAGGGGAGAAAAAGCTAGAATATTGGTTAAGCTAGTAGACCGGCCACAGTAGGGATCCAAAGGAGGGAAAATAGGGATCCAAAGGGGGGGCCATCTACAAAAGATCCATGTGCAACAATGGGCTAAAAAGACCCTAAGGTTCAGCCCATTAAGACTTCCAAAATGCTAAGGTTCCAAAATTCAAAGGTTGTGTCCAAAGGTCAACCTTAAGGGAATTGGATGCTTTGTGTGTGTCCAAAAAAGTCTTTGCACATCCCTACTTGGGAGGGGGCGAGCCTTACATGTAGGCAATGAGAGAGAAAGCCACACACACACACACACACACACACACACACAAGCTCCCTTTACACAAAGGGAATGAGGGACACATGTCAGCTCCCTAGCCTAAATGCCCACAAGGTGTACCCAATTCCTATTGGATGGCCTTGGAGGTGGACCAATGAGAATTAGGCTAGAGTAAATCTAGTTTAATTAATTTAAAAACACTTAATAAAAGAACCAATGAGAATTAAATCTCCTAGATGACTATTGGACAGTCTCCCAAGGGGTCCAATGAGCATTCAACGGCCCAATGGCTTGCCTGATTCCTATTGGCCAGGAGGCAAAGGGGTCCAATGAGAGTTTAGTTGAATTATTAAATTACCTAAAGCTCTCACAAAAGGGGAAACGGGGACACATGTCAGAAGGCTATCACTTATGCTGCTTAATTGTCATTGGCTTGACTTGGGGAGGTCCAATGAGGGTAGAGCAAGAGCAAATAGCAAGAGGGCTCGCCCAAGAGAGAGAGGGGGCTGATTTTTGCAAGGCATTATCACACACACACTCTCACACAGTCTATGTGAGAAGAAAAGAAGACTATCTCTTCCCAAGCTTTAATACAGAGCTCATCACCTACTCCAAGCTTGTGAGATAGAAGCCTACATCGACATACTCTTGGCATGTGGATGCAAATCCAACCAAGAGCCAAGCTTCAATGCATGCTCATCTCCTCTACTAAGCTAATTACTAAGCTAAGCTATGCTAATATGAGTGATTATGTGAGGAGATGTACATCTTTCTCATAAGATACTCCTTCTTCCTCTCAATCTACTCTCATACCCTGCTAGCTCCCACCATCTTCGAAAGTGTGTGAGGTCTTGGGTCTGAGACCGGGGATAATTGATGTTGTGTTTGTTAAGTGTTTTGCTTAGTGCATGAAGCTTTCATCTTCATTGCACTACCTAGTCTTTAAGGAACACAAAGAATTGTATTGTACAATGTCTCTCTTGATGGGAGAAACCATAATACAAAGCCTTTTGGAGGGGGCACCGGCTCCATGCAAATCCGGTCCTCAACTGTTGTCAATAGCTTAATTTCTCTCTCTTTTGAAAGTATTGTTCATGCTATCTAACTAGGTGTTATGCTTTTTGTTGCTCTCTCCACCCAAGCACTCTTGTAATTCTCATTAGGAATCTATTCTAATGAAATGCCCACTATGTTCATGCTAATTTCCGCTACACACAGGTTTTTAGGCCATTAAATGTTACATGTGTACACATTTAAAGTTCACAGTTCCATCTACCATAATATTGGGCCCATGACACCTAGCAAAGAGTGGATCAGATCCCTCGCTTTGCACAATTGTACTTTTTTGATACAGAGAATAACTCAACAATAAATTGCATCATGTGCTAGATTTAGATAGAGATTCCTTGCATAGTTTTCAAGCTATGATGCATCGTGTTAACCCATATGCAAATGCCTTTTGGCCTACTGCTACAACAATGGGGAATGAAGGAATCCCAAACATGAAGATGTTCATTACTGAAAAGCGTACAAATGGTTGGCAATATTTAGCCCCACGTGGATCTGAGGTTGCAGCAATTATTCCAGGGCAAGGAGATGTGAGCAACATCAACCATCATGATATTGTATTGCAGTATCACGATGGGAGGCTTAAAAGGATCTCCAACCTACATCGATCATATATGACTTTACTATATGTTCCATTATTTCCTAATGGAGAGGATGGGTGGCATCCATATGTACCGCAAACTCACAATGAGCAACAATTTGTTACACAAAAACAATACTACACATTTAGGATGCAGATTTGGAGTGACACCACAAACTAAATTTTACATGGAGGACGATTGTTGCAGCATCACATTGTTGATGCCTACAATGCATATGTAATCAACATGCAACATCAAAGTAAATATTCAGCTTGCGGAGCTTTTGAGATTAGCATCATTGATCATCTAGGATGAGGATCCCATGGTTCATCGTTATGTTTTTGAGGCCTTGGATAGGACATTGAGAGATGATATGCAAAGTGATGCATTGTTTGTGGGAAAGGTGTTTTCCCTTGGGGGTGATTTTAGACAAATTTTTCCAATTGTGCCCAAAGGAAGTCGAGCAGATATTGTGGATGCCTCTTTGTGTTGATCTTATGTATGGAAACATGTGAATACTCTGAAGCTAATAGAGAATATGTGTGTACTTCATTGTTCCAATGACTTGGTTGAGAGGGACTTTGTAAAATGGGTACTAGACATTGGCAATGGGAATGTATGTCATGGGGATTTACTTGATACTATAGCATTTCCAAGTAGTATGATACTTGAAGATAGCAATGTTCAAGGCCTAATTCACAGTATATATGGTGACTTACAAAATGTCCAAAGACATGCAAGCTTCTTGAGGGACAGAGGTATTCTTGCACCAGGCAATAAGGATGTTTCCATAATCAATGACTTGGCTATGCGTAAATTGAGAGGACTTGACAAAAAATACTTGAGTGTATATTCTCTTTGTACATCAAATTGTAATGGTGGGTTGTATCCGATAGAGTTTTTAAACTCATTGAATCTTGGTGGTGGCTTCCCACCACACTGCTTGCACCTAAAAGAGAATGCTCCAATCATGCTCCTTCGCAACGTGGATCCAAGGCGTGGTTTATGCAATGGAACAAGATTGATAGCTAAGCATTTTTATCACAAGGTCATTGAGGCGGAAGTAATCACGGGTTCTCATGTTGGAGACAGTATGTTCATACCAAGGATCGGCTTTATCATAGGAGGTTCTCAAGGATTACCTTTTGAAATAAAGCGCAGACAATTTCCTGTGAGACTTGCATTTGGAATGACCATCAACAAGGCACAAGGCCGAACACTTGGATTCTTAGGTTTATATCTTGCTACACCTATTTTTACTCATGGTCGGCTCTATGTAGCAATGCCTCGCGTGCGTTCTTCTACTGCCATAAAGATTTTGATTGATGGTAGTCAAACATCGATAGCAAATTCAAATGCAAATCCAATGGCTTGCAACCCAAACATTGTCTACAAAGAGGTGCTAGAGGTCAGAAATGTTTAAGGTATCATACTATCTTTCATCCATGCATTACTCTTTGTCATTAACACTATTGTTCATTATTGTTCAGAACACTATTTTTCATTGTCTCTATGTGTCGTCGTCGTCGAATTTTAAAACAAAAATTGGATGTTCATTGCCTTCTCATCGTGTGCACTATACCTAGGTTTTTTTCTAACAGTATTGTTCACTCTCTCTATGCCGTAGGTCAATGTACATGCAATTGCGAGGAGGGAGGCGCATACGAGAGAGAGAGAGAGAGAGAGAGAGAGAGAGAGAGAGATGAGAGAAAATGTTATATTAATGTCTTCAAAAGTCCAAAGTGACCTATGAGACTAAAAAATTACAAAGTGGTGAATCTGATAGCTGTCTCTGTTGCAAAAAAAACATCTTAGTGATTTATACGCACAAGTCAAACAGTCATCATTGTCGGATTTTTTTTTAAATGATTTTCATTGCCTTCTCATTGTCTACACTAAAGCTACGTTTTTTGGATTTCTAAAAGAAACCCTTAGTGTTGTGTTGATTTAGGGAGACTTTCATTGTTTTTAGTGCATGATGGAGACTTACCTTTCATTCCACATCCTGTGTCTTTACTTTTCTTGCATTCTATTAGAATGTTGAAGTGAAGCTTCACCTTGCATAATTTTAGTGAATTTTACACATACACACACAAACACACATTTATATGTTGTTTTTTGCATTCTATCGTTTAAAATGTTAAAGTGAAGCTCCACCTTGCATAATTAATACATTCTATACACACACACATATATTTAGTTCTTTTTATTTCACCTTTCATTTCACAACTTCACATGACTTTACATTTCTTGCATTCTATAGCTTGATTCTAGTCAGTGTTAACGGTCGAGAAAGTCTCTTTTATTAAGCAGCTATTGATCGAGTTTCCTCCTCACAAAGAAGAAAACCGAAAATACTAGAAAAATTTTAGAGATTTGCAAAATTTTAGAGAGAGAGAGAGAGAGAGAGGTGGGGAAAAGAAGTGTTGTATGAATGAGTGGGGTGTGTGCACGGGTGTGTGTGCCACACCCCACAATTTGCACCAATTAGATGAGAGAGAGAGAGAGAGAGAGAGAGAGAGAGAGAGGCGTTATTACAGGCAAGAGCTTGATGATCTGTAGTTTGAGAAGTACAAGAATCAAGCCACCTACGACCTGGACTACTAGATCAATGATTTTTGTCTCCTTCCCAAAGGAATTTGCTAATGGCCACCTGCTGAATTTGGTATCTGTGCTGCATATGTTTACCATCAATACGGACTGCATGTTAAAAATTCACCCCCCCCCCCCCCCCCCCCCCCCGCTGGAGGCGGTGCCGTTGTACTTGTTGCAAACTAAAATGCTATTTTCTAACAAAAAGTTCCAAAAAAGTCCGGATTCCCTTAAAAACCACCCAACAATGTTCCAGAAAAATGTCACCTTAATATCGTGCCGTTTTCAATTGCAAAATTGCGGGTAGAGGGCCAGGGGGAAAGGAATTCCACCCCAAAATATAGAAGAATAGGGTAAAAATTAGAAAAATGAAACTAATTTTCTAAAATTGCCTCTTGGCAAATTTAAGTAAAGGAATTTTGTATGTTTGGAAAAAATGATTTTTCCCAAATACTGCCATCAAAAGACAACCGAAAACACACTCAGAAGGTCGTAGGCCTTTTGTCCTTCTTTATGGCTCGTTTGAACGTGCCAATAATTGTTCACCCGTAGAATTATGATAACATTTATGGACATAAGAATGCAACAAAGTCAACATTTATTTCTTATTTACTCATTACAAATATAATAATTCTTTACCCACAGAAATTATTGGGGCTATATGGAGATCCATACAAAAGGTGCCCTCCCTTAAAAATGCTCTTACTCTCGTACTCTATGGCACAACATCTACACAATCCTTTGAGAGGGCATTCAAGGAGCACAAGACATCCATCCGTACCCGCTTTGTACAAATGTAACTCTGTGCAAAAATGAGCAGCATCCTTCTTGAGAGGGTGTGAAGCTTGGCAAGGAATTTGCAAAGAATCAACACCCATAGTGGCTCCACATCAGTTAAAAGTGACACGATCCGAGCTTCATGAGACGTAATACTTGTTCGAAGAGGCCTTTGGGGGATCATGGTGAAGCTCCTGCAAACAAAAACAACAAGAGGGTAATTTAATAGTCTTGAATGTAAGATTTTTCTCTTGCATGCATAAACAAAAATTTATGTAGTGATAGGAAAGCTAATGTTGGCATTGCTACTTACATAAGTTCGCTTAAATGATGCCAAATTTTGCAAAATTAAGCTTTGGAAATACACACAAGGACTCCTGATTCTCTCTCAGTTCTTAGCTTAGAACTTCGGAAATACACAAGGACGAATGAGGCGCCGCACTTTGGGGTGCGCCCCAATGTGACAGGGGCCTAAAGCAAGATGCAAAGGAGTCAAATGTATTTAAGGGACCCATTCACTAGCTAAACAAGGTCGTCTAAAGAGGGCACTGCCCATAGTGGCACAATAAAAAAATAAAATCCTACGCAAGACTGAGGAGCTTGGTGACGGAGGAGAAGAGCTGCAGAACGCGAGAAATCACCGCTGCTGGTCGATTATACTTCACACGCCCAAATTCTACCTCATTGACCCAGAATTAGTTAATTCCTTGCATGCAAGCCACACAAAAAAAACACCCTAACACGCCAGTTTTTCATTGGCCAAAGCCCCTATGGCCATGGAGACAAATTTCCTCCCCTTAGACCCTGCGGCATGTTTTAACATGCCAAAAACACACAGAGAGAGCTACCTAGGGTTTCTCCCTCTCTCTCTCTCTCTCTCTCTCTCTCTCTCTCTCTCTCTCTCGGGTGATTCTTCTATGATCAGGCCTACCTTGTGTAGCATACACACGCAAGAGAGAGAGAACGTACCTCAGAAAACCGGAGATGACCAGGTTGAACGTGGCTGCCTTTAACAATGTCCTCCCATTTGTTGTTGGGCGATTCGGATGAAGGGCTAGAAGGCGTCTTCTTGGCAGGGCCCTGCAAACCAGCTAAACGCGAGGGGGCCTGATTCTGTGTATTTGACGAGAGAGCCTTCCTAAGCCAAGAGCCCCCAGCTGGTGAAGGCGGCAACGGAGGCGATGGCACAACGCTATTACTGCAACTCAATCCCTTCGACTTGATCTCTGCCTTCTCTTTCCCACATGTTTTCGCTGGAGGAGGGTAGCCTGATATGCCCAGAGGCCAACCCATATCTTTCATATCCTCTGCCACTATTGGTTGCGGCAGACCTGACGCACTTCCAATCATCCTGTTCTTTTGGCACTTTGAGGGAAATACTGGCGTGACCGCGATCGCATTCTTGCCGTTTTGCGAGCTAGAAATGCCCCTCTTGTTCTGCCTCCTTGCCTGTACTGATGTGGATGTGCTTGCTTGATCCCCGGATACCCATTTCCTCCTTGTGCAAAGTGGCTCTTCCTTGCTCAAAGCAGAACTGCTCTGATTACTTGTAGTGAAGAGCTCTCCAGAGTAAAAAATTTTCATTGAAGAGCTGCTTAAAGCACTTGCTTTCCCTGTTGCATTGATTTCCCTTGTCTCCACCCACAAGGCCTTGCCCACTCTCTTGCTCAATTTTGATGTTGGCCTGTTGCTTGAGCCCGCTTTAGATACTATCAATAGAGAGCTCGAGTACCTGTTCTCGCTCATGGAAGTACGCGGGCTTTCGAACAGGGTAGATGTAGCATCCAAAAAGTCATCAGCAGATTGACCCCAGTCCCTCGACATTGATCTGCCTGAGTGAATCCGAGAAGGTGTAGAGTTTTGGGATCCAAACCGACTCGAAGCATCGTAGAATTCACTTGACTCGTCACCTCCGAGGGATTTTGCATACACATGACGAACAGAGGATGCTCTCAGTTCATGTGTTTCCATCGCCATAGCGGGCTGGGGATCGGGGCTTTCTTGCCTGGTTATGCTTGGTCTGTTGGGAGAAAGTATGTTGGGCCTGGTTTTACGGAAAGAGGTGCTTTCCACAGTTGCTTGCAAGTCAAGGCTTGCAGCTATGTGTAGAGGAGTGTGTGGTGGTGAGGAGGAGGATATGGTGTCCTTGGTCTCTTTGGATTGAAAATCGGGAGAAGAGATTGGAGTGCCTTCATGAAGCTCCATGGCTTCTACTTGCATTTCAGCAGCTATCCGAGGAGGAGAGGCGGGATACATATGTACTTCTAACTGTTGCTCTGATTGAGAAAGCCTTTCCTGAGGAATCACCTCTACTTCCTTCACCAAAACAAAACACCAATGTTAAAATCCCTTGTGTTAAAATCTCTCTCTCTCTCTCTCTCTCTCTCTCTCTCTCTCTCTCTCTCTCTCATATGGATATCTACAGATGTCCTAAGTTTGTGTATTCATGTTAAGTGTATGTAAAAAAGAGACTTGTGCTTCAAAATTCATGATTTTGTGTAATATTTGTGGAAATAAAAACCTTACCACCTACAAGAAAAATTGATTTTGTCCAATGTCTACTAGTATAATGAGGCTTGCAATAAGACTCTATATGCTCTATCTACTAGCTCTCCAATGTGAGGGGAAGTAAACCTATGACATAATCTGAGCCTATGTTTAGGACCTTGAACATTAAGTGATCGAATCAGCCATTTGCAACCATTGCACCTTATCACCTTAAGTTTCAAAGGTTGTGATTGGCTATATGTGTGACTACGGTGTTTTTTGGATGATGATTCTTAATGTGCAAAATAGGGCTATGTCACGTCATCTATAGCATCGGGACCATGGAGCATGCATGCATGGCATGCATACATAGGTGCCGCAGAGCACATCTTGTATGCAGAGTTCAGGGGTGGAGTCCGCACGGGTTCGAGGAGGCCAAACAGCCACGGGTGAGTAGCCCGGGCCCCGGCACACTATCAGTGTGACATAGAAACCCGTTTCATAGGTATGAAGCCCCAAAACCTAAAACCTATGAAACATTTCAACGAGACCTACAAAACTTGCAGCCTCTTTGTGATTCAAAACTTCTTTCTTCATGGAGTTTAGGCTTCTCTCTCTCTCTCTCTCTCTCTCTCTCTCTCTCTCTCTCTCTCTCTCTCTCTCTCTCTCTCAACTCTTGTCGGATAGATCTTTGAGGTCTCTTGGGATAGATTCCTACGATGTTAAAATTCTCTTCTTCTTCTTCTTCTTCTTCTTCTTCTTCTTCTTCTCTCTCTCTCTCTCATACATATGTGTTTGTATGTATATATATGTATCATATGCACATACATAGAAATAAAAAATAAAAATAAATAAATGAACATAACACGAAACTGTTTTCCCTTTTTCTACCTCTTGAAACAAAACGTTTCAAACCCTCGAAACCCCAAAATGAACAAAACCGTGAAACATTTCATGTCACTCTACGCACCGTAGGCATGGCCATACTTGGCTAATGTCTGACCAAGTGTGAACGGCCAAGTCTATATAAAGCAACTCCTATGGTTGGGTGGTGTGATATAGTTAGTGCTCTCATGTAAAGAGAGCTCACAAGAAGAGCTCATACATGAGGCATAAAACCCGTGAGGACTCCACCCCTGACTGCGGCAGACACAATGTGCTCTATGCACCTATCTGTCTATGCCATGTTGCTCCTTGGTCCCGATGTTGTAGATGACATGACAAGCTACTCTTGGGCGGGTCCCAAAACTAGCCACTCCACCCTAATTCGCGAGAAATCACAGGTCTCTAAGACCTTACTAATGTTTAGTCACTCTAAATGGGGGTTATTGGATCTTAGCAACCTTTCTCCAATTTATAACATGTAGAAAACAATAGACTTCTATTGCTTCTAAAATTATCTCACCCGACTAAATTTCCACCATGGTATGAAAGAATTCTAAGTTGGATGGCTCAAAAGCGTTGATTGAAACCATTACGTAAATTAGTAGAAGTATACCCTGTGAACTAGAACTAAGGATATGAACAAGATCGTGGTAAAAGCGAAGGAAAGAGAAAGTAATGTGTAAGAATGCTCAAAAGTAATAACATGTTAGTGATTGATGGGAGTCGTGGGACTAGTTTCGATAACCTTAGAGCTAGTGAACATGCATTTGCTAGTAGTTAGAAGCTTGTAAACAATTGCTACAACAAAGCAGACCCCAATGTAGTGTAATTATTTGAAAACACCAAGAAAACGAGGAAATCTAGGATGAGAGTAACTACCTTGAGAAAACAAGATTAAGTTACAGCGTAAGCATTGCTATTGGTTCTACAAAGGGCTCTATGGCTTTTATGGTTGCAGAATACTTTTGTGCATAAGACACAAACCAAATCGTTTCCTATATGCGATTATTACAACATAAACACAAAATTCTCATCTAAATTGGCACATTGTTGAGCCACAATAATTATGCAAACATTAACATAAATAGTTGATCTACAAAGACTTGAGGGATCCACATAAGAAGGCAATGTAGCCAAAGTGACGATTCTTGCGAACTTCCCATTGCCCCACGATTTTCTAACCAAAAGAAAGGAAAATAGAAAGGGAACACAATATACTTAGCCAATACTCATGGCAATAAGAGCAAAAATCTTCCTCAACACAAACACAATCCATGCAATGAGTAAACCTTACAATTTAAGTTATAGAGACACTTGTTTTTCTGGGCAAATGTTTTCTTCGAGGTCGGTTCCTTGTTTAGAGGGCCACTACATTTTAAAAAGCCATCCCATATGTAACCCCCCATATGACCTGCATTCGATGACTAATTATAAAAACCCCCTATTCGTAGATTTTTCACAAAAATAGCACCCTCCTAATTAATTCAATCTATGTATGTCTCGTTTGACAATTTAAAAAGCATATGTAGCCCCCCATATCACCTGCGTTCAATGACTAATTTTAAAAACCCCCTATTCGTAGATTTTTCACAAAAATAGCACCCCTAATTAATTCAATCTATGTATGTCGCGTTTGATTGGTATCCTTTTGTATGTTAAAAATGTATAAAAGAAAAGGGGTTGAATAAACTTTTTTCTGAACTCAAGTCTCATGTGCTATGTGCGTATTATGGGTTCATGGAGTAGCACCAAGCCTCGAAATTGCAGAACATATAAGTATCAAGCAACATCTACCATATACATATACATGGCTTGCTTTCTTGTAGGGTTTCCTCATTTAAGAAAGACAACCCTAAAGTCCTTCTAAAAGGAAGATTCTAAGGGGAAACTTATAGTTTTAATCCTCAAAAGTGGTTCAGGGCTAAGCCAAACGAACCTTTTGCTCAAGTGGCCTCAAAAAGAGTCTCCTCCATTAAACTAGAGGCCATTCTAGACAAACACAAGAGGAAGTACATTAAAAATATTAGAAGGGCAACAAATTTTAATTTTGAATTGCATGTCGAAAAAATTCATAGTCGAATATCACCAATCCTTTACTTATCTGGCTACTCAACGATCCTACACGACCAAACATGGTTTGAAAAGTTCCTTCTGAAGAGGGTGACAACATGAACTTTTGTAGAATAGGATAGGTAAGATGCATAAGACTTGTTGTTTTAACCCACCGGACCCCGACGTCTAGGTTTGCGAATGCCACATACCTCACACCCTTTGGGATCACATGTAGAGATATGTGTCAAAAAAATTTGATTTGAGCTCCTGTTCGACTTCTGCCTAGGAGTGGGGCATCTATCCACCATAGTGGTAACTATGCTAGCTCTCAGTGGACTCATTTAGATGCTTTACAATGCATGTTTTCCCATGAGCTATGACGAATCGAGGAATGGAGCTCTTGACGTCCTCCATGGGCAGCTCTCTCTCTCTCTCTCTCTCTCTCTCTCTCTCTCTCTCTCTCTCATACACACACACACACACACAAAATGGACTGACAGTTACCTTGTGGAGATTGGAGCTAGTCCCATTGAGGGATGCGCTAGCATTGCGATGAACCACTACGTCCAGAGAGCTGGAACGGCGGCGAGATGAAGCAACCCTTCGCTTGGCCTTGCCTAGAGTTCGCAGGGACGCTGCTGCTGCTTTGCGACACAACTGCACCAACGCACTTTTGATCATTCGGAGGGACTCCACTCTGCACGAGTCAAGAATGGCCACACTGCTGCTTCGCCTCTTGTTCTGCTGCTTCTTGATGAGACTAACCTGATTATGCCCTGATTCTGGTTGCACCTCCACAGATGGTTGTGCGGGCGCACACATCACCGCGGGTTCCGATTTGCCCTCTTCCGATTGTGCGCAATCAAGAAGTGCTGGTCTTTGTGTCTCCACCTCCTCATCGGCATCCTCATCAGAGGAAACTTGCAACGCTGGCACATCTGCTTTCGACGGAATATCATTGCTTGCATCCGAATGTCTATCCTTGCAATGTTGCTCAGTGGCATCTTCAATGCTCCCTCTGTGAGTAAGACCATTGCTTTTTGCGGCATCTATGACTTCTTGATCATCCCCTTGCTGTGCCTCATCTCCATGCCCGTCTCTGAAAGCTTCCTTCTCTCCAGAAGCATCTGGATGATCTGCTAGAAACCTCTGGACGATGACCTCCACTGCACCGCAACTCGTTGCAGTCATTTCATCGGCTGGTTTGCTACAAATTGCATCGGTCTTTGAAGTTTCAGTGACCGATTCCGTGGCCTTTCTCTGCACCTCTGATGCCTCCAGCTTTTCCCTCCTAGCACGCAGTGCCCGAAGGAGGTCCTCATTGTGATCGACGAGGCGGAAAGCTTTAACTCTACCATTGGCTGTTTTTGTAGGAGCCTGGATAGCAGGGCGAGGAGGAGGGGGGGGAGCAGGTGGGGGAAAGGAGGTTGTGACAGGGTGTTCGGTGTGGGGGGTGGAACATTGAGTGGTCCTGATAGGTGGATGCATAGAAGGAAGTGGGGGAGGTGGAGGTGGAGGAGGGGGGGGTGGAGCATACAGGGTGGATGAGTTCCAGCGAATGAAGCGGGGGCGCAGGGATGGTGGCGAAGGAAGGGGTGGGGAGGCAGGCGAAGCACGACGCGTACTAGGAGGAGATGGAGTGGAGGGTGGAGAAGGGGATGAGGGCGAAGATGGCGAAGATGGCAATTTGGATGCCCTCGACACTGATGCAACCTCCCCTGGTAATGCCTCAGGCTGCTTGGGCCTGCCAGGGCTATGCTCCCATGTGAAGGGCACAGCCCCTGGAACCCTTAGAGGTTCCTTGCTCAACTCTGCACTAAGCTTCCACACCTTACTCCTCAAATCCCCACTTGCATCCTTAAGCCGCCTCACGGAGAGTAATGGCGCATTGTAATCCAATCTCCTTTGTGTTGGCACTGGTGCTTCTCGAATGTGTATCTTGGATCGAATTCGCTCTGTCGAGAAGCTTGGAAATGACTCGTCCACCTCCATGGTCATCGTCTCTTAACTTCCTTCTTCTTCACCAGCTGCTAATAGCAATACTCTCATTGAGCATCCTCATACATGTGTCAGAGATTGATGTGCAAATTTGGGGACATCATGGGTTTGCTTTCTGAAAGGGGCAGCAGGAAAAGGCGTTAATGATGATCAATGGTATAGCAAATGGCAAAAATCAGAGAGGGCTGCCTGCATGCTCGATTCACACGTTAAAGAGCCTAGAGCTTTAGCCTAGGCCGAAAGGAGGAGGGCAAAAGGCAGATGTGTACACCACCATAGCCATCTGTAAAAGCTGTCCTTCTTGCTTGCCAGCCTTGGTGAGCACAGCAAGAATTTAGCAACCCTCTTCTCTCTCTCTCTCTCTCTCTCTCTCTCTCTCTCTATGCCTCTCTGTGTACAAGTGTGTTCTTCAATCAATTGTTTGCCGGCTACGTCTTTGTGGATGCCCACACAAAGCTTGACCCTGCAACACTCATGCCATTGGTGATTGGGCAAACATTTGACGAGTTGCTGACAAAAGCGTTCCACCGCATTTAAATACTCTATCCTACCTACAAAAGCTTCGCTCTTGAAGAAATATGGGCGGGCCAGCCATGGCCGCTGCAGAAGAGCGACAGAGACGGCTGGCTAGCTTAGCCGCAGCAGCAGCCTCCTATGAAGCTATGAAACCTGAAGGGCAATTAAACCACGCTAATCGCATCTGCCAGTGAACCCTAGGGCTTGAATCACACTTAGGCAAACAAGCTATATAAAACCACCATTCTTCTTTCCGCAGCGATGGAAGCCAGCTACTCTGCTAATAAAGAATGGTGGCGTATTCGGGTAAATTCCAGAATTTCTTGGGCTCGAGCCTTGCAAGCAGATCCTTACATACAGCTGGCTATGGCGTAGACCTCATTTGCATTGGTATTTGCAGCCCCATCACATCGAAAGCTAGCGTTCGATCAGAGTCGATCATCTAAGTGGATACGTAGCTCATCCCATCGCAATTCTGCAGAGCATAGGGGTGAGAGAGAAAGAAGGTAGACTAGCACAAGCAAGAGCGCGCGCTCTCTCTCTCTCTCTCTCTCGTCTCGATTAGGCTAGCGAGCACCGAATACGTCACAAAGAAATGGGGCAAATGTACGAACGCCAGGCTCAGATGCAAATGAAAAAGTAAAAACGCCCACCTCGCATGCAGAGAGAAGAGTCGCTGCGCAGACACAGAGAGAGAGAGCGGGGGGGTGTAAGGGTCTAATAGTACACATGGAATTATGTGTTGTCTTTTTTGTAAGGAAAGTTGACAAGAGCGTTGCCCTCTGCTTCAAAAGGCCCAAAGCTGGCCGCCAATGCGCCATCTCTCGCATAGGCTTCATCGTCAGGGACAAACGTACTCTTCTCTCTCTCACATTCTCTCTCATGGCCACTTGAGTCTTGAGTTCTGATTGTTGACGCTTCGCGCAGCATGGCGCTCTCTCTCTGGCCCCCTTTAAGGCCTTAAAACTACAAAATATATGCGAGAGGTCTATGATCTGCACGGATCCAATGTATGGCATGGGAAACAGAGAGAGAGAGAGGGGGAGAGAGAGAGAGAGAGAGAGAGAGACAGCTAGCTAGCTAGCAGGAATCATGATTCACATGGCCGTGTGTAAGACGAGGACGACCTGATTCTCCCTACTTTTCCTTTATTCGCTCTCCACCCTTGAAAGGCTTTTGTAAACTCTACATGGCCACCCCTCTGAATGAAAAATTTCTCGACTTTCTCTCTCCTTAAGGTTAAAAGTTAAAACACACAAACACTCTCTCTCCCTCTCTACCACCTCAATTGAATCTTGCACATGACCATGTATGCTAAGAAATTGAGAGCTTTCATATAAACCATGCATGCCCTTTTGGCTCGGCCAAGAATCCTTCAAATATAATGCAAAGTCCCTCCATGTTCGTATATTGATCGCATATCTCAAACTATGGACGTTACGATGCAATATGCATAAAATTGAAACCTTGCTTCATATATTGTCATGCTAAAAGCTCTATAAGTTACTATGCTCATAGCCATATAATGTTTCTATAGGCATTCACCTACCATGCAATTTTTGGGAAAAATGTATGTCGTTCAATGGAACGTGCCCTCAAAAAGAAAATGTAGACTGACAAGGCACGCCATGTCATATTTTCACAAGAGAAGTGCTTGACAAAGGAAATCGAAGAGATTCATCATATGGATGTGGCAAACAATCAGCAAATAAGAAAGAAAAACTTTTGCAAATTGTTAACTACATGTGTTGTATCTATGAATTTGTTGCAATACATACAAATAACTAAAAAATGAGATACCTAATGTGTTGTTGCGGGAGCGAATCACACCACCCATAAAGTGCATGCAACACTACGTAGATCAACATAATGTCAATTGAGGACACAGATGACACGATAGGCGCGTAGAGGCAATCTCTTTAGCTTGTCAGACTGAGACCATCCCACACATACAACACTTTGGAAGGCTAACTAAACCACAACCAAGAGTCTCACTGCTCTCAGCTACACCACCCAATCCACATACACACAAAGGGAAGGAAACCCGTCAAATCATCCTAGACATGTACGAAACTTAAGGAACACCATTCCCTCACTAGGATACACATGTCCCAAAGTCTCTACACTCAAAACCCTCACTCTAGACCCATCTGCAAAAAACGTGGATGAAGACAGAGTAGAATTTCAAAAGTGTCCAAAAGTGAGATCTATGAGGACCTATGTGTAGCTTATGTTGCCATGATTCTAATGACTACTTGTACGCAGAATACAAACATCGTTTGATATACTTACGGCCACAAATAGCTCGTAGATGCGTGAGCGCGCGTGCTCCATTTCGCGTGAAATGCTTGGCATTGATGCGTAGCTCTCTTCGAGCCTATCACGATGGTGCAATCGAATCTCCAATGTGATGAATGAGCAGGGAGTAGTGCCAGGATGAAGCTCACGTTCTCTCTCTTTCTTTCTCACACACAGTGGACGACAGATTAAAGCTTGATTATGATAGAAAGTTCTCCTTACAAAATGACCTAGGTACCTTATATACTAAGGCTACCATAGGTTAAACCTAAAATAGAGCTCAAGGGGTAAAATGGGTTTGTATTTACAATTTGGAAGTGCCATTGTACCGCGACTTGTGTCACAAATGATGTTCATAACCATAATCCGCAGCATTTCATAACTCGCAGAAAATAAGGCTTTGTTGAGTCATGTCGTATTGTTGACCCATGGGTCAACACTCCTCCCCCTCCAAATTCATGTCATCCGTGACATGACCTGGTTGTCATGTCATTGCGGTCGGGATGCGGTCTTTGTTGTCATTTTTGCTTTTGTTTGTGCTCCACTACTTGTACTTTGTCAAACCACAACAAGAACTATGATCCATGAAATTCATAATCAATGACGAACTTTATGACCTTCATATCCAAGCCCCGAGCTGCAGCATCTGTTGTTGTCATTATTGGGCTATTGCCAGATCTAAATTCTAAAAAGAACCCAATCTCATTCATCTTGACTCTTATCATTATGGATAGATAAAACTCCATCCATCACTCGCTCTAGTAGATCTGTCATTTTTTAGTATTTCTCATTCTCAGAAACAACTTCTATAATCTGTAGGATTGAATGATTGGCTTTCATATCTTGTGAACCAACGAAAACTTTGTAAGGATTCTGTAGAAATTGTCTGGCTAAACCTTCAACTTCTTTAGGCCAAGTTGCACTCCAGTACAAAGTCTATCTGTCATGCCAAATTTGGGAGATAATTTTTCTGATTTAAGGTTCAAACCCCATGTCCAACATTCGATCCGCCTCATCAAGGACAAGATATGTAACGCTGCGAAGGTTTATTTGTCTACCATTTGTGTCTGCTCTTCTTTGTTGGTGACTTTTCCTACATTAAGGTGATCAAAGTCGCATGTGCCACTGTTAGCTTTTGTGTGCTTTGTAAATCATTATTCTGCTTCTACTCGATACATGACTTAATTAAAGCCCGACAAACCCCAGTCTTTCTTCAAAAGGGCATTATCCAACATCATTCACGATAGATAATCATTTATGAGTTATCATTGTCCATTTGTTCCCAGAATTCATATACATGATGCACATGGTATGTAGGTGGCTATCATGGCTTCAGATTCAAAAAAATTACATCTTTGGTTAGAGGTTTGACTTTTTTTTTTTAACCCTTAGCTTGTATTCTCTATTCATAGCCTCCTGACAAAGTTTGTCTTAATTTGGACTTGTATTTGGCTTGACCATGGTTGCTCCTACAGACATCTAGCCTTGCATTCACTTCATTTCTTGACACGTAAGCATGTAGTGGTGAAGTGAGTGACCTGCTCTCTTTTAATTGCATTGTAACCGTAGGAGGAATTGAAACAATTCAAGTTGTGGTGTGTTGACAATAGTTTTATTGGTTTCCTTTGGGACCACTTTTTTGTGATTACGGGCTATTTTGTTGATGATGCTCGTTTGCAAACCCATCCTTGTCCCTGCTTCATTTGTGTTCGAAGAGACTTCTTTGGAACCCAAATCTGAGTTGCAAAAGCTTGCAACTTTGTGATTTTATTGGCCGTTCTTGCACACTTTGATTGTCTTCCTTGTGGTGCTGGATCTTGGGTGATATTTCATAAGAGATCTTCATCTTCTTGATCAATACCTGCTTTTGGACGAGCTGGCTCTTTGGTATCCGGATTTGTCGAACTTTTTGATTCTAACTTGTTGTTCTTTGCTTTTGGTTTTCTTTGATTGTTATGGAAGCTGCTAATGAAGATGATGACCTAAGTTCCTGGTAGGGGTGTCATAAGAATCATCACTGTCGCTACTGTCCTCAGCAAGGTTGAATTCTGGCACTTTCCCTTTGTGGTTTGGCTGGTTATAGAAAGTTACTATCTGTTTGATCTTGGATTGTTGTTTCTGGAAGGGCTTTTCTAGCCAATTGATTAGCGCATTGTTAGCCCATTGACATGGTTGTGTTCTTCTTGGTTGAGTCTTTTCTTCCTATATAGGATCCACGTATGAGAATGCTTGATGCAGTTGCGCCACCATCGGGGATTTTGGAATCCACTTCTGATACACCTTATTTTTGTAGTGGTGCCCATTGGTTCATGGGTCCTCAAGGGTGCACTATATAATCATGTTGATGTATAACATGAGTTCGACAGGAGGGATTTAAAAGTGCAAAAATTTTAGGCAATTTAAGAGAGATACATTTAAAAAAGGGATTTTTGTATTCAATTTTGGGAAAAAAAATCCTAAAATAAGGGGTCATTTTTGTCATAATAATCAATATCTAATTCTCCTAAATGATTTTCTCATGTTAAACTGATCATTTAATATGGGAAAGTGCCAAGGGAGAAAAAGCTAGAATATTGGTTAAGCTAGCAGATCGGCCACAGTAGGGATCCAAAGGAGGGAAAACAGAGATTCAAAAGGGGGGCCATCTCCAAAAGAGCAATGTGCACCAATGGGCTTAAAAGACCCTAAGGTTCATCCCATTAAGACTTCCAAAATGCTAAGGTTCCAAAATTCAAAGGTTATGTCCAAAGATCAAAAGCCTAGGGAAATTGGATGCTTTGTGTGTGTCCCAAAAGTCTTCAACCATCCCTACATAGGAGGGGGCAAGCCCTAGAAGTATGAGATGAGAGAGAAACTCACACATACACACACACAAGCTCCCTTTACACAAAGGCAATGAGGGACACATGTCAGCTCCCTAGCCGAGATGCCCAAAAGGTGTACTCAGTTCCTATTGGATGGCCTTGGAGGTGGACCAATGAGTAAATTTAGTTTAATTAATTTAAAAACACTTAATAAAAGAACCAATAAGAATTAAGCTCTCTAGAAGACTATTGGATAGTCTCCCAAGGGGTCCAATGAGCATTCAACAGCCCAATGGCTTGCCTGATTCTTATTGGCCAGGAGGCAAAGGGGTCCAATGAGAGTTTAGTTGAATTAAGTAATTACCTAAAGCTATCACAAAGGGTAAAGGGGGACACATGTCAGAAGACTATCACTTATGCTGCTCAAGAATTGTATCGTAAAATGTCTCTCTTGATGGGAGAAACCATAATACAAAGCCTTTTGGAGGGGGGACCGGCTTCATGCAAATCCGGTCCTCAGCTATTGTCAATTGCTTAATTTCTCTCTCTTTTGTAATTCATGCTATGTAGCTACGTGTTATACTTTTTGTTGCTCTCTTCACCCAAGCACTCTTGTTATTCTCATTACGAAGCTATTCTAATGAAATGCTCACTATGTTCATGCTATTTTCCGCTACACACAAGTTACTAGACCATTAGATGTTACATTGGTATCAGAGCACAAGGTTTCTCTTTTCTTGCTCAAGAAGGGAGGTCCTCAACCTAGCTATAAATGGTTCGTACTATTAATTGCATGTGACTAAGTAGAATAGGGATTTTTCAGCCTTGCAGTGCGCCTGCCTTTGTGTAGTCAACGGGGCATCACCATCGAGAGCTATGGTCTTAATAGTCCTATGGGGCTTGCCTACGGCTTAACCACTATTGAGCTATTAGAAGCTTGACAAGAGCCGGTGATGTTTTGGTGTTGAACGACCCTCTCTTCTATTCCTTGCAATTAATGGTATTCGAGCCACGGGTACAGTAGCTTGAGTGCTTTTTCTAAAGGGGTAAAGAGGAGTAGCAACTAGGGCTTGAAGTGCCAAAGTACACCTAAAAAGTTTACACCTAAAAGTTGTTAGAATGGCTGACAATAGTAAAGAGAGTGAAATTAATATTGATAACTTTGATTTTGTTAATGATCAAGCTACTACTGATGCCCCGATGCTTGTTAACTATCTTGTTTCTAGGCTTCAACAAGCCATGGGCAATCCATCCCTCCAAAGTGAAGTGCAACGGCAGCTTCATGCTCATGGGATTCTCCAGGCTCCCCACCATGACGAGAGAGCACCTAGGAAGCCTCTTTGCAAGACTTCGAAAAGAGGCCTCTCTCCGATTCGGAAAGAAGAAGAGGATCCATATGAAGGGCTCAGAAATTTGCTCCTTGATGAAGCATCTCCTTCTCAAAGAAAAATTCAAGAGACTCCACCGAAGGAACGAGAAAGAAGTGAGTCTCCGGCTACCTCAGCGTAGATGGCTCCACGAAGACGACGGGCTAAACGCTCTCCATCACCTCCAAAACGGAGAAGACCATCGCATACTTCTCCACACCATACTTCAAAGAGGGATGACAAAAAGCAAGAGAAGAAAAAGGCGAGAAAGAGGACACCCTCTTCTCCATCTTCTTCATCCTCTTTCTCTTATGAAAGTGATGGTGAAGACAAAGAAGATCAAGGAAAGAAAAAGGCGAGAAAGAGGTCACCCTCTTCTCCACCTTCTTCAAATTCTTTACCTTCTGAAGAAAGTGATGGTGCAACCTTTGAACCATCAAAAAGAAGAGGCCATAGGAAATCCTATGCCGCGTCGAAGAGGTCGTCCAATCTCACGAAATTCAAAGAGGGAGGGAAGAGCATCTCTTTCCTTACCTATGATGGCACTTTTGGTGCTACAGACAAATTCTTGGCCTTTATCCAACAATTTGATGCGTAGTTTGGAGATGAGGGCTTCATGGAGTCCTCTAAGCTACACCATGTAGCTATGCACTTTCAAAAGTCCGCCAGGCAATGGTGGTCTAGCCTACGGGCCAACGGTGAAGCTCCAAAAACATGAAAAGCTTTAACAGCTTCCATTATGAAGCAGTTTTTGGCCACCGATGCCAAAGACAAAGTTCTCACCGAATGGCAAATCTTGAAGCTCTCTCCCTACGAATCCATTCACAAATATGTAGACAAGTTTTGGGATTTACAACTCAAAGCCACTGTCTTCAAGAAGTTGGATTTTGGAGAGCAAAAGCAACAATTTTGTGCGGGCTTAACTGAAGAAATGGTAGAGTATGTCAACTCCCAAAGGCCACGCACCATATCGGCGGTTATACACCATACTATGGTGGCCTCTCGAATCAATTTCCAAACGGGGGCTAAAAGAAACGGGTTCCAATGAGCCTAAGGGGAAGGAAAATGTCCAAAAGTCTCCTAAGGGCAACTCCAACAAAGCTAAAGAGAAGGGAGTTTACAAAGGCAAAATAAAACTATCTCCTAAAGAGCTTGAGCGTTATTGCAAGGATAACCGTTGTTTCAAGTGCGGTGAGCAAGGGCATGTGTACCATGCTTGTCCCCAAAAGAACACCCACCATGAACCTCCTAGAGCTACCTTGGTCAAATTCCAAGAGGAGGAAATTCATCACAAAGGATCTCCTCTATGCCATGCTTGGGGAAAGGTAAGAGAACATGATGCTTTTATTCCCTTTGACCCTGGTTCTACTCACAATTTTATATCTATAGAGTTAGCCACCAAGATAGGCATACAAGCCTACGAGATGGGAGATGTCCTACCCGCAGACGGTGCTTTCAAGGGGCAAGAAGCTTCAGTCACTCCCTTAATCAGGAAATTGAGGCTCCATGTCCAAAGATATGTGGACAAAGAGGACTTCTTTATCTCTCCTCTCAAGCATGAGGATGTAATCCTAGGGGCACCATGGTTTGGTCGCATGGCTGCCAATGTTAAATTCCCTGAAAGGAGAATCTCCTTTAAGTTCAGGGAAAAAGATATGTATATAAATGCTAAGGAAATGGGTAACACTATACCCATTGTACATACACAAGCTTTCAACAAGTCAATAAAGAGCTCTATTTCCGTGTACATGATTTCTGTTAAAGATTCTCAAAATGAACCTAATGTTTTAGCAAAAGAAAATATACACAATCAAAAGGAATTAGAGTTATCCAGTTTTCTCAAGGGGTTTCAAGATGTCTTTATTGACGAAATCCCTTGTGATCTACCTCCTAAACGAGGTAATGATGACCATGCAATTGAACTTCTTCCAGGAAGTTCACCGCCTAACAAACCTCCTTATAGAGTTTCTCAAGCTAAACAAGAGAAGATTATGCGGCAAGTGCATGAGTTAGTCGAGAAGGGCATGGTTAGGCCTAACTCATCTCCATTTTGTTCTCCTGTGCTACTAGTGCAAAAGAAAGACGGCATATATCGTATGTGTGTCGACTATAGAGCACTAAATAGGATCACTATCAAGAATAGGTTTCCCGTTCCACGGGTAGAAGACCTATTTGATAAGTTGCAAGGATCCACCTACTTCAGTAGGATTGACCTAAGAAGTGGCTATCATCAAATAAGGATAGTTGATCAAGACATTGTAAAGACCGCATTTTGCAATACGTTTGGTCTTTACGAATACATTGTCATGCCTTTTGGCTTGGCCTATGCACCAGCCACATTCAACCGCTTGATGGAGAAGCTATTCAGGCCGCATGGAACCTTTACTTGAGTGTTCTTTGATGATATCATCATCTACTCCAATTCATTAGACGAACACAAGCAACACCTCCAGGTAAGTATTTCAAGTTCTAAGAGAGAATAAACTTTATGTTAATCATCGAAAGAAGGGTGAATTTTTCTTACAAGAAATTTCGTGTTTAGGTCACATTATCTCTCAAGATGGCATCCAAATGGATCCATCAAAGTTAGAGGTAATAAAAGGATGGCCTAAACCAAGGAATCTTCATGAATTAAGAATCTTTATAAGTATGTGCGCATACTATAGACGCTTCATAGAAAAGTTCTCACTAATAGCAGGACCATTACATGACCTAACAAAGAAAAACGTTAGGTACACATGGTCTGCCAAGGAGAACAATTCCTTTGAAAAGCTTATCCCTCAACCAATGCTTACACTACCGGATCTCTCAAAGCCATTTGAGGTCCAACGTGATGCTTGTGGTGATTTCCTTGGAGCTGTTTTGCTTCAAGAAGGGCACACCATAGACTATGAAAGTCGAAGGCTCGACCTTGTTGAGCAAGCTCTAGGCATATTTGAAAAGGAACTCCTCACAGTTCTACATAGACTCATGGAAGCACTATTTATTGGGGACTCCTTTCATTCTGCAAGCAAATCACCAAAGTCTTAAGTACTTCATGACGCATACCAAGCTCTCCGACAAACAAATGAGGTGGGCAAACTTTCTTTCGCAATTTCATTTTCACATTGCTCACATTGCTGGCAAGCATAATCAAGTAGCCGATGCACTCTCAAGACGACCGAGAGTGAATGCGGTTTCCATAGCAACTCACAATGATCTATCTTCTATAATAGATGAGTATGCTATTGATCTCAATTTTAGAGATGTGATTTCAGCCCTTGCACTAGGGAAGAAACATGAACCATTTACTTTACAAGATGTTATCTTCTCTACGGCAATAGACTATGCGTTACTAGCTCACTACGTGAGAAAGTAATATATGAATCTCATGCTCCTCCTTATGCAGGGCATAGAGGGATTCAGTCTACCTAAAGGGGATTGAAACATATTTCTATTGGCCTACCACGAAAGCAAACATACAAGAGTATGTTTCTAAATGTGTGGTATGCCAAAAGACGAAGTTCGATAGAGGGAAGCAACCTGGATTTTTTCAACCTTTGCCAATCCCTAATTCACCATGGGAGAGCATATCCATGGATTTTATCTTTGGATTGCCTAAGTCTATCCATGGGAATACGGGAATATGGACGATAGTAGACAGATTCAGTAAACAATCTCATTTTATACCTGTTATAAAGACTATCAAAGCCCATCAAATGGCAACCCTCTTCATTTCACAAATCTTCAAGTACCATGGCTTGCCAATGTCTATAGTGTCGGATAGAGATCCTAGAATGACCAGTAATTTATGGAAGGGTCTCTTTGAGAATTTAGGAACAAGACTAAATTTCTCTTCGACCTATCACTCGCAAACGGATGGCCAAAGTGAAATAGCTAACCTAACGATTCTCGATCTACTAAAAGCCTATGTAATGGAAGTAGATCAAAGATCCCAATGGGAGAAGTACTTACCCTTAGTGGAGTATGCATACAATAACACTGTACATACTTCCACGGGAAAAGCACCTTTTGAGGTAATGGAGGGAAGATCAAAAAGTCCCCTTCTACTTAAGGTACACGGGAAGATCTTCACTGCAAATGAGTATAGCCGAGACCTACAAGAATCTTTCCAAAAGATTAAGGATGCTATCTCTATCTCACAGCAAAGGCAAAAGGCTGTTGCTGACAAGCATAAAAGAGCCCAAGCCTTTAAAGAAAATGATTGGGTCTTATTAAAATTTCCCAAGGCTCGATTAAGGCACACGACAGGCAAGAATCCTACAGAACACCAAAAGTACTATACTAAGTTAGCAAAAAGGTACTATGGTCCCTTCCAGATTCTTAGGCCAATCAATGAGATGGCCTATCAACTCAAGTTGCCCAGTCATTGGCTCATACACAATGCTTTTCATGTGAGCCTATTAAAGCCTTACAAAGGAGAGCCACCTCAAGAACCTACTATTGAAGACCCACCGGAGATCGAGGACCAAGAAGAGGTGCTGCAGCCTGAGTCCATTCTCCGACATGAAGACAAGGTACTAAGAGGCAGTAAGACTATCCGACAATATCTTATTAAGTTTAAGAATTATCCTTTTGAAGATGCTAGATGGATGCAAGTCATACAATTAAAGGATAACCTAAACCTTGTCAATGCTTACAGTGCTTCCCTAGAGTAAGAAAATGTACAAATGTTAAAAATGAACAAAGTTTTTGTCTTATAAGACTCTCTTTCTCTTTATTGTGCACAAAAATGAAGTAGTATGCATGCTTAGATCAAGTTTGCGGAGACGACGTCTCCCAAACACCAAGTAGAGCTTGTCGCTCTACTATGGAAGATTGATAGGACTAATGTGCAGATATGCTTGCGGCAGCTTAGGCTCTCAAGCGCCAAATGGACTAGTCATCCATTCTGGAACGATGTACGGTAACATAGGGATCCTCTACCCGCTAGAAAAAAGGACCAATAAATATGCTTTATCTTCTCTACCCCATAGTCAAGGATGACTATGATTTCAAGAGAGAGGTAATGTCATAATAATCAATATCTTATTCTCCTAAATTCTTTCTCATGTTAAACTAATCATTTAATATGGAAAACTGCTCGGGGAGAAAAAGCTAGAATATTGGTTAAGCTAGCAGATCGGCCACAGTAGGGATCCAAAGGAGGGAAAATAGGGATCCAAAGGAGGGAAAATAGGGATCCAAAAGGGGGGCCATCTGCAAAAGAGCAATGTGCACCAATGGGCTTAAAAGACCCTAAGGTTAAGCCCATTAAGACTTCCAAAATGCTAAGGTTCCAAAATTCAAAGGTTCTGTCCAAAGGTCAAAAGCCTAGGGAAATTGGATGCTTTGTGTGTGTCCCAAAAGTCTTCAACCATCCCTACATAGGAGGGGGCGAGCCCTAGAAGTATGAGATGAGAGAGAAACTCACACACACACACACACACACACAAGCTCCCTTTACACAAAGGGAATGAGGGACACATGTCAGCTCCCTAGCCCAGATGCCCACAAGGTGTACTTAGTTCCTATTGGATGGCCTTGGAGGTGGACCAATGAGAATTAAGCTAGAGTAAATTTATTTTAATTAATTTAAAAACACTTAATAAAAGAACCAATAAGAATTAAGCTCTCTAGAACTATTGGACAGTCTCCCAAGGGGTCCAATGAGCATTCAGCAGCCCAATGGCTTGCCTGATTCCTATTGGCCAGGAGGCAAAGGGGTCCGATGAGAGTTTAGCTGAATTAAGTAATTACCTAAAGCTATCGCAAAGGGTAAAGGGAGACACATGTCAGAAGACTATCACTTATGTTGCTTAATTTCCATTGGCTAGGCCTGGGGAGGTCCAATGAGGTGTGAGGATGAGCAAATAGCAAGAGGGGTCGACCAAGAGAGAGAGGGGGCTGATTTTTGGAAGGAATTATCACACACATTTTCACACAATCTCATGTGTGAAGCAAAGAAGACTCTCTCTCCTTCTCGAGCTTTAATGGAAAGCTTACCACCTACTCCAAGCTTGTGAGAAGGGAGGCCTACATCAACAACTCTTGGCTTTGTGATGCAAATCCAACCAAGAGCCAAGCATCAATGCATGCTCATCTCCTCTACCATGCTAATTACTAAGCTAAGCTATGCTAATATGAGTGATTATGTGAGGAGATGTACATGTTTCTCGTAAGAATACTCCTTCTTCCTCTCAATCTACTCTCATACCCCGCTAGCTCTCACCATCTTCGAAGGTGTGTGAGGTCTTGGGTCTGAGATCGTGAGGGAATTGCTGTTTTGTTTGATAAGTGTTTTGCTTAGTGCATGAAGTTTCCATCTTCATTGCACTAGGTAGTATTGAAGGAACACAAAGAATTGTATTGTAAAATGTCTCTCTTGATGGGAGAAACCATAATACAAAGCCTTTTGGAGGGGGGACCATCTCCATGCAAATCCGGTCCTCAACTATTGTCAATTGCTCAATTTCTCTCTCTTTTGTAATTCATGCTATGTAGCTAGGTGTTATACTTTTTGTTGCTCTCTCCACCCAAGCACTCTTGTTATTCTCATTAGGAAGCTATTCTAATGAAATGCTCACTATGTTCATGCTATTTTCCACTACACATAAGTTACTAGACCATTAAATGTTACAATTTTATTCATTCAATCATTTTAAAAGAGTGGTTTTTTCAATACCCCACGAACGCAGGTTATATAGGGGGGTACTGACCAGTGAACCCCCGGAGCCCGTGTCTTTGATTTGGACAATCATAAAATCATACACTAGTTAAAGTGTCGTTTATGGCACCTGCTGGGTTGTTCGGATTTCCATTGTTGGCATCTTCAAGTGTTCTACAGAATCATAGAACTTGTCTTGTTCTTCGTCTTCTGATTCGCAACATTCCTTTGTTTGCTCTTCAGTTTGGGAACCTGTTGATGGCTGGTTCTCTTTGTTTTCTTGGATCACACTCACTAAGGACTTTATCATAGAGCTTCATTGTTGGACCATCTTGAATAACGCACACATCTAGAGTAGCCAAGATGTGTTTCCATGCGAGTGGCTCTAACGCTTCTTCAAAAAATGGTTCTGGGATATAACCCTTATCTTTGATCGTCCTTTCTAGAATACACTCCTTGTTTTAAGCTACCACAATGGGAGGCTCCACACATCCATTGTTCTTTAGGCTTACCCAACCATGCTGGAATTTTTTATCCTGTTATAGTAGCAAAATCAAACTCCTCCAAAGGATTTGGTTTATGTCCTTGTAATTATGGTCCTTCAAGTTTATCTTTGTCGTGGTTTCCATATGTCTCAGGTAGATATGGTCATATCCCCAATCTTGGACCATTTTCAATTGCTTCATGAATGGTCTTCCTAGAATGATGTCATAGTTGTTCTTCTTGCCGAAGTCAACAATAGCAAAGGTATGCTCATAATCAATGCCACAAGAAGTAATAACTACTTTTTCTAGCAGTCCTATGGACTTTTCCATGTGTCCGTCTGCAAGCTGCAGTTTCATCCGGGTAGCCCTCACTGCTGGTTTTTTCCATTTTTTCCAGACCTCTTTTGTTGCGATGGCAACACCGGCTCCACTGTCAAAAGTTGCCATGGTTTTTACACCTTGGAACTCCACAGGAATAGTGGTGTTCCTATCTTTTTCCTCATAGTACTCTCCTACCTTGTTTAATGGCACTGTCCTAGTGTTTAGTTGAGGCATTTCCAACTCTTTGATCCCTTCCTCGGTTTGAGTCATTGGGATTTTTACACCAAATTTCTCTAAGCATTTTCCCACGATAATCTACATGTTTGGTCTTATTATGAGCAACTCGACCAACGTTATTGTGTAGGTGACTGGGGTAGATAGAATATGTATTAACCCTTTTGAATTGATGACCTTGTTGGAACACAGTCTCTTCGATGAGACTGCAATAACATCTAGCTTGGCCAATAGTATAGGACGATAGTGTTCTTAGTGAATGGTGTTGACTATCCATCGACTGTACAGATCCTTTGTCTCCCTAATACGATTGCATTTCTAAATTCATTTGAGATCCAGTCTCAATTTTCTCTATTGATTGTTCATCAATTGTACAGATCCTTTGTCTCCCCAATATGATTGCACTTCTAGATTCATTTGAGATCCAATCTCTTTGATCCTTTCCTCAATTTGAGTCATTGGGTTTTTTACACCAAATTTCTCTAAGCATTTTCCCATGGTAATCCACATGTTTGGTCTTATTATGACAACTTGGCCAACGTTATCGTATAGGTGACTGGGGTAGATAGAATATCTATTAACCCTTTTAAATCGATGACCTTGTTGGAAGACAGTCTCTATGATTGTAACAACAAGTGACTTGGCCAAAAGTATAGGACGATAGTGTTAATAACGAATGGGGTTGACTGTCCATCGAATGTACATATCCTTTTGTCACTGCAATTCGATTGCACTTCTAGATTCATTCGAGATCCAGTCTCAATTTCCTCTATTGGTGAAAGAGACACTCCTCTTCCATCACCGGTCTGGTTTACTTGTCTACTTAGCTCACTTGCTTCATTGGCCTCTCTGACTTGTTTCCACAATTCGTCAAGACCATCCATTTCTTTACAGCTCTCATGTATAGCTAGGTTAAATCCCTCGAAAGAGTTATTCGTGGTATTCAACACTATCCTTGGTTCTAATGTTGGGTCCTTGAGCTTTGGTACGTGCTCATGATTGGAAATTGGCTCTATTTGTTCCTCGTTTGGTGGGATTATTGGTGTAGGTGGGACAAGGATCACATCCTCAAGTTTTCCAACTGGTGGTTCTAGTAAAGCTTGGGTTGTTTGAATCATTTTCTTGAACATTTCAAGCCTTTGACATTCTAGTTTTGCATAGGGATATGTCATCCAACCTCTATTCTTTGGTTTGGTTGTTTTTGAGCCGTGTTTCATGGGATTTCAAGAGGGCATCTAATGGCTCATTAACCTTCTCAACCAATAATGATCCTTCTGAACTAGCACTTCTCGATTTCTCTTCCGTGGATGGTTCTTCTGGAGGTTGAGAAATCTGCGTAAGAGAAGGTGCAACCCTTTCCTCAAATTTGTCTTATCTTCTCTTTAGCTTGAATAAGCTCCTTAGCTAGGGATTTTTGCTCTCTTTCCCTACTTATTTTCATCCTAACCTTTCTAGATTTCCAACTATTCCGTTTGCTCTTGGTTTTTGACTAGGTTCGTCTGTCTTTGGCTCACCCGTCTCTGGACTCACGTCTCTTGGTTTCTAGATTTCCAACTATTCCGTTTGCTCTTGGTTTTTGACTAGGTTCGTCTGTCTTTGGCTCACCCGTCTCTGGACTCACGTCTGTTTTTTTTTGTTTTCTCTGTCTCTAGGTTCTCATCAGGTTCCTTTTGAGATTGCGCTCTTGTAACTACTTAAAAGTTTTTGTTTTTCGAGCTAATAGATAGCTGAACGATTCCTGAGACATTTGTTGTGATCTTTCTCATTCGGTTTGGGTTTTTTGGACAGTTGGGGATCAAGTGAATGACAACACAATCAAGAAAATAGGCATTCACTTGAGTGATCTCCGTCTGAGGACATTGTTTGACCAAGGGGTTGTCATAGCTTTTGTGACACTCTGATTGAGGAGCTTCTTCTTGCATTTCCTCTTGGATGTAAACAAGCTCTAACCTAGATAAACCTCTATTCATAATGAACTGCAATGTCCTTTCGTCCATCTCATACGTTTTTTCTTCAGGTCAAAACACAAAATGTGGAGGTTGTACCGACCTCACCACTCCATGTGTTTCTCTCATCTTCTGTCGCTTTGAAGGGTAGTACCAGCTTTGGTTGTTATTATATATTGTAGTTGGTACTAGAGGTTGTTTATTGGATGCTTTCATCGTCGATGTGTATCTCATGTCTACATGCATTCTAGCACTTGGTAGTGGAGGTTGTAGTCCTAAGACAAGCTGTGGCCTTAAAACTCCTACTGGACCTGGCGCATTCCCCAAAGTGTATCTAGGTGGAGTAGGTGCTACAGGAACATGTTGTACATACCTCTTCCTAGCATATTCCATGCTATAGTAGCACTCCTTCCTCGTATGGTTCGTGCATTTTCTTTCAATTTCGCACCACTTAGGCTCCTCTAGCTCAAACTTTACAAGAGGAGTTAACCTCTTGACCATTTCGTCGATAAACTTTTCTTGATCGATAGGCATCGTTGGTTTTGCAAAGGACTAAGTCATCTGTGAATCACTGTGCTAAGAGGATGTGTCATCCTCTTAACTCTTACAATTCTTTTCTTTATATTCCTCACAATTATCCACTAGGTAAAGAGCTTCTTTGATCAATTTGTTTAGTGTCAAGCTCCTTATCATATGCAAATCCTTTTGAAGACCTGCATGTCTCATTCCTTGGATAAAGATCAACATCAATCGTGTCTGCATAGGTAGTTCCGCTCTCGGATAGAACATGACATATCTCTTGAGCCGTAATGCTGCTTTGCGTACTAATTCACCCTCTTTCTGTTTGAACCTTTGAATTTGCAAGTCTGTATTGTGAGCTATGCCTTTCTGCGAGATTTCTTCGATGAATTCTCGCAGAAAGGCATCTTTCAAAGTCAATCCAAATTCGACAAACCGAGTCACAAAATACTTCCTTTGCTTTTGTTGGAATTAGGGTTGCAGAGAAATGCACACAACTTGGAGAAGATGAAGGAAGCTCAAGGCACACAATAGAGAGTGTGTTACTTAGTGTGCAATGGAAAGATAGATAGCCATAGAGTAATGGGCATATATACAATGCACGGGGGCAAAAACCTCCTAAAGAGGGAAAAAATGCCCTGACGGTCCTAGTGTGCCATGCTCTGAGGACACGATCAATCCACAAAGGGGAGCAAGCCCAAAGCTTTGCGGAAAGCTTCTCACTTCTCACGAGACAATGCCTTTGTGAAAAGATCTACAAGGTTGTCCTGTGTTGGCACATAAGCCAAGCTGATCTCTTCTGTTGAGAGCCTCTCCCTGACATAGTGGTAATGCACCTCAATGTGCTTTGTGCGATCATGAAAAACTAGGTTTCTTGCAACTGCCAATGCGCTCTCACTATCAGTGTAGATAGTGTTGGCAGTGTTCCGTCCAACACCCAAATCAGCCATTTATGAGCCATACACACTCAACTGTAGCTGTGAAGACTGCCCTGTACTCAGCCTCACAACTAGAAGTGGTCACAGTAGGTTGCTTCTTGCTCAACCATGATATACATGAATAGCCAAGCATGAAACAAAAACTACTTGTGGACACTCGCGTGTCAAAATAACTAGCCCAATCTGAGTCCGAAAAAGCATGCAAGTCTGGCGGCAATGATCCCCCCTTGGGATAAAACAAGCCAAGATGTAAAGTGCCACTAAGGTAGTGGAAAATCCTCTTGACAGCCTGCCAATGCTTAGACCCTGGGCTATGCATAAATTTGCTGACCTGTTAGACTGCAAACTGAATATCCGGCCTCGTGTTGCATACATAAATGAGGCAACCAACATCAGTCTGGTAAAGAGTGACATCAACAATATCACCAACATCATGTAGACTCAACTTCAAACCTGTTTCCATGGGAGTGGCAATAGGTTTGCAATCCTCAAGTCCAAACTTACATAGCAATGTCTCTATGTAACTTTTCTAACACAAGGCAATACCACCATCACAGTGCTTAAACTGTATACCCAAGTAATGAGCTACAGCCCCAAATCTTTCATCTTGAAAGTAGCATTCAAATCAGCCTTAAATTCAGCAATATGTCTCTCATTTGGTCCAGTGATCAACAAATCATTGACATAAAGAACCACAATGAGAAGTACATCACCCTCACGCTTTACATACAATGTGCTTTCTGTTGGACTGTCACGAAAGCCTTGTTTAACCAAATGAGTGTCAGCTTTCTCATACCAAGCACGAGGAGATTACTTCAGCCCATACAGCCTTCTTACATCTGCACACTTTGTCCTCTTGTCCTTTTATGACAAAACCGCGAGGCTGCGTTACATAAACTTCCTCAAATATATCACCATTCAAGAAAGCAGTAACAATGTCTGATTGATGTACATCCCAACCAAAATGAGCTACCAATGCACATAGAAAATGCACAGTAGTTATACGACAAGTGGTAGCAAAAGTCTCTTCATAATCTATGCCTTTTTGTTGTGCATAACCCTTTGCAACAAGTCGAGCCTTATGGCGATCGATCTCACCATCCGGCTTGCGTTTCAACTTGTAAACCCACTTCGTACCAATGGCCTTTTTGCTAGGAGGCAAATCACATAAAGTCCATGTGTTATTTTCTATAAGTGCATCATATTCTGATTGCATGGCAACCATCCAATTTTTTGAATTCTATGCTTCATCAAAAGATAGAGACTCCTCAACATCATGCAAGCTAGACACAGCCAAAGCATAACAATCTGATGCATAAGATGCATGGCGAGAGCCTGAGCGAGTACGACTAGACAAAGGTGAATCCAATTTACTGTCACGCAAAGTGTGCACCAGCCATTTTGGCATACCTCTAGCCTGCTCATTTTCAGCCCTTTCCTCATCAAGTACATCATGTACATTTGCATCAGTAATAGGCTAATCTATAACATTTTCAGAAACCCCCAAAGGCTGTACATTTGCCTCATTGGAAATTACATTCGTATTTCCACCACTGAAAAGAGGCAACAAAGTGTCATAAATGTCCTGTGAGCTTACATTACTGTCTCTAGTACATGACAGCAAGAGCTGAACATAATCTTCCACAAACACTACATCCCGTGAACCAGAATACGCTTTGTTTGCGGATGATATAACCTGTAACCTTTGCTTTCAGCACTATAACCAACAAAAATACATTTGACAGCCTTATCATCCAATTTTTTGCGCTGTGTTTGTGGCCCCAAAGCATATGCCAAACAGCCAAAAACACGCATGTGCTCAATAGAAGGCTTTCTATCATGCCATGCTTCATATGGAGTAATAGACTGCAAAGCTTTCGTAGGACACCTGTTAAGTACATAAGTGGCACACATGATGGCCTCAAGCAAAAAAGAATGCGGCAAAGCTTGACTTTTGACCATACATCGTGCCATTTCTGTAAGTGACCTGTTTTTCCTCTCAGCAACACCATTTTGTTGAGGTGTATAAGGCACTATACATTGGTGTTTTATCCCACGACTAGCCAGAAATGCATTAAATTCATCAGACATATATTCAACCCCTCGATTGGAACGGAGGGTGCCCATAGTACATTTGGATACATTTTCAGCAATAGCAAGAAATTGTTTGAAGCACAAAAAAATTTCGGACTTCACTTTAAGCGGAAATACCCATGCATGCCTGGAGTAATCATCAATGAAAGTCACAAAGTACATCACTATGCACAAGCTGCAGCTTGCATGTGGCCCTAACTGAACCATCATTTGGAAACTTAGAATGCTGCATTTTACCCAAAATACAGCCTTCACAAACATGTTTGACATGTGCTTCAAGAGGTGGCAAAGAAGCAACCATATCAGATTTCTGCAAACTGGCACAAAGTTTTGCATCTTAAATAGCCCTTGAATTTGCAACTGCATTTGCAAAAATTTTGTCCACACTTGTCATACAAAGTGAGCTTATACAGCCCATGGCACAAAATCCTAGATGCAACAATTTCATCACCAAAATTGCAATCATGAACGATACATGTGTCATCCACAAATTTGACTACAAGTCCAAGGCTAGCAAGTGCAGACAAACAAAAGATTCTTCTTGATCCCAGGTACATAAAGCGCATCAACAAGTGTGAAAAAACTGCCATTTGCAGCAGTAAACACAATCTTTCCAACTCCCTGAACCAGATAAGAGGCATTGTTGGCACAAGTGATTGAATTCCCATGAGGGACAGACTCAAAAGAGGTGAACAATTCACGATGTGAGGTAATGTGCTTTGTAGCACCACTATCAAAATACCACACATGTGAATCTGCAGCAATTGACAAGCATGCATCATGGACAACAGGATTGTAAGTGCACTCTGTGCAAAAATCCCATTCTGCATCAACATCAGCATCATAGTCTCCTTTCACAGAAGACTCAACAATGGTTGCATTTGTAGTGGAACCAACATTTGCAGTGGAACCACCCTCTTTCTTCTTAGCCTCTTTGACCTTCAACTTAGGACACTGCTTGATCAAGTGATCATTAGCTTTACAATAATGGCAACGCATCTTCTTTTTGCCTTTATCACCAAAATTTCCAGACGAATTGCTGTCAGCAAAAGCATTAGGAACAGAAGTTTTGCCACTCGCAGAAGAACCATAAGAAGTGGCTGCATTGCTGTTACCACCCTTTCTTTGAGAAGCAATAAAATCCTGTTCAACTGCACACTACCTATTCCTGTTTTTTGGGAAAGTGACTCTTGCAACAACAATGTGCATAATGCATCAAACTTGACAGCTTCAGGATTTCCTTGGGTCATCAGTCTCCAAGTACTAGCAAAAGTCTGGTATGAATCTGGTAAGGCATCAAGAACAGTCTGCACAAGGGAACTGTCTGAAATGACTTCACCTGCAGAAATAAGCTGCTCATTGATATCCTTGACACTAGCAAGGAAAGTGTCCATATCATCTTCCTCATGCATAATCTTCGACTCCAACTCTTTATGCAACAAAGAAATTTTAGCCTCATTGCACCTTGCATAAAGACCAGCCAAAATATCCCAAGCCTGTTTTGCAGACTTTGCTGAACGAACGTGAGGAAAAATGGTGCGCTTCACAAATAACGCAATCAATGCATGAGCCTGCGCATCCTTAACATCCCAACGAGATTGTTCTACCGTAGGCAAAAGAACTCTAATAGCAGCAATCCTTGCAGCAAGACCTGCAACATCCTCAACATCGCCTGCATCCTCAGAACCAGGATGTACATCAATGCCCTGCACAATATTCTAGACGCCCTTTGACACAAGAACATGTTGCATCATGTAAGCCCACATAGGGTAATTATCCCCATCCAACCTGTCCTCAGCAGTAAACATCTTGAACACATATGTGTTGTTGTCAGCCATGGTAAATTCTACACCTGATGTGAGAACTGCCCGAAAAGAGGAGAAACGGAGCGGGAACAACACGTGCTATATAGCACAAACCGTAGAGGAATGTAAGGCACTTGTTATGCAAAAAACGACACTGACAAAAATTTTGCACAAAATGACAAAATAGCATGTGCAATACTGCTGGTAGTGGACACGGAGGCTGAAATGAGCCCGAATAAAAAATCTAAGCAGACTGAGCTCTACGAGTTCTCCCAAAATTTTTGTCGACCTGCGAACGCTGGCCAAAGATCACTAAAATCGGAGAAAGTGAGTAGCGTGTACTGGACTAGCTGGCGACTAAGCCCTGGACAACGCAACCTACTCCGATACCAATTGTTGGAATTAGGGTTGCAGAGAAACGCACACAGCTTGGAGAAGACGAAGGAAGCTCAAGGCACACAATAGAGAGTGTGTTACTTAGTGTGCAATGGAAAGATAGTTAGCCCTAGAGTGATGGGCGTATATACAATGCACGGGAGAAAAAACCTCCTAAAGAGGAAAAAAATGCCCCGACGATCTTAGTGTGTTCACACACATCACTACCACATGTATATGGTAACAAATTTGATTATTCTTTCAAAAGCCGCTACGTGATCTCTCGGATATTTTTCTCCGGAGCATCGCGTATTTACCCATTTTTCGATTTGGGATGGTTTAACTCGCCGATTGTCTACAAGTCTAACCATAGACTCTCCCAATCCTTCTCTCGCTTCAGGCCTTCTACTATGACTAGGTTCTTCTTTGAAGGGATTGATTGTTCTCTTGGAGATTGGTCCATTAGGGAGATTTACTTGAGGAGGCATGTATGCCATCTCTGTGATCATTTCGTCTCTCGTTATCCCTCTAGAAGGGAATCCAAGTGGCTCCCTTTTTGGAATTCTCGTAGAAATCCTCGTGTTTGGTGGAGGTATCTGTGGCCCTTCATTGACCAAATATCCACCTATTTCTAATGCAGTCTGTGGATTTGTGCTTTCTACATCTCTGTATTCTTGTCCATACTTGTCAACAACTATAGCTTTTCGTTGACAGTCGACTCCATATGTATAGAGATATAAGAGTTTGTAATCCATCAGTTCTCTTGAGTACGGCTCTGAGCACCTATAAAGGTTGGCGTCACTACCGTCAATGTATCTATACAGTCCTTCACTCTCACGATCTGTCATCCAAACTCATTCACCAAAATTGGTCTTTATCAACTACAAGTTTGGAAGATCCATTTTGGGCGGTTGTTCCTCTATTGTTGGGATCATGAAGCTTGTGTAAGCTAAGTTTGAAGCTAGAGTAGACATGATATCTAGACTTAACAGCTCTAGCTTGATGCAAGCAGACTATTCCAATGTGTTCAAGTGCCTTGTTTCTAGGAAAAAGTCAAAACTATGTCCAAAATCGTGACTGTTTTCTCACAATTCTCTCAATTTGTCAGTTTTAAACACCCCTAACTTTCGGATGAATTTTGAGGCCTTAAACGATGTTTTTTCGAACGATGACCAACAATGAATAACCCTAAGGTATTTATTGTTCATGGTGTCACACTGAATCTTGTAGAGCTACTCTGGAGCTGCGTTTTGATAATAAAAGTTTTTGAATCCAATATCGAGAGCTCAAGTTATGGCCAAAACAATCTTCTACCACATTCAATTTTCATGTAGTTCAATTCTAGCAATTTGAGAGTGTCAACACTAGATGCATGCTTTGGTCCACTTACAGGTGTCCAAATTTTGTTTTGGAATGATATTTGGGATTCTAGGGTCAAAAGGAAGCCCTTTGATTGGTCAAAGTTACTGTTTGGTCTTAGTGTGTGCCTGGATTTAAAATTGCTTCAAACTTTAACTGTAGACTCTCCTTGATGTACTCCAACTACTCCAAGTCTAAGTTTGTGATTCTGAAACTTTTAGACAGGTCTATCACTCATTTTCTGTCTGGTTGCTTGCAACTGCCTTGGGAGATTAACTAAGCCAAAAGTGATTCAAATTGAATGAAACGTGGTCTCTAGGCCTATCTTGTGATGACAAACACTTCTGTAATCTCATATGCAAGTTTTGGCTTCAAATTTGGGGCTTGAGACATCATATGCGTATGATGTTTGTGCTAGAATGAAGTGAGTTTTATTTTATTCAGGTGAATCTTTATCACTCAAGCAACTCTCAACAACTTTGAAAATTCAATTTCAACACTTTTTGTGCAAGTTATCATCAATACAAGCATGAACCTTGCCCCATTTTCTATCTTCTGCCACTTTTTAGTCTAAAGGTGCTCCAAATGCAAGGAAATTTTGGCTAGGGACTTCTTTTATGCTTTAGGACACTAAGGTATACTCAAATGTATGATTTGACCGAGATTTGACCTCTAAAACAACATACACGTATGATGTCTTTTGACTTAGATTTCACTTTTGTTTCTACCCAAGGCGCTCCTTTGCAACAAGAATATGTGATCATAACAAATTTTGGATGTCAAAATTACTCAAAATCACTACCTTTTCACCTTTACCTTCTTGTCTCTGCAAAAATCTCCTTAGATTCAAAGGTATGTGTACAAATGAGTTGAGATTTTGCAAACAAGCTTAACACATCATTTCCAAACCTCCTATGTGGTCAAAAGTGCAATTGGAACTTCAGACCTTGACCTGAGACATCATACGCGTATGATGATTACATGCTCAGAATTGGCCCAAACTTGGTCTCTAAGCTTGTCTTCTGGTACTAAACACCTTGGTATGTTGTGAGGTCAACTTTTTGTCCCTAAAATTGTCCTTTAGACATCATATACGTATGATGTCTAACTGGTCAGAATGAGGTGAAACTCACTCCAGAGGTCCCTCACTACATAGGTAGCCCAGAAAAACTTTCAAATTTGAATTTCACCACTTTTTGTGCAAGTTATGACCAATTCAAGCATTCACTTTGCCTAGATCCGCCGTCTTGTGGCCTTTACAAGCCCAAAAATGCTTCAAATTCAATGAAATTTGTCCTATTTGCTTTCTAAAAGCTCTAGATCACAAGGGTGCACTCAAATGTATCTTTTGACCCAAAATCTGGCGTCTAAGTCATCATAGTGTATGATGTTTAGGTGGTCAGAATGGAGTTCTATTTCTACCCCAGGTGCCCCTTGATATGTAGATCCTAATTATGTGCTCACAATAAATTTTGGATGTCAAAATTGCACAAAATCTCCACTTTTTGACAAGAAAATCTCTCAAAAGAGTAAAATCCACTCAATTCTCAATCTATATGCCCAAATGACATGAAATTTGGTGTATGTGCTCAACACAACATGCAAAATAGGGGTGTAAAGTCAAAAGTTCATTTTTGCTGCCAGAATTACCCTTCAGACATCATACGCGTATGATGTCTGCTGATGAATTTTTGGTGAGATTTCCTTCACGAGCATCCCTAAGTCTCTAACACTAGTTTTTAAGCACTTTTACCAATTTTCATGCAAAAATGTGCTCAAAATCACAAGTTTCTCATTTTTCCATTTTCGACTCTCCGTCTTTTGCCTTTTGGGTGTCAAGAGTTGGTCAAAACTCTAGTCTCAAGTTGTGCATAGGGTAAAACCCCCCTTTTCAACACTCTCGTGTAGTCAGATTTTTCAAATTTGGTCTCTAGATGCCTCTTCAGACATCATACGTGTATGATGTTCAAATTTACAGAATTGCAGTTTTTCTACACAGACCTCTTGCGCATGCCCTCTTATATGCTCAACACTAATCAGTCATGAAAGCATGTCAATAGAAACTTGTTTATTGTATCTTGACCCTCAAAATCAACTTTTTAGAGATTGTGAATGCAAACAAGCACTTTAGCAAATAAATCAGTGATGAATAGCTCTAGATTAGAATCAAATCACTTACTTAAAGCTACTCCTACACATCATTTGCGGTTTTGCATTTATGAGTAGAAAAATGATTCATTGCCACGCACGGACTAGCAACCGATTTTATCACCTCAAAAATCACTCGCCCACCAACAACTACTCTAATCTACAACTAATACTACAAATTCTAACTAAATCTACCTAGTCATAGACCCTTAGCAAGACACATGCTTCCTGGCTATCCACTCGATCTCGGAATATCCTCTTCCATATCCACTTGAGAAAAATGCTCTCTTTAGACAAAACTAAAGCAAGCAACTATCACGTGAGTGTTAGTAGGATCACCTACTCAAGTCCTTTGGTGTCCCCAGCAGCGACGCCAATGTTGTGGGAGCGAATCACACCACCCATAAAGTGCATGCAACACTACCTAGATCAACATAATGTCAATCGAGGACACATATGACACTATAGGTGCACATAGGCAATCTCTTTAGCTTGTCGGGCTGAGACCATCCCACGTATACAATACTCTGAAAGGCTAACTAAACCACAACCAAGAGTCTCACTGCTCTCAGCTACACCATCCAACCCACATACACACAAACGAAAGAAAACTCATCAAATCATACCAGAATTGTACAAAACTTAAGGAACATCATCCCCTCACTAGGATACACCTGTCCCAAAGCTTCTACACTCAAAACCCTCACTCTAGACTCTACAAAAAAATGCGTATAAAGATAGAGCAAAATTTTGAAAGTGCCCAAAATTGAAATCTATGAGTACCTATGCATAGCTTATGTCACCACAATTCTAATGACTACTTGCACATAGAAAATAAACATCGTTTGATATACTTACAACAGCCACAAATAGCACATAGATGCCGGAGCACGTGCGCTCCGTCCTGCGTGGAATGCTTGTGGCATTGATGCGTAGCTCTCTCCGAGACTATCGTGATGGTGCAATTGAATCTCCAATGTGACGAACGAGCGGGGAGTAGCACTAGGATGAAGCTCACACACTCTCTCTTTCTCTCTCACACATAGTCGATGACAGCTTAAAATTTGATTATGATAAAAAGTTCTTCTTACAAAATGACCTAGGTACCTTAATATATACTAAAGCTAACATAGGTAAACCTAAAAGAGAGTTCAAGGGGTAAAATGGCTTTGTATTTACACTCTAGAAGTGCCATTGCACCCCGACTTTTGCAATAGCTACTCCATTACAAATGATGTTTATAACCATAATCTGTAGCATTTCATAACTCTCAGAAAATAAGTCTTTGTAATGGACATGGCCCATGAAATTTGAGAATAGAGGAATTAAGAGAATTAGAGTGAGCATTTTTATGAGACTACTTTGAGAACATAGAGGTTGAACTTAATTAGCGGTAGCAACATAGCCATTATACTTAATTAACTTGGCATGAACAATACTTTTGCATGAGAGAGAGAGGATTGGAGAACTTGACAACAGTTGAAGACCGGGTTTATGTGGAGCTAGTCCCCCCTTCAATAGGCTTTTGTATTATAGATTCTCCAATAAAGAGAGACTTGGTATAATACAATCTTTGTGTTCCTTGTGACCTTGGTGATGCTATGAAGATGGAAAGCTTCATGCATCACGAGCAAAGCATAAACTTTGTAAAAGCATTAACCATCCCTGGCCTCAATCCCAAGGCCTCATAACACCTTCGAAGGTGGAGAGAGCTAACGGGGAATGAGGGTAGGAAAGAGGAAGAAGAATCAGTCATAGGAGAAAGAAATAGTTCCTCACTTATCATCACTCTTCTTGCTTAGCATAGCATAATAGCATAGTAATGAAGATAGAGAAGATGGCAAGCTTAAGCATTGAAGCATGGCTCTTGTTTGGATTTGCATCCCATAGCCAAGAGTGTTGGTGTAGGCTCTCAACTTCTCAACAAGCTTGGAGAAGGAGATGGAGTGAGCATGTGTGAAGAATGAGTGTGTGAGAGAATGTATACCCCTAAGCACACCCCTTGCTTGCTTTGGTCAACCCCTCCTTGTAGCTCAATCTTGAAGCTCATTGGAACCCTCTAAGCCTAGCCAATCACATGCATAATGCATTTCAAGCAACATGGGTAGCACTAGGACAAGTGTCCTCCTTACCTCTTTGAGAGAGAGAACTTGAAAATATCTATATATTTGTTGAATTGAACTAGAAGCACATTGGTCCCTTCTTTAGCTAAGCGAATAGGATTCAAGCACACCATGTGGCTAAGCATTGGGAGATCTTGACATGTGTCCATGTGCCCCTGGAGAAAGGGGGTGCCCTTTGGGTGAGTGGGAGGTTAAGTCAAAGATTCTCCTAACTTTGGGGCTGTCCCCCTCCTTCATAGGGTCTCTTTTTGACTCAAGCACCTTACCCCCCATCCATGGGAAGCTTCTCAAGCACCTTTCTCATCAAGCATGACAAGCATCTTAGTCAACAAGCATGACAATCACCTCAAGAACCTTAGTCAGCAAGCACAACAAGCATCTCAAGCACCTTACTCATCAAGCATGACAAGCACCTCAAGATTTGTCCGGGTTCCCACCTCAAGCATAGCCCTAGCTTGCCTAAGGTCTAAGGACTTTTAACACTAACCTTTGGAGGTCTTTAATGAAGCTAACCCTAAGGTCTTTAAGCTCCATTAGATGCACGTTTCTCTTTGATAGACTATCTCCTTTTGGACCCCTATTGAGATGTAACCATCTCTCCTCTTGGTCCCCTGCTGAGATAAGTCTAGAAGCACTTATTGCACATTGCTCTTTGGTAGACCATCTCCTTTTGGATCCCTATTGAGATGCAACCATTTCTCGTTTTGGTCCGCTATTGAGATAGGTCTAGTTAGATATTATATCTTATGATAGGCTTTGTTAAGTTATGTCGTATTGTTGACCCACGGGTCAACATGTGCATTTTGCAAATCACAATGTAATTCATCAATTGAATCCGTTAAAGCTGTATCAATCCAAGGCATGAGGGCAATGTTTTTTCTGATGCGGTCCCAAAAAATCAAAGCATAATTTTTGTACCTTTGCTCTTTGAATATTTGTAGTTGACAATCTCTTCTTGTTCACATTGAATCTAATGCCTCCTTCAAGATTAAAGAGGTGACTAACTTAGTAAGTATCTCCACCTGAGTGACAAGTAATTAGATAGGTACTATCAACTTATGAAATCGATCATCAAAATTTTGAAAATCACATCATGTGACATATTCCTTTGCTTCGAGCAAATTACTCTTCTCCTCCAAAATATTGAGCACACTTTGGGGAGGAGGAGAAGATATCGGTGGAGAAAGCTCAAAATCAAGAACTTGATTTTCAGGATGCTCCATGTCCAACGAACTAAACACGAAGTCCATGAAGTAATGCATACGAGACCAAGATAAATAAATACCTTGAAGAAAGACCAACTTGCAAAAGCAAAGAGCAACTGCAAAAGAAATCAACTAGCCTTGTTAAATCGATACCGTCAATTCATAATCAAGTACCGATGTTGACTGCAAAATTCAAAAATTATTGTCCAATCATGAAATTCATCGATATTTGAAAACCCATCGAAAAAGACCGTGTCAAAGCCAAGGAAAAAAACTTTAACTCAAATAGAGCAACAAGATCTTGCTAGGTATGGTTGACTTTTGCTTGGCACAACACTTTATTGATTTAGTTCGCTAATAGAAAATGTTGTTGAATTTGCTTCGTACTTTAAAGATGACATTTGAAAACTTTTCAAAAATTTTAGGTCTTGCAAAAAAATTTCAAACATCGTAGAGGTTGTGCCTTAGTACCTTCACGGTACCGATACCTTCTCATCCAAAGAGCTTTTGGACCTAAGCTCATTACTGAAGTTGTGATGACCAGTGGGCGTGCAATTGCCCTTGAACTTTTAAAATTTTGAGGTAATGACAAAAAAATTTATATATGGAAAGAGCATATTCAAGATGTTTTGATCCAAAAAGTCAATTGGAGCTATTTTTTGAGCACCAAGAGGGTGATTGCTACACAAATGCCCAATGGAAATCACTTGATGCCAAAGCTAAATCCACTAATCATTTACATCTTGTAGAGTTAGTGTATTTCACTATTGTTAGTGAAGCTATTTCTAAAGATTTATGGATAAGCTCCACACGTATGAGGGCAAGAGTGCAAGTAATAAGGTCTACTTGATAAAAAGGCTATTTAAGCTTCATATGGAAGAAGGCATCACCATTTCTGAACACTTAAATGAGTTCAATGTTATCTTTAGTCAATTGATGACACAAGGACTCAAATTTGATGAAGAGATTATTTTATCTTCTTATTATGCTCTCTACCTTCCTCATGGGATACTTTTTGCATAGCCATAAGTAACTCTGTTCTTAAAGATAAGTTGTTCTACAATGATGTAGTTGGTAATCTCCTCATTGTTGAAGATACTAATAGGAAATATATTCATTCCACCAAGAGCGGTGATGCTTATGTTGCTAGCTCACAGAAGCAATGAGGTCACACTTGCTATCGTGTCAAGTCTAAGGATCGCAAGAATTATTGCAACAAGTCTCATGGTTCCATGCGCAATGTCGAGTGCTACTATCTCCATAAGAAAGGCCATGTGAAAGGATTTTATATCATGGCAGAAAAAAAAGAAAGAGTATCCAGATGAGAAGACATCTGATAGTGATGTGAAAGGCAAGGGCAAGACCGATGAGGCCAATGTTGTTGATTCTCCTAAGACTCCTATGGTTTTTGAGCTGCATGATTTCTCAAATGATGTATTGGCTTTCACTTTGATATGATTGTAAACACTCTTGTTGCACAAGATGCTAATTTAGGATTTTGGTGCTAGTTTCCATGTTATGGTGTAATGGAATTGGCCTAATAACTTGAGAGTAGCAAAAATTAATGAGAGTACTTTTGAGAGATTACTTTGTGAGCATAGTGGGTGAACATAATTGGAGATAGCAACATAAAAATAGCAATTAGTTAACTTGGCATGAACAATACTTTTGCAAGAGATAAAATTTAGAGAACATGACAACAGTTGAGGGGATTTATGTGGAGCCGGTTCCCCCTCCAATATGCATTTGTATTATGGTTTCCCCCATTAAGAGAGACTTGTTACAATACAATCTTTGTGTTCCTTGTGACCTAGGTGCTGCAATGACGATGGAAAGCTTCATGCATCACAAGCATAACATAAACTTTGAAGAAAGCTTTAACTATCCCAAGCCTCAGTCCCAAGACCTCAAACACCTTCAAAGATGGAGAGAGCTAGCAGGGAATGAGGGTAGGGAAGAGGAAGAAGAAATATTTCATAGGAGAAAGAATTAGTTCCTCACTTATCATAGCTCTTCTTGCTAGCATAATGATGAATCTGGAGAAGATGACAAGCTTAAGCATTGAAGCATGGCTCTTGGTTGGTTTTGCACTCCATAGCCAAGAGTGTTCATGTAGGCTCTCAACCTCTACTTGCTTGGAGAAGGAGAGGGAGCTCTTGCTCTTTGCACATTGCATAATGAGAGTGTGTGTGGATGAGTATACCTTGCAAGCAAGGCCTCTTCTTTCTTTGGTCGACCCCCTCTTCTAGCTCATGCTTGAAGCTCATTGGTTCATGCCAATCAAGCCTAGCCAATCACAAGCTTGGGCCATTTCTAGCAATATGGGTAGTCTTGGGACAAGTGTCACCCTTTGCCCTTTGAGAGAGAGGACTTGATAAATGCAGAAACAATTAGTTAATTCAAGTAAGTTATTATTGGACCCTTTTAAGCATGGCCAATAGGATTCAAGCACCTCATGAAGGTAGCATGGGTAGGAGCTTGACATGCGTCCTTGCTGCCTCTTAAGGCTTGGGGTTACCTTGAGAGTGTGTGTGTGTGTGTGTGTGTGTGTGTGTGTGTGTGTTCTCTCACTAGCCCCTACAATATGGGCTCACCCCCTCGTATGTAGGGATCACTTTGACTTTTGGTGCTCAAGCATCTTACTCATCAAGCACGACAAAGCACTTCTAGCTTGGGGGTGTTCCCACAAGCATCTCAAGCAAGCACCACAAAGCACCTCAAGCACCTAAGTCATCCAATAGGACAAGCACCTCAAGCACCTTAATCAAGCACGAGAAGTACCTCAAGCAGGACAAGCACCTTGAGCTTGGGGCGGGTTCCCACCTCAAGCTCAACCCTAGATTACCTAAGGTTAAAGGACTTTTACACTCATTATGGACGTCTTCAGTGAAGCTAACCCTAAGGTCTTATGCTCCATTGGTTAGCCTTGCTCTTTGATAGACCATCTCTCATTTGGCCCCCTTTACAATTGGCCCCGTGTTAAGATAGACCTATAAGTACGTTTCTGTATCTTAACCCTTGTTCCCGTTTATTCTCCCACATTAAGTGATCAGTTTAATATGAGAAAATCATTTGGGTTGGTTAGATATTAGATTTTATGACATTACCTCTCTCTTGAAATCATAGTAGTCCTCGATTATGAGGTAGAAGAGATAAAGCCTTAGTCATTAGTCAATCTTACTTAGCGGGTAGAGGATCCCTTTTTACCCCACGGCATCTTTCCAAAATGGATGGCTAATCCATTTGGTGCTTGGGAAACATAGCTGCCACAAGCATGTCTACTCTTTAGTCCATTTCATTCTCCCAAAGTAAAGTGACAAATTCTACTTGGTGTTTGAGAGACGTCGTCATCACAAACATGATTCCAAGCATGCATACTATTTAAATTTGTGCACAATTAAAAAGAGAGCTAGTCTTATAAGACAAAAACATGGGTCATTTAATAGAAATTGGTACATTTGCTTACTCTAATGTAGCATTGTAAGCATTGACACTTAAGCTGTATTCCTTGCATCCATCTAGCATCTTCAAAAGGATAATTTTTGAGCTTAATAAAATCGTCGGATACTCTTACCATGTCGTAGTACCTTGTCTTCATGCCGAAGGATAGCTTTGGGTTGTAGCACCTCTTCTTGGTCTTCAACTTCGGGAGGGTCTTCAATAATTGGTTCACTTGGTGGCTCTCCTTTGTAGGGCTTGAGTAGGCTCACATGAAAAGCATTGTGTATGAGCCAATGGTTGGGCAACTTGAGTTGTAAGCCGTCTCATTGATGGGCTTCAAGATTTGGAAAGGACCATAGTATATTTTTACTAGCTTAGCATAATACTTTTGATGGCCCGTAGGATTTTTGCCCGTGGTTTGCCTCAATCGAGATTTAGGAAACTTAAGCAAGACCCAATCATTTTCTTTGAATGTTAAGGTCCTTCTATGCTTGTCAGCAACAGCTTTTTGCCTTTGTTGCGATATGGATATAGCCTCCTTAATATTTTGAAAAGATTCTTGTAGGTCACGGCTATACTCATTGACGGCGAAGATCTTCCCAAGTATTTTGAGTAACAAGGGACTTTTAGGTCTTCCCTCACTGATCTCAAAAGGTGCTTTTCCCGTAGAAGTATGTATAGTGTTATTGTAAGCATACTCTACGAGAGGTAAGTATTTTTTCCATTGTGAGTGTTGATCTACTTCCATAACATAAGTCTTGAGTAGATAGAGTAACGTAAGATTGGCTATCTCACTTTGGCCATCCATTTTTGGGTGATAGACCGAAGAAAAATTCAATCTTGTTCCTAGATTTTCAAAGAGACCTTTCCAAAAATTATTGGTCATTCTAGGATCTCTATCTGACACGATGGATGTGAGTAATCCATGATGTTTGAAAATTTGAGATATGAAGAGAGTTACCATTTGGTGTGCCTTAATAGGCTTTTTTACAGGAATAAAGTGTGCTTGCTTGCTAAACCTGTCGACTATTGTCCGTATACCCGTATTCCCATGGATAGACTTGGAAAATACAAAGATGAAATCCATGGGTATACTCTCCCATGGTGAATTTGGGATAGGCAATGGCTGGAGTAATCCAGGTTGCTTCCCTCTATCACACTTGGTCTTTTGGCATACTACGCATTTTGGAAAATACTCTTGTATGTCCACTTTCATGGTAGGCCAATAGAAATACGTCTCTACTCCTCAAAGAGTAGGTTGAATACCTTTATGCCCCGCATAGGGAGGAGCATGGGATTCATACATAACTTTCTCACAAGGGAAGGGGTAACACATAGCCTATTGCCGTGGAGAAGATAACCATCCTACAAGGTGAATGGTTCCTCTTTCTTCTCCAAAGCAAGGGCTGACATTATGTCTCTAAAGTCAGGGTCAGTAGCATACTCACCTATCATAGAGGATAGATCATTGTGAGTAGCTATAGACACTGCATTAACTTTTGGTTGTTGTGAAAGTGCATCGGGCACTTGATTGCGCTTACCAACAACTACCACAATATGGAAATTAAATTGCGAAAGAAAATTTTCCCACCTCATTTGTTTGAAAGCTTGGTTTGCGTCATGAAATACTTGAGACTTTAGTGGTCAGTGCGTAGAATGAATGGGGTCCCCAATAGGTAGTGCTTCCATGTATCTAGGGCTTGTAGAACAACTAAAAGCTCTTTCTCATAAATGCCCAAGACTCGTTCATCCGTATTGAGCCTTCGGCTCTCATATGCTATGTCATGCCCTTCTTGAAGCAAAACTGGTCCAAGGCAATCACCACAAGCATCACATTGGACCTCAAATGGTTTTGAGAGATTGGGAAGCATGAGGACTGTTTGAGAAGTAAGCTTCTCCTTGAGCTTGTCAAAAGCATTTTTCTCCTTAACAATCCATACACACTTAATGTTCTTCTTAGTTAAGTCATGTAGCGGTCTTGCTACTTGAGAGAATTTTGCTATGAAGCATCTATAGTATGCACACAAACCGATAAAGCTTCTGAGCTCATGCAGATTCCTTGGATTAGGCCATGCTTTTATTACCTCTAACTTCGATGGATCCATATGGATACCATCTTGAGAGATAATATAACCTAGGTATTGAATCTCTTGAAGGAAAAATTCGCTTTTCCTTTGGTTGAGAAAAAGCTTATTCTCCCTCAATGCTTGAAAAATCACTTGGAGATGTTTCTTATGTTCCTCCAACGACTTGGAGTAGATGATGATATCATCAAAAAACACTCTAGTGAATTTGCGGTAAGGTTTAAAAATTTTCTCCATTAGATGATTGAACATAGCTGGTGCATTAGTCAAGCCAAAAGGCATGACTAGATATTCATAAAAACCAAACGTTGTGCAAAACAGGGTCTTTAGGATATCTTCATCCACTATCCTTATTTGATGATAGCCGCTTTTAAGGTCAATCCTACTGAAGTAGGTAGAGCCTTATAGCTTATCAAACAGATCTTCCACCCGAGGCACGGGAAATCTGTTTTTGATAGTGATATGGTTTAGTGCTCGATAGTCCACACACATACGGTATGTACCATCTTTCTTTTGCACTAAAAGGACTAGAGAACAAAAGGGAGAGGAACTAGGCCTCACCATCCCTTTGTCTACCAATTCCTATACTTGCCTCATGATCTCCTCTTGTTGAGCTTGCGAGACTCGATAAGGAGGCTTGTTTAGGAGGTGAGCTTCCTGGAAGGAGCTCAATGCGATGGTCATCATCCCCTCGTTTTGGAGGTAAGTCCATAGGGATATCATCGATGAACACATCTTGGAATCCTTTAGAAAATTAGACAAGCCTAACTCTTCTTGATTCCTACCATTTACATTTGATGAAACATTAGGATCTTTTAGAGACTCTTTGACAGAAATAATGTACGCACAAATTGGGCTCTTCATTGACTTATCAAAAGCAGGAGAACTTACAAGTGGAATAGTGTGACCACGCTCACTAGGATCTATATACATGTTCTTTCCTCTGTAGGTGAGTAGATTCTCCTTTCAGGGAACTTCATATTGCCAGCCATGCGATCAAACCATGGCACCCCTAGGATAGCATCCTCATGTAGATGAACAAGTTTTCTTTGTCAACATTGCTTTGGACATGAAGCCTTAACTTCCCAATAAGGGAGTAACAGAGGCTTGTTGTCCCTTGAAAGCTGTGTCAGCCATTACCATATCTCTCGAAAGCTTGAATGCCCAACTTGAAGGCCAGCTGTGTTGATATGAAGTTGTGAGTAGAGCCAGGGTCAAACAAGATGAAGGCATCAGGCTCTCTTACCTTTCCCCAAGCATAGGAAACTGATGATCGTTTGCAATGGGCATCCTCGTTTGGAGCTTCGATAGTGGAAACCCTAGGAGTCTCATTGCGAGCATTCTTCTTGGGGCAAGAACGATAGCCATGTCCATGCTCCCCACACTTGAAACACTTATGGTCCTTGCAAAAAGCTTCAAGCTCTTCACGAGAGAGTTTGTTTTTGCCTTTGTAAACTCCCTTCTCCTTTGACCGATTGTTGTTGTTGTTGTTGTTGGAAGTGCCTTGGGAAGAATTTTGAGCATCGATTTTCCCCTTTGCATCATTTTTGTCTTTGTTTTGCCATGGGCTTGACAGTCCACCTAGACCCTTGATGGAAATTGATGCATGAAGCAACCATGGTGTGATGGACTACTTTGCAAATAGAACCAGGCCGTTGAGAGTTGATGTATTCGGCCATCTCTTCTAGCAAAGTCTATCTTTTAAAAGACTACTAGTATCCTTGAGATGTAAATCCCAAAACTTGTCTACATACTTGTGGATAGACTCATGAGAGAGACGCTTCAAACTACGCCATTTGATAAGCACTTTGTCCTTTGCATCGCTTGCAAGGTGCTTCATGATGGAAACTTGTAGAGTTTTCCATGTCTTTGGAGCTTCACCGTTGCCACGAAGGCTCGCCCACCATTGACGAGTTGATTTTTGAAAGTGCATAGCTACATGGTGTAGCTGGGAGGACTCCAAGAAGCCCTCGTCTCCAAAGGCCGCATCAAATTGCTAGATGAAGGCCAACACTTTGTGGGTAGCACCAAAGGTGCCATCATAGGTGAGAAAAGAGATACTCTTTCCTCCCTCCTTGAACTCTTTTAGCTTTTGTGACCTTCACCATGCAGGGTATGATTTACAATGTCCTCCTCTCCTGTATTCTCTAGGAGAATAGCCATATCTTTAATTGGAAGAGGAGGAAGGTGAAGAAGAAGGAGAAGAGGGTGACCTCTTCCTAGCCTTTTTCTTCCTTTGTTTCCTCTCTTCCTTTTTGGAATGACGAGGAGAAGGACTATGTGTTAATCTTTTCCTCTTGGGAGGAGTGGGTGATTGTCTAGACCGCCGTCTTCGTGGAGCCACATCTTCAGAGGAACTTAAAGTTTCACTGCTTTCTTGCTCTTTGGATTCCTCCTCTCGTATGGGAGAGAGTCTTCTTTTGGGGGTCTCTTCAAGAGGCCTCCTAAACTCTCTCTCCTCTTGGAGAGGAAGGGAAATCCCATAAGTGCAAAGTTGGTGTGTAACTTTGGCTTGCAAGGGAGGGTTGCCCATAGCTTGCTGCAACCTAATGAGATAATTTACAAACATGGGGGCATCATCATTAGCAACTTCATGTGCAAAATCAAAGCTATCAATGTTTATTCTACTCTCTTGATTATTGTCAGCCACGTTAACAGAATTTATGTATGTACTCAGTGTATGCTTTGGCAATTCAAAACTTTAGTTGCCACTCCTCTTAACCTTTGAAAATTGGCTCTTAAGTATGTACACCCACGGCTCGAAGTGGTTAATTATAGTGTGTAGTGGAGTAGGTCTAACATATCAGAGTTGCCGAGGGCTAGCTCCTTTTGGACTTTTTATGGCTCAATAATGGTAAAACCGTAGGCAAGTCTAAAAAGACTCCATTATTAAGTCCAAAGCTCCCGAGGTGTGCACCATACTCCACATAGTTGGCTCAACAAAACCGATAATAGATCTCAGTTTCACTTACCCTAATATAATTAACAACATCAACCATTTATAGGCTACTTAAGGACCTCTCTTCTTAAGCAAGAAAATAGAAACCAAATGCTCTGATACCAATGTAATGGAATTGGCCTAATAACTTGAGAGTAGCGGAAATTAATTAGAGAACTTTTGAGAAATTACTTTGTGAGCATAGCGGGTGAACATAATTGAAGATAGAAACATAAACATAGCAATTAGTTAACTTGGCATTAACAATACTTTTGCAAGAGAGAGAATTTAGAGAACATGACAACAGTTGAGGACCGGATTTATGTGGAGCCAATCCCCCCTCCAATAGGCATTTGTATTATGATTTTCCCCATTAAGAGAGACTTGTTACAATACAACCTTTGTGTTCCTTGTGACCTAGGTGATGCAATGAAGATGGAAAGTTTCATGCATCACAAGCATAACATAAACTTTAAAGAAAGCTTTAACTATCCCAAGTCTTAGTTTCAAGACCTCAAACACCTTCAAAGGTGGAGAGAGCTAGCAAGGAATGAGGGTAGGGAACAGGAAGAAGAAACATTCCATAGGAGAAATAATTAGTTCCTCACTTATCATAACTCTTCTTGCTAGCATACATAGTAGCATAGTAATGAAGATGGAGAAGATGTCAAGCTTAAGCATTGAAGCATGGCTCTTGGTTGGATTTTGCACTCCATAGCCAAGAGTGTTGGTGTAGGCTCTCAACCTCTACTTGCTTGGAGAAGGAGAGGGAGCTCTTTCACTTTACACATTGCATAATGAGAGTGTGTGTGGGTGAGTATACCCTACAAGCAAGGCCTCTACTTGCTTTGGTCGATCCCGTCTTCTAGCTCACGCTTGAAGCTCATTGGCCCATGCCAATCAAGCCTAGCCAATCACAAGCTTGGGCCATCTCTAGCAATATGGGCCAATATCTCCTTTACAACCATGACAGTACATACTAATAGGCTTCTTGGGCTACTTGGAAGGTTCTAAAGTACCTTGAGATTAGGTAGAAGCTAACATGAGACCAACATGTACTTCCAAAATACAAACTCTAGGTATATAGGTACTTTATATGTACTCTTTGAGGTACTTATTATAGTATCAATTTCAAGGACTTAGGTACTTTACAAAATTGGTACTTCATAAAGTACCATTTATAGTGGCTTAGGTACTTTAGTATTTAACAAAAGGTTTAGAAAAGTACCATGTTATGTAGCATGTTCAAGTTGCAATGACTTTAACCCTTGTCTTCACTACATGTTTTGATGAGATTTACTTTTCATTGACAAGTGGAGCTTTATAGGAGATTCCAAATGCAATATTCACACATCAAGATCTCTCTTAGATGTTTTGAGGGATTGAAGCCTTGGTTTGTTTGCAAGTTGAATGATAGGTACACTGTTGTTGCATTGCTCACATACAGATGATATAACCTCAAGGATGCATTCAACCAGATGTGTGTGGCTACAAGAGCAAGGATTCAACTCCTTGAAGTGGCATTGGGTCTGGTCAGACGGATGTGATGCTCAATTCAAGGCATCCAGGACATTTTTCTTTGTGTCAAGGTATTCTAGCTTCTCTGACCTCTTGAACATGATTTCAAGTTTCTTGTTTTTTCCTGGCCTTTTAGACGTGTCATTGATCTAGGTGCTACTCTTTGAATGGCATTAAGATGCTATGGAGTTTCTTTGAAGGACAGCATGATAGGGCCGATGCAATTGTCAAAAGGGCTCTTACACATGAGCAATTGAAACCTGGTGCATGCCACATAAAGTGTCCCAAGGATGTGATTAGTTTCTTGAAACATAAATTTCATGATGAAAACACCCAGTCAGAGGTGACTCAAATTTCTGGGGACATTGAAGCGACTGATGTGACAAGGGAGAGGAAATGGAATTGTAAGTGAGTGGAAGGGTCATGCTCATTGCATTATGTGAATGGACACTCTAGGAATGACAAGTGTGCACTTTGCTACATAGCTCTCTCATGTTTTTACTAGTTCTGTATGTCACATCATTGGAGGCGATACCTTAACAACACACAGATTGAAAACTAGCAGTATACCACTATCAAACCCTTGGATAATAGAGATGAAGAAAGTGATCATTCAAGTGATGATAAAGGATCCGATTTGCCTATGTACGGTGGACATCATGAATGCAATTAGTGATGCTCTGCATATAGGTGACAACTTTGCCATGAATATGAACGAAGATGGAGCAGACTTCTACCTCTTGAGTGCTCAAAGGAGAAATACAAAACAACACGAGCTCTAAGAGATTTTTCAGACAACTGCATTTTTCCAAATTCCTATTTGGTTGAGGGCTACTACTATGAGCTAGTTGATGGTACCGAGGATGTTTATTACATACCTTTGACCAGCCAAAAGTGTTGTTGGCATTGCACTTGGTTCATTGCATCAAGATACCTTTGGAACCCTTGCATGGTGAGCCACATAAGTTTAGATTATCTCTAGAGGTTTGTGTTAATGTGTACAATAGCATGCCAACGATGTTGTAGGTCTTTGTATCTTTAAGCCTAATGAGCAGTTATTTTGCTGCAATTATTGTTTGTTGTACCTGAGTCCTCCACAAACACCTAATCACAAATGTACCCTAAATTGTGATTCTTACTTTTCTCTTTCTACAGCCCATGTGTGGTGTGTTTCTCTCTCTCCCACTGCCACTTCTCACATGATATCAGAGTGCTGATTTTCAACGAGCACATAAGGCACATGCAATAGTGTTTTCATGTAGTTAAAGTGTGGGAGACCCTCTCTTTCTCTATAAAAGGGACCGAGAGACTCTTGGCTGTGTTTTTGATGTGGTGAAGCCCTTGGATGTGCTTTGCATTTTTCACCCCTCTTGTAGACAATCGTTTGAAAAATTGCAGAGGAGAGGAGGCTGTGTTTGTACAGGAGTTGTCTTGGCGGGGCAGTGTTTGTGTTGTTAGGCTTTATTTTGGGCACTCTGACTTTAGAGGCATATTCACCAAAGACTGACCTACATGACAACAAATTGTCTATCTATGTTAATAGTTGAAATAGCTTACCAATCCACCTTGTGAGAGCCACTTCACCATATGTCCACTTGAGCTTGACAACTCCCTTCCAATGGTGAAGTGATGTTGTAAGTATTAAATGCAAATAAAGTACTAGAATAATAAACCACAAATTTGAAAAATCTCAAAGAATAAAAGCTATACATTAACACTTCCAAGATCCTTGTTGAATGTCAACCAACCTACACTCTCAAGGTGATGCAAAGACCTTGCCTCCACTCATGCCCTCATGATACCTTTTTGTTGGCTCCATAGATTAAGGGAAGTGTTGGCTTGAGTCTTTGGTAAAATTCTAGTCTTCTTTTTCAAGCCAACTTAGCTTGCCTAATCTGTGTTTGTATGCTTCACGAGCATTTGAGTGCTTATGCTTGACAAACTCTCACACCTTCTCTATCATGTACTTGTTGGAGAAGTGATAAGCAAGGGAAGTGAAATGACTTGTTCTATCTCTGAAACATCAATTTTTCTCTATTTGTTCATAAAGTCATGCCAAAAAATTTGGGTGCAAAGCTCATGCATGCGATGAATTAGAGCTTTCCTATCCTCATGCGCCACTATCATGCCTAAATCCGGATCTATGCTATAAGAACAATAATCAAGTTTCTCTTTAGCAAAGTAGAAAAGGGTTTTTGATGGGGGGGACTCTACAGGTCTCTCAACACGGTCTCTTATGGTGTTTGTTAAGGAGTGGGCCCACAAGAGTGGCGGTTGGTTAAGGAGTATATATTAGCTGGGAAAATTGTGAAATAGATGGAAAAGTTATTGTAGCGGCAAGGGATGGTGCATGTAAAGCCCCTCTATGACAGTGGTTCCACCTCCACTATATTCTCCTTGACCATCACTAGAGCATCATAACTTTGATGGCTCATGTTGGCATCAAAGAGACAATGATGACTCAAATTGTTTTGTCTTTATAAATGTTGATCATAATCCATCCCAGCACCAACAAAATCTTTGTTAATGGCATACACAAGGAAATCTTCTTTCAAATATTGGTGGAACCCCTATTTCTCAATGATTTATCTACCATTGATCACCTCATGCAACACTTCCCTCTCACCACCTGAGAAGTTGACTACACTATGCTTACTATACTGAGACCTCCAATTGGTCGTCTTCAATATAGTCTCTTTCATTGGAAGCAATATCCTCTATGGTAGACCTTCCATGTGCATAAAAATCAAGTACTATCAATCATTCATGATGATGTTGATGTCATCCTATGTGGTGATCTTTTCCAAGCTAGTTCAATGTGTGATTCTTGGTTTTTTTGTGAAAAATCTCAATTGCTTGAAGCTATCTCTCCCTCTTTCTGGTATGATTGTGTAAAGTTGGCTACAAAATTTAAAATCACAATGAGACAAATAATGAAATAGTCATTGATATATAGAAAATCTCAATTGCTTGAATCTATCTCTCCCTCTTTCTTGTATGATTGTGTAAAGTTGGCTACAAAATTTAAAATCACAATGAGATAAAATTATGAAATAGTCATTGATGTACGGAACAGGATATGCACTTCACAACACTAATGATGACATTCCATTTCTTAACACAAATTACCTACTTTTAGTTCCCCATCAAACCATAATATCCCACCTTCTCTATGCAAACAAGATAACCATTTACACAACCAACATTTCTTCAACACAACAATAGGCACACGATATTTATTGAAGCAACAAGATACAACAGCAGAAACTTGTAGCAAAACAACACAAATACCAATAGAACCAAAGCTAACAATAGGTCTCCACACAAACCTTAACCTAAAATCAAGACTCATTGTGGAAATATTGTGCAAGAAACATTGACTTTTTAGATGGCTTAATTAATGGTGTGGATGGTATTTTCAAAGCAGTCACAAAAAACTATGCAAAATAGACCATATGGATACACTTCCAAAACACTAAAGTAGTTCAAAAAGCTAGATATGAAAATCAACAACTCTAAAATTCATCAATATATAAGCAATAGACACCTATCCATGAAATAGCCTATGAATTTCAAACGCGAAAGAACTTCCTAAACACTATTGCTATAACACAATTTTCCATCCAGCTTACAACTGCTAGAACTATACATCGTACACACGGACTCACATTGAACGCCTAAGCTTTCAACCTCGAAAAAATTTGAACACACGGTCTTGTCTATGTTTCCCTTTCATTCTTAAGAGACCGTAATAATCTCTAGCTTCTTAGAAAACTAAGTTTTGACCGTATTAAAGTAGACCATTTATTTTTGGGTGAGCTCTTTTGTCTCAAAATGCAAGGAACTTGGCTACCTGTACAACCTAACCTCCACTCTCTACCTGAAAAGTACATGATAATACAATATCTTATTATTGTCTCCCTTATGAAAGTCATTTCTTTCTCCCCGACAAAGTGCATTAATGAGAAACTAGCTTTCTCAGAGCAGTGGGTTGGGCATGTCAGAAAAAGTTGGTCCAAAAAGTGGAGCAAGATCAAATGGGTAGGTGCTAGAGAACATATGGCACTCTCAATGCAAAGATGAGCAGAAAGCTTTGCCTTTTGAATTTCTACCAAATGGAGACAAGGCAAAGTGATGGGTCTTGGCGATGGAACATGCATGAAATGCAACCAACAAACGGAGAACATATCTCACCTCATATGGGGATGCCTAGCGATTAAAAGATTCACTAGAAGAGTCTACAAAAGAGTGTTTTTCTAGCTTGGCACCCCATTCTTTAGACGAGACCTAACACTGGGCTCTAGAGCTTAGACAATGAAGAGTTGAGGCCATAAATTTTTATAATCATAGGTTTAGTCCTAAAGGCCATATGGGTCTCTAGAAATGAGCAACTATTCCAGAAAAAGAATGGAATGTTGCATGCAAAACTAGTGTTGAAAATGTGTAGATGGCTTCTAGAAAGCAGGAGGAAGTGACTTGCCAAAGAGATGAAGATACCTTTTTTGTAGCATGGATTAAAGGTACGTGTAGGGTCAATGGTCTCATTTTGAATATGTTGGATGTCCCTGTGCAAAGAATATGCCAGAGTTTTCATGTATTATTTTGAGTTAATTTAAATCTAGTTCAAATGAGTGTTAAAAAAAAAAAAACTTAATACATGATGATAGCTTGATGGCTTCCCACATGCTTTGTCTTTTCAAGGAAAAAAATTAGACCATAGCAATACCATAGACTTACGTAGTATAATCACATTCATTCAATACGCATGTAGCTGGTTCAATTTTAAACCCATTACTTTTGAGTGGAATCTTTGAAGGTGTTGTGAGGTAAAAGATAAAGACTTAGAAGAGCATAAAGAATTCTAAAGCAAAAGCACTCCAAGCCAAAAAGAAAACACGGGGTTAGGCACTTGGCAAGGGCACACGACACGAGGGGGCAAGCGCAAGGAAAAGGTGGGGAGAAAGCGTGGCAATGAACATGTAACCAATAGCTCTGTGTCTGCACGAGAGGAGAAGGGTGGTGAGGAGAGATCTCGGGAGATTGTGTAGATCGTGTGCGTTCAAGGACTATTTCTAAAACTCCTTGTTTATGAATGTTTGACAAATAAAATATATCCTTTTCATTTTCAATTTGTAATTTTTTTTTCAATTCTATTTTATGACACCCTTTTGTGTGTGAAAATGTGAGAACAAATGAAATTGAGCAATCCTTTTGCTGCACTCACTAGATAGTCACATAATTATTAAGTGCCCCCCCCCACCCCCAAAGGGAGAGAGATAAGCTTTTTTTTGAAATATTGGGGGTGATTATAGTAACATCAATCGCAGCCTAGTGGGATTCTGAGCGCATGCATCTGTATTTCGGGTGGGGCAACCAAAGTTTAATTTGGTAGCATTATGGTGATTCTACTTGGTTCCTTTGGTGGTATGAGGCAATAGATTTGAGGGATATGAGAAGATTTTCTATAGTGAGAGGAAAAAATGGCCCCATAAGTAGCTAGTATGTCCCTTTTTCCATTTCTTTTTGTAGGAATCTCCGAAGATGCTTTTTGAAAGTTTGCACGAAAGCTAAACTAAAGGGCGTGGGGAGGGGCAGGGCATGTGGAGGAGATAGAGAGAGATTTTCAAAAGAGGGTAATTTTTTTGAGGGCAGAGAATTGCTATGTCGTGATGCGTGTGTCAGCGCAAGATGGGCCTTTTTTTGCATCCATGCTGTCAGAGCAATGAGACAGAGAGAGCCAACTTCGGATGTTGGAGGCATTGCATATATGTCTTGTCACAAGGGTGTGTGTGTGTGTGTGTATGTATGTGTTGATTAGGCCAAGCCGTGGTAGACAACCATTGTGTAAAACCAAGGGATGCAGGTGCAGTATGGGAATCTTGTCATACTGTAGGCAATGACATCCGTTGTGCAGGGTGCGATGTTCATTCAATTGCATTGCAAGACAAGCACGAGGAGTAGTGGGCTGCTCATCGGCATCGATTGAAGAGTTGATTGTTGGGCGGCATGACACAGAGAGGTAGGAGAACGAGCTGCGAGCATGTCTCTCTCTCTCTCTCTCTCTCTCTCTCCGTCCCGTTCTGAGTGCTGTCAAGCTAGTAATGTGCTCTTCCTTGCAAAAGACATGTGTGGTCTCCCGTCGTGCATGCACAAAAGTGTGGGTGGAGGGGCAATGCATGGAGATTTGACAGAGCGGGCAAGAGTTTGATCCTAGTCATGGACACAAGGAGTGCATGGAGTGGAGCATCACGGATGCACGGATTGTACCAAAGCTTGAGGCGATGGCGAAGGTGGAAACCTTGCAGAGCATAAACTTTTTACTGGTTTTGGGAAGCGAGTAGGGAATCTTGGAAAGAAATTAATGGGGAGGTAATAAGGCCCTTAGGAGTTTCCATTTTCACATTAAAAACAAGCATACATTTACACCGTCATGGCATACATTCACTCAGTAGACTCATAGGAGTTTCCCTTTTCACATTGAAAACAAGCATACATTTAAACCATCATGGCATCATTTCCACAATAAAATAGAAAGCACAATTACATTCTTTACTACAAAACATTAATCTTCACTAACAATAATAACACTGTATTGTAATCTCCATTAAAAATATTGTCTATAATACTCACTAGTACAACAGTGCCACCTCCGGAGGCAGCACCACCTAGGCGGTGCTATGTGAATGAAGGCATACACACTTGCATGCACCTATATGAAGATTTAATAGCACCATGAATGACTCACTCGATGCTGCCAAACTCCATGTCATTAGCACCACCTTGTCCGCTAGAGACAACAATACTATAGGGCATAGTAGCTCTGCACCCTAGCTTCCCAACCTAAACTTGGCTGGCTCTCCCAACCTGGACATCGTCCTGTAGTTGCCTTGCCTTGCCTTGCCTTGCCTTGCCGAGAGAGAGAGAGAGAGAGGACATCAAAAGACCTCGACCAATGCATATGGGGAGATGAAAAGAAGCAGGCCTTTTCTTGAATAGCGACACCTAAGAGATTGTGGGAGGTAATTGAGAGCAATGTAGAGTGCACAATACGCACAACTGCTGGGATAAGAAAGATAGCAAACATTGAAAAAACAGTTGAGGTCGCATTTGTTGACGTGTGCCTCCTTCACTCCTTTTGTGGTAGCAACACCTATACTCTCTCTCTCTCTCTCTCTCTCTCTCTCTCTCTCTCTCTCTCTCATCGAGCAACCAAAGTTCAGAGGTTGGGTGTTCTTCCCTTATCCTTGTTTGCATCGAGTGTGACTCGGCCCTTATTTTGAGCTTTGGAGCTCGCATCAGTGCACACACCCCACCCCCCCTCTCTCTCTAATTCACTGCAGAGTGCTCATGACTATTCTAGCATGACATTGGAGACGTCTAGTACGACTATTTACAGAGGCAGACATTGACGATGCTCTTCAGTGCATCAATGCAATACTTTCTCGGACAATGCCTATTTACAGAGACAGACATTGACGATGCTCTTCAATGCATCCATGCGATACTTTCTTGGACAATGCTCGGCATCGAGCAATGCCTAATGCCGTGTATCACGGCATCCTTGGGAATTGATAATGATGATAATAATGATTTTAGTTTTAACTTTAGTTCATTTTTATTTTGTAATTAGACATTGTATTAGATCCACCAAGATTGTATGAGTTTGGTCTCATAGGTCATTACGGCCCTTGGCCCTTTGAAGACGTTTAATGTAACATTTCATTCTCCCCTTTGTTATGTCTTCCACGTTCCTGCCTCTACACGTGGGTGCTCTCTCTCTCTCTCTCTCTCTCTCTCTCTCTCTCTCTCTCTCTCTCTCTCTCTCCTTCCATGAGCTTCTCATCTCCAACAACGCACTAAGGCTGATCTTCATCTAACCTGGGCGATTCTGTGCATGGCATAAGCAAGGACCATTTTGGTATTTTGGGATCTACCCTTGCTCCGGATCTGCTAAAAACAACTTTTCTCTTGGGAATCATACCTTGGAATGCATTGATTGCTGCATATGCCCATAAGCTGGCCGTTCTGGGCATTATGGAAGGGGTGAAGGAGGGTATCGGATTGGTAGTCCCATATCTAGATGGTGCCGCTATGAAGGTTGGGCAGATACATGACGTTGTTGCTTCTTAGCATCCCCTCTCTCTCTCTCTCTAGCCCCACATACATCTAGATATTCACACTGTCCACATTGAGCTATGTATTGCGTGATATCCACACTGAACTCTGTATTGCAAGCCCAAAACACCAACGTTGATGCAAAAGTCTCTCTCTCTCTCTCTCTCTCTCTCTCTCTCTCTCTCTCTCTCTCTCTCTCTCTCTCTCTCTCTCTCTCTCTCTGACTGGCTATTGATTAGTCGGTGGAACCTCCTGCACTATGAGGCAGTGAGGCTGACGCTTGAATATGTGTGAAGGCTATGCCTTAAATGCGCAATGGACAATAGGTTGGTGGGTGCTGGTTGACAGGCCCACATAGGACGATAAGGTATAAAGTGCGAGCCCGAGAGAATTTACCATTTTCTTGGCCGTGCGAGAGAGAGGTAGGTAGGGAGAGCGGGATTTGTGCTACCTAAGTAGGCTCGACACCGATTAGTGCAATCGTGGATGAGCAGGATGTAGGCGTGCTTGCATTGTACATTGCACGTGTCAACAAATTAAATATTGCAATTTGGTACAAATCAATAACTCCTCTCTCTCGCGCTCTCTCTCTCTCTCTCTTTGTCATAAAATATGATATCTAACTTTACCAAATGATTTTCTCATATTAAACTGATAATTCAATATGGGAAGATAAAAGGGGAACAAGAGTTAGGATATAAATGTGTGCTTCTAGACCTATCTCAACAGGGGACCAAAAGGAGAAATGGTTGCATCTCAATAGGGGTCCAAAAGGAGACGGTCTACCAAAGAGCAATGTGCAATAAGTGCTTCTAGATTTATCTCAGCAAGGGACCAAGAGGAGAGATGGTTACATCTCAATAGGGGTCCAAAAGGAGGTAGTCTATCAGAGAGTAACGTGCATCTAATGGAGCTCAAAATACCTTAGGGTGATCTTCATTAAAGACCTCCAAAAGTTAGTGTTAAAAAGTCCTTTGACCTGACCTTAGGCAAGCTAGGGCTGACTTTGAGGTGGGAACCCTACCCAAGCATGAGGTGCTTGTCGGCTTGCTAACTAAAGTGCTTGAAATGTTTGTGGGAACCTTGCCCAAAGTTTGAGGTGATTTTTATGCTTAAAATGACTAAGGTTCTTGAAGTATTCAAATGACTTACGAAGCCTACACCAACACTCTTGGCTATGGAATGCAAATCCAACCAAGAGCTATACTGCAATGCTTAAGCTTGCCATCTTCTTCATCTTCATTACTATGCTACTATGCTATGCTAAGCAAGAAGAGTGATGATAAGTGAGGAACTATTTCTTTCTCCGATGAATGATCCTTCTTTCTCTTCCCTACCCTCATTCCTGCTAGATCTCTCCACCTTCGAAGGTGTTTGAGGCCTTGGGACTGAGGCTTGAGATAGTTAATGAGTTTATTCTATGCTCATGATGCATGAAGCTTTCCATATTCATAGCATCACCAAGGTCACAAGGAACACAAAGATTGTATTGTATCAAGTATCTCTTGATGAGAGAATCTATAAAACAAACGCCTTTTAGAGTGGGGACCGGCTCCACATATTGTCATGTTCTCTAATACTCTCTCTCTTGCAAAAGTATTGTTCATGCCAAGTTAATTAAGTACTATGTTTATGTTGCTACCAGCAATTAAGTTCACCCTCTATGTTCTCTAAGTGATCTCACAAAAATGCTCACTCTAATTCTCTTAATTCCGCTATCTTCAAAGTTCATAGGCCATTTCCATTACATTAGTAACAGAGCGTTTGGTTTCTCTTTTCTTTCTTAAGAAAAGAGGTCCTTCAGTAGCCTATTAATGGTTGATTTTGTTAATTATATTAGGGTAAGTGGGACTGGGATCTATTATCAGTGTTTTTGAGCCCACTATGTGGGATATGGCGCACACTTCCTTGGGAGCTTTGGTCTTAATAATGGGATCTTTTTAGACTTGCTTATGGATTTACCATTATTGAGCCATAAGAAGTTCGATAGGAGATATCCCTTGGCAATTTTGCTATGTTAGACCTACCCCACTACTCTTTATAATTAACCAATTTTAGCCGTGTGTGTAGATACTTAAGTGCTTATTTTCAAAAGGTAAGAGGAGCAGCAACTAAGGTTTTGAATTGCCAAAGGATACACTAAGTAGACACATAAGTATTTTCAAAAGGTAAGAGGAGCAGCAACTAAGGTTTTGAATTGCCAAAGGATACACTAAGTAGACACATAAGTATAATTAGCATGGCTTACAATAACCAAGAGAGTAGAATGAACATTGATAACTTTGATTTTGCACATGAAGGTGCTAATGATGATGCCCCCATGTTTATCAATTATCTAGTCACTAGGTTGCGTCAAGATATGGGCAACCCTACTTTGCAAACCGAAGTTACCCAACAACGTTGTGCTTATGGGATTTCCCTTCCTCTGCAAGAGGAGACAGAGTTTAGGAGGCCTCTTGAGATGAGACTGCCAAAAGAAGACTCTCTCCCATAAGAGAGGAGGAATCCAAAGAACGAGAAAGAAGCAAATCCCTAAGTTCCTCTAAAGATGTGGCTCCACGAAGACGACGGTCTAGATTGTCGCCAACTCCTCCCAAGAGGAAATGGTCAACCCATAGTCCTTCTCCTTGTCATTTCGAAAGGGAAGAGAGGAAACAAAGGAAGAAAAAGGCAAGAAAGAGGTCACCCTCTTCTCCTTCTTCTTCACCTTCCTCCTCTTCCGACGAAAGCACTAGTTATTCTCCTAGAGAATACAAGAGGAGAGGACATCGCAAAACTTACCCTACATGGCGAAGGTCCCAAAAGCTCAAGAAATTCAAAGAGGGAGGAAAGAGTATCTCTTTTCTCACCTATGATGGAACCTTTGGTGCCACCAACAAAGTATTAGCCTTCATCCAACAATTTAATGCAGCCTTTGGAGACGAGGGCTTCACGGAATCCTCCAAGCTACACCATGTAGCTAGCCTTCAAGGCAATGGTGAGGCCCTAAAGACATGGAGAACTCTACGAGTTTCCATCATGAAGCAATTCCTTGCAAGCGATGCAAAGGACAAAGTGCTTACCGAATGGTGGAGCTTGAAGCTGCTCTTCAACGAGTCTATCCACAAATATGTAGACAAGTTTTGGGATTTACATCTCAAAGCTACAGTCTTTCAAAGGATAGACTTCTCCGAACAAAAGAAACAATTTTGTGCAAGATTACATGAAGTAATGTCCAAGTATGTCAACTCACAACGGCCTAGCACTATCACCAAAGTCATCCACCAGACTATGGTTGCTTCAAGGATAAATTTCCAACAAGAGGCGAGAAGAAATTTCAAGACCATGGAAAACAAGGATCAAAATGAAGCTAAAGGGAAGAGCAATGCTCAAAACTCTTCCCAAGGCAACACCAACACCAACAACAACAAGGCCAAGGAGAAAGGATCTTACAAAGGTAGAAATAAGCTCTCTCTCAAAGAATTAGAGGCCTTTCGTAAAGACCATAAATGCTTTAAGTGTGGGGAGCAAGGACATGGTTATCGTTCTTGCCCCAAAAGAAATGTACTCAATGACACTCCTAGAGCTTCCATGGTTGAAGCTCCAAAGGAGGATACTCATTGCAAAAGCTCATCACTCTCCTATGCTTGGGGAAAGGTAAGGGAGCATGATGCCTTCATCTTGTTTGACCGTGGATCTACTCACAACTTCCTATCAACGGAGTTGGCCACTAAGTTGGGCATTCAAGGGACAACAAGCCTCCGTTACTCCATTGATTCGGAAGTTGAGGCTTCATGTCCAAAGCTACGTCGACAAAGAAGAATTTTTTTGTAATCTCTCCTCTCCAACATGAGGATGTTATCCTAGGGGCACCATGGTTCAACTGCCAACATGAAGTTCCTTGAAAGGAGAATCTATTTCACCTCTAGGGAAAAGAGCACGTACATAGATAGTAACAATTCAGGGAACACCATATCCCTGGTAAATAGGCTTGCTTTTGATAAGCCAATGAAAAGCTCTATTCTTGCGTATACGATTTTTGTTAGAGAATCTGTAAATGATTCTAATGTTTTCACAAGTAACAGTAAAGGGACTCGAGAGGAATTAGAGTTGTCTAATTTCCTAAACGGATTACAAGATGTTTTCATTGATGACATCCCTAGTGATCTACCTCCAAAAGGAGGGGATGATGACCATGCAATAGAGATTCTACTAGGAAGCTCACCACCTAATAAACCTCCTTATTGAGTTTCACAAGCTCAACAAGAGGAGACCATGAGGCAAGTGCATGAATTGGTGGAAAAAGGGATGGCAAGTCCTAGCTCCTCTCCATTCTGTTCACTAGTACTTTTAGTGCAAAATAAAGATGACACATCACATGTGTGTCGACTATAGAGCACTAAATAGGATCACTATATATATATATATAAATTCTGCCGCGAGTAGAAGATCTATTTGATAAGGTACAAGTTTTGGCCTGACAAATGCTCCAGCCGCATTCAAACTCACGATGGACAAAAATCTTCAGGCCACTCAATTCTCTTGAGGAGTACAAGTGACACCTTCAGATAATATTTCAAGTTGAGAGAGAGAGTAAGCTTTTCATTAATCAAAAGAAAAGTGAATTTTTTTATACAAGAGATTCAATATTTAGATCACATTATCTCTCAAGATGGAATATGTATGGATCCATCAAATTTGGAGGTAATAAAAGCATGGCCTAGTCCAAGGAATCTACATGAGCGAAGAAGCTTTATTGGTATGTGCATACTATAGACGCTTTATAGAAAAATTCTCTCAAATAGCAGGACCATTGCATGACTTAATAAGGAAGAACGTTAAGTACTGATGGTTTGCTAAAGAACAAAATGCTCTTGACAAGCTCAAAGAGAAGCTTACCTCCCAACCAGTCCTTATGCTCCCGGATCTCTCAAAGCCATTTGAGGTCCAATGTGATGCTTGTGGTAATTGCCTTGGAGTAGTTTTGCTTCAAGAAGGGCATGCCATAGCATATGAGAGCCAAAGGCTCAATGCCGATGAACGGGTCTTGGGCATATATGAAAAAGACCTTTTAGCTATTCTACATGCCCTAGACACATGGAAGCACTACCTCTGGGGGGCTCCATTCATCCTACGAATGGATCATAAAGTCTCAATAAATTCATGATGCAAACCAAGATCTCTAACATACAAATGAGGTGGGAAGTTTCTTTTGCAATTTAAATTTCATATTGCACCAACCTCGAGCTCAGACAGAGCCTTGAGGGTCAAAGGATTACAAGTTTTCTTCTTGACAGAGAGACCACCACTACTCCTAGGATTTACTTATTACAAGATGTCCTGTATTGTTCTAGACCAATCCTCTGAGGCTTGTTTGCCTCCGATCGTGTGGATCATCACTCTGCTCTCTTGTATGATTTCATAAAATCTTGCCATAGCCAGATCCCCCTCAAACACGTGGCGGTTCCTTGCTTTCCAAATATGGTGAAAGAAGTAGTACCTGATTATTTGAGTGCAGACAAGAAGAGCAGGACTTCCCGACCTGTTACTACAAAAGAAGAGATCATTCTTGAAGAACTTAATTTCCATGTCCTTTGAACCCACTTGCATATTTTCCCAGCCATGCCACTGATTGCCTGTCATCGCATGAAAAGGTGGGTTGGGTCTTCACTAACTATTTTGCACCTCGAGCAACAATCGGATCCGATTCCTCTTTCTTGTATCTTCACGCCCGTCGGCAGAGCACCCCACATCACTTTCCACAGAAATATCTTCATATACTGAGGACACCTTGGCTTTCGGATGTTCTCCATGACTCCCTCCCATCGTTTTTCCGTCCAGTGCCTCTCCATAATTTATTGAGGGGGCTACACCAATTAGCCTCATGCATTGATGCATGGTAAATTCCTTTAGAATGTTGTTTCCAAAAGAGGCTACTCTTGAGCCATCTCCAAGAGTCCCATTCAAAGTTGGATTCACAAATTCGCATCACCACCTTATCAAGCTCTTAAGTTATAGAATCTTTGTTTTTTTGGTTTTTTTTTGCAAAACTCACAATTGTGAGTGAATTATATTAATCAACCCATAAAATTACAATGTCTTGTCATGCTCGTGTTGAGCCATGCCATCATCCAGGGACCATAATTACATCCGCTATCAGGGTAGCCATCCCAACCAACTCGCCCCCTTATCCTTGATACATAAGTTCCATTATCATGTTCTTTTGACAACAAGGCACAAGTAGTCCTAGACCAATCCTCCAAGTGTTGCTTGCACCCGAGCGTCCAAATTAGCACTTTGCTTTCTTGTATAATTTCTGCGAAGTTTGCCACCTCAAGACCTCCTTCAAACAATGGTGGTTCCTTGTCTACCATACATTATGCAAGAAGAAGTACCTGACGATTTGAGTGCTGATGAGGATGGCAGGACCCCCTGAATTCTTCCCTCCAAGGAATAGATCAGTCTTGTAAAAACCAATATTCCATGTTCTTTGGACCCACTTGCATATTTTTCTTGCGAGGCCTTTGATAGTTGGGCAATCCATGAAGAGGTGGGCCAGATCTTCACTAGCCAACCTGCACCCTAAGCATCGATCTGACCCAATCCCTCTTTCCTAAATCTTCATCCCCGTCGGTAGAGCACCCCAAATTACCTTCCATAAAAATAACTTCACGTGCTGCGGAACCTTTGGCTTCCAGATGTTCTCCATTACTTGCCCCCACCTTTCCTCCGGCCATTGTTTTTTCCATATCTTGCTAAGAGGGCTAGACCAATTCTTCTTTTGCATCATTGTATTGTAAATGTCTTTAGGATGGGGTTTCCCTAAGAGACTGCTTTCGCGGCATTTCCAGGCGTTCCAGTCGAACTCTGACTCACAGATAGGCATCACTATATTGTCAAGCTCTTTTCTCACTTTGTGGACTAGCAAGACCTCCAAGCTATTCAATTGGAACTGGGTAACCAAAAGATCAATGGTTTTCCAACTCTTGTTGTCACTGTCCCACAAGTGCCCTAGTCGATTCAGACCCTTATTATTCAGCTTTCTGGTTGTCTCCATCCAATAGGGAATTTGTGGCAGATCTACAACTTTGGAGAGCCAGGGGGACCAATGCAAAATGGAGTTCTTGAAGTACCTGGTTTTTTTCCCCCACTTTAAGACTCCTGGTACTCTGTTGCATTTTCTTACCAATTCTTGTGAGCTGCCCCCCAGTCTTAGGGTAGTCCATGTCGGGGCTAACAATTCTAACATCATAGAAAAAACCTCAAACTATTTCAAAGATTTGAAGCATCTAATAAACTGGAATGATATAGAAATGATACACATAAGTCTCTCTCTCTCTCTAACTCTCTCTCTCTCTCATACATATATATACATGTATATATGCATACATATGATGTCTAAAAACAATGAAGCAATTCATCTCCAAAGCCTACATAACAAACTCAAATTGTAGTTTTAGCTTCTTGTATTCAAAGATAATCAATCTTCTTATGAAAAGCTACAAAGTTTTTATTGTTGGAGAATTTAATCTCACAACCAAGGGTATTTTGGGAATTTCAAAATTTTTGAAGAGAATTTTGGAAATTGATGACAAATATTTGGGGTACTTTTGGGCTTTTTGAAAAATGAGGGATATTTTGGAAATTTCCACAAATTAGAGAGGTATTTTGGTAGTTTTCCTCTATATAAATATATATTATATATAGATACACACACATACATATATACATACGCATGTGTCTATGTGTGTGTATATATAAATAATTAAATAAGTAAATATATACACACACAAAGACACATGCATATGTATATGTATATGTATGTGTAAATAAATAAATAAATAGATAGATATATGTATATATGTATGTGTGTGTGTATATATATATATATATATATATATTATGCATGAACCAAAGATTTGCCACATAGGCTTTGAGGCCTCTGCTATTGTTCTAGTACAATAATTATGACATTCAAAATTTCTATGCTCCCCCTCCCCGCAGCAAAACCTCTGTCTCTCTCTCTCTCTCTCTCTCTCTCTCTCTCTCTCTCTCACACACACACACACACACACACACACACACACACACACACACACACACACACACATTGGTTGGATAGTAGTTTGCATGGATTATGATTGGTCTCTCTCTCTCTCTCTCTCTCTCTCTCTCTCTCTCTCCCATAGATATTCACTTTTGTTGAAGACTCGTGTAGCTTTTAGAGTCTTTTTAAATTGTTTCTACACCCTTGAGCATTTTGCTATGTATTTGTCTTTCCCTGCTTCTCCTTGCCGCATCATTCATTCGGTGCTCAAAAATTATCCTCTCTCTTTCTCTCTCTCTCTCTCTCTCTCTCTCTCTCTCTCTCGGGTTGATTTTTAATAGGCACCCTTTCGTGTCAAAGTTTAGAGAATTTATAGGTTTTTAAGCATGGCCCATATTTTAACTCTTAAAAATAAAAATGACAAAATATCCAAGAACTTGTAAAAGGTCCGTCAACTAGGCAATTTCTCTCCTCATTTGCGCTGCCAATGTAAGGGTTGGTTTTTATTAGGCATTCCATCCATTTTTTATCGGTGAAAACCGTTAGCTATCCTTTTAAAGTTACACTATAATGCAAAGAAAACCATATATCTTGGAAATTGGAAGGGCTTGAAGGATTCCCTTGGTGAGATATACTGCTTATAAGCTCAACAATAAAATATTTTTCTCTCTCTCTATCTTTCCCTCTCTCTCATGCATGTGCATGTATGCATACATGTATAGACATCTCTCTCTCTCTCTCTCTCTCTCTCTCTCTCTCTCTCTGCCAATAACGTGGATCGACCTCTTTATTTGCATGCATGTCCTCAAAGCAAGATATCACCAACTCGACATGAGGCGAGCTTTTTTTTTCACGATCTCTTGAAAAAAGACTAACTTTTAGAAATCTCTAAAACATATCAATATTGGTCTTGAAAAAAAACCCTTGAAAAGATAAAGCCAAATATATATATTAACATTTAAATTTTTATTAAATAGTAAAATCTTCACCAAAATTATTCCTTTTTTGTTATGTACATTTCAAATGAAACATTTATTTTATGCAAAGTAGAAAGTCTATTGACTCTACATTCTAAAAAAGCTTGTGACTTCTTACAATTTTATCCTTTACTTTTGCATTTTAAATCTAACCCCTGGATTTTGTTTTGCAAGCTTTTCTCTTAACTTTTTTTGTTTTTTTTTGCAAAACTCACAATTGTAAGTGGATAGTATTAAGAGCACTTATGAGACAGTGTCAACAACAGTTGGAAAACCATTGACTTTATGATTGCCCAATACCAACTCAATAGCTTGGAGGTCTTGATTGTCCACAAAGTGATGAAAGAACTTGACAATCTAGTGATGCCAATCTGTGACTCGGAGTTGGATTGGAAAGCCTGGAAATCGCCCGAAAGCAGTCTCTTGGAAAAACCCCATACTAAAATCATTTATCAGACAATAATGCAAAAGAAGAATTGGTCTAGCCCCCTTAATAAGCTATGGAAAAAGCAATGGCCGGAGGAAAGGTGGGAGCATGTAATGGAGAACATATGGAAGACTACAACTAACATTACAACATGAATTTACTTCAAATTTTAGCCTGGTCATCAATTATATACTTGCTTTCATTATCCTAAACCTCCACTCCAAAATCTCAAGCATTTATTATACACAATTCCTTGGCATACCATCTACAATCTTGACCTCATTAGCATGCTTTCACCTTGTTGCTATGGGATTGATGGTAGATCAAGTGTTGTGTACTTAATTACTATCAATATGCACTGAAAGCCTTTATTTTTGCAAAACTCACAATTGTGAGTGGATAGTATTAAGAACATCAAAAATATACACCAATCTTGAGCTCAAACTGAGCCTTGAGGGTCAAAGGATTACAAGTTTTCTACTTGATAGAGAAACTACAACTACTCCTAGGCTTTACTTATTACAAGATGTCATCATGACATGTATTGTTCTAGACCAATCCTCTGAGGCTTAGAAATAGTGAAGATGCACATTCTAGGCTTTGCTTGTTACATGCAAAATTAAAATTTGAAGCTTGTAGAATCTACAAAGTTTTTCATTGTTTAGCTATAACTTTAGAAAATCTATATTTTTTTGGAAACAACTATAATTTTTACTTTTTTTCTAGAGATATTCTTTGGGAAAATTGGCTACTAGCAAATAATGTAGGCACCTTTGGCTTCACCCTTCTGTAGTTGGGTGTTTGATAACATGTTTGTAGATCAAGGCCCCCAATATTTTAGAGCCAATGCAAAATTTCTGAATCCAACTTTAAATGGGACGCTTGGAGATGGCCCGGGAGTAGCCTCTTTTGAAAACCACACTCTAAAGGCATTTACCATGCATTAATGCACGAGGCTAATTGGTGTAGCCCCCTCAACAAATTATGGAAGAGGCATTGGATGCAAAAACAGTGGGAGGGAGTCATGGAGAACATCTGGAAGCCAAGGTGGCCTCAATATATGAAGATATTTTTGTGGAAAGTGATGTGGGGTGCTCTGTCGCGACGGACGTAAAGATACAAAAAAGAGGCATCGGGTTCGATCGTTGCTTGGGGTGCAGAATAGCTAGTGAAGACCTAGCCCACCTTTTCATGGGATGCCAAGCAATCAGGGGCATGGTTGGGAAAATACGCAAGTGGATTCCAAGGACATGGCAAATTAAGTTCTTCAAGAATGATATGTTCTTTGGTAGTAACAGGTTGGGAAGTCCTGCTCTTCTTGTTTAGACTCAAATAATCAGGTACTACTTCTTGCACCATATTTGGCAAGCAAGGAACCGCCGCGTGTTTGAGGGGATGTGGTTGTGGCAAGCTTTTGTGAAATCATACAAGAGAGCAGAGTGACGATACACATTATCGGAGGCAAACAAGCTTCAGAGGAATGGCCTAGAACAATACATAACATCTTGTAATAAGTAAAGCCTAAGAGTAGTAGTGGTTTCTCTACCAAGTAGATAACTTGTAATCCTTTGACCCTCAAGGTTTGGTTTGAGCTCGAGGTTGGTGTATATTTATGATGTTCTTAATACTATCCACTCACAATTGTGAGTTTTGCAAAAAAAAAAAAACATGTTTGTAGATCAAATCTTAATAGTTTTGCATTAAGTGATCACAAACTTTTCATGCAAAAAAAAAAGTCTTAAATCCTCCAACGAATGACAAAATCTTCAGAATGAAAAACAATAATTGCTTGCTTTATGATGCATGGATTTAAAGAATAAATATGAAAATTGACATCATGTCTCAATAGTCTCTTATTGGCCCTCAAAAATTTAATACCCTTCTTGCTTTTATATTGCTTAAGAAGCATGACTAAGCTATGATGTAACCTTTGTCCCTCAAGGCTAGAAAAAAAAAAAAGCATGATTAACTCACTGTTTGTGGGTAATGCCCCCCTAAAAAGAAGAAAGGAAGCATGTTTGTGAAGACAAAAGAGTGGATGTACATGAAATTTTATGCTCATTGATGTAGCCACTAACCACCAAGTCTGAAACGTCTAAAACTTTAAGAGGTCAACATCTGTCGAGAAAAGGTCCATCTCAGTTACAATGAAAACTATGCATGGCATCTTTTGCCCTTTTGTGTATTGAAAATATAAAGTGTAGAAAGGTCTTATACATCACTAGCATAAAGAATCATGGTGCTCACCATGGTATTTGATATTTAACTTATGATTTGTTGTCTAGCAAAGGGAATCATATGTGTGCAACATCAATAGCTAGAAGGCATGGTGGTGGGGGCCAACACACTCTCTTGTGTAAATTTTATCAATCTTGTCCCAAATTTCCTAACACAAATCGACTCACATGATACAAGTTACATTTATTGGTGTCATACAACGCTACTTTTGTAGTGTGAATTTTTTTGGCTAAAAATGGAAAATCATTATTCTTATTTTATTGGACCTTTATTTTTATGGTCAAACTTTAGACATTGTAGTCATAAATTTTGCTGGATAGGTTTTCTGGACTACATAAAGAGTCCTTAGTCTATTGGCTGGCTCATAAAATTCTAAATGGCTGACCTTATGTGAGAAGTGGGCTATGATTGACTTGTGGGAAGTGGGCCCATGGAACAGCATGCCTCGATTCACCTACACAAGCCTTCAGTATGCCTGCACTGCCTCCCGACTGGACATATGCTACTGCTCTCATCAAGCTGAGTGGATCTCATCAACGTTAGAGGTGAAGGTAATCTCAACAAAAAGCCTCTCCGATCACATGCCATTACACTTACAACTCAAGAAAGAAGAAGGGGGGGCGGGGGATCCCTGAGAGTGGAGAGAAAGATTCTTGTTACAAGGACACACCTGTTTAAAGACCCTCTCTTTAGAAGCATCACCAAGAAAGCATTGGGAAAGCTCAAGAAAGATGTGAGAATGAATAAACCTAATGCTTGGAATTTATTTGTTTGGAGTGTACAAAAAGCTATCAAAACTTCGGGTCCCTCGGGTAAAAAAATCCAATGAGGCACTTATCAAACATCTCATAGAGGAGGTAGCGTAATTAGCCTCTAGGAAGGCTGCCGGATTGGCTACCGAAGATGAGCACAAGCGATGGCTTGAAGCTAAATCTCACCTGGCCAACGAACAACTGGAGGAAATCAAGAAGGTGAGATTTCTCTCTAGAGAAACTTTCCTTCAACCAGAGCCTTCTAAGCAAGCACATTTTTTTAGGGCTCTGAAAGTGAGGAAAAGTCGAGGCCGCATGCAAGTGCTCGAGATGAGAGAGGGAATACAATTCAAAACCAAGATGAGGTGGCTACACTTATGCTCAAGTATCTCAGCCAGATTATCGGCCAGTCAGAGACCCAATCTCAGGAAGTGGAAGAAGCCCGGGCGTCTTTACTTGGAAGTGGAAAAGAAGGTTCCCTAGGAGGAATCCAACCGCATGGAAAAGGCCTTCTCTGAGGAGGAATGCTCAGCGGCACTAAAAGCTCTTGGTAATGAAAATTCCCCTGGCTGGGATGGACTGACGGCTGAATTTTTCAGGGAATTTTGGGATGATCTCAAGGATCCAGTTACACGGATGGCCAATCTAGCTGTTTCCGAAGAGTCGTTGGATGCAAGTGTTAAGAGAGGGCTTATCAAGCCCATCCCCAAGCAGATCTGTTGCTCTCAACTTAAACATTGGTGTCCCATTACAATGATGTTAGTAGCATCCAAAACTATTGCCAAGGCGATAGCTCTCACACTTGCCCCCTCCTGAGTCGGATCATCTCTCCCCATCAACACGGGTTCATCAAAGGGAGATCTATATATGACAATATCTTGGCAGCCATTGTAGGAATAGAGTACGCATCTTTCTCCAAGCAAGAGTGCATCTTGTTGTAGTTGGACCTCGACAAAGCCTATGATAGGATAGAATGGTCCTATATAGAAGAAGTCATGGGAGCTCTGGGCTTTGGGCCTTGCCTTTGTCGCCTCATACGCACACTTGGCATTGGCAGCCAATCAGAGCTCCTGTTTAATGACAAAATTGTGGGCTCTTTTGAGGTTAAAAGGTCTATTAAGCAAGGATGTCCCATAGCCCCCTTGCTTTTTGCCATCGGGTCGCATCCTCTCATTACGATGCTCGAAGCTAGTGCTGCGCGGGGAGAGATTCAAGGTCTGGCATTGCCGGGCAACGACCAGCTATTGGCAAAAATGTTCGCAGATGATTTGCTCCTATTATTGAAGGCGTGCCCTCAAGTTGTCAGAAGAGCTCTGGAGATTGTGCAAACATTTGTCGTGGCCTCGGGATCCAAGTGCAATATAGAGAAGTCAAGACTAATCTCCCTTTCGGAGAACGACTCTTTTGACCTGCAGTCTGGACAGGAGAGATTATCTCGAAAGAGAGTGTATTTAAACACTTGGGAGCCCCTGTAGGGGTGGACGTAACCCACAATCAAAGATTTCAATGGGTCCTCAAAAAAATTAGCGCCAAAATGAGAAGGTGGGAGCTCGTTCTCCTACCCTTCCAAAGCTGGATTAGAGTGATCAATGCTTTTATGATCCCGTATAGTGCTTTGCTCAGCCCCGTGCTCAAGATGGCTAAGTGTAACTGAAAAGAATTCTTAAAACCAGTGAAAAGGTTTCTTTGAAAGAAAAACACGAAAACCTGCCGGCCATGGCAGTGGGCTAGATGGGAGGTAGTTTCTCTCCCGATAGACCAAGGAGGGCTCGACATTCTTAACCCTGTATCCCATGCTGAGGCCCTTTGTGCCAAATTTATGGTCTCATTGCTAAATAGGACCAAGCTTGGGCTATCATGACCAAGGAAATGCTTGATGCAACAAAAGTGGGATCGAAAGGGGGAAAGTGGAAGGGGGTTGTGATGCACGACAAACTTCTCGCCCGAAAGTGGTCTTATCTTAGATCTAGTGGACTCTCAGGGGAGCCGATGAGGAAGTGCAAAAGTGCAGTTGAGGTTTTGGAATGGGGGGAAGTAACTAGATACTTTAAGAACTCCACTTTGCACTGGTCCCCTTGGCTCTGTAAAATATTGGGGCCGAAAGCCCCTATTGGATAGAAATGGCCAGGAATGTGAATAATAAGGGGCTTATTCGACTAGAGCAATTTTGGGATGGCAACAGGAAGTGCTAGAAAATTGTTGACTCTTTAGCCATCCAATATCAACTGAATGGCTTTGAGACCTTACTAGTCTACAGGGTGATGAAAGAGCTTGATAAGGTGGTGATGCCAATCTGTGAATCCAACTTGGAATGGGACGCTTGGAGATGGCCTGAGAGTAGCCTCTTTTGCAAAACACACTCTAAAGGCATTTACCATACATTAATGCACGAGGCTAATTGGTGTAGACCCCTCAACAAATTATAGAAGAGGCACTGGACGGAAAAACGGTGGGAGGGAGTCATGGAGAACATCTAGAAGCCAAGGTGGCCTCAATATATGAGATATTTCTGTAGAAATTGATGTGGGGTGCTCTACCGATGGGCGTGAAGATACAAGAAAGAGGCATCGGGTCCGATCGTTGCTCGGGGTGCATAATAGCTAGTGAAGACCTAGCCCACCTTTTCATGGGATGTTAGGCAATCAAGGGCACGACTAGGAAAATATGCAAATGGATTCAAAGGACATGGAAAATTAAGTTCTCCAAGAATGATCTGTTCTTTGGTAGTAACAGGCTGGGAAGTCCTGCTCTTCTTGTCTGCACTCAAGTAATCAGGTACTACTTCTTGCACCATATTTGGCAAGCAAGGAACCGCCGCGTGTTTGACGGGGATCTGGCAGTGGCAAGCTGTTGGGAAATCATACAAGCGAGCAGAGGGATGATCCACATGGTCGGAGGCAAACAAGCCCCGGAGGGCTGGTGTAGAACAATGTATAACATCTTGTAATAAGTAAAGCCGACGAGTAGTAGTGGTTTCTCTGCCAAGCAGATAACCTGTAATCCTTTGACCCTCAAGGCTCGGTCTGAGCTTGAGGATTGGTGTATATTTCTGTTGTTCTTGATACTATCCACTCACAATTGTGAGTTTTGAAACAAAAAAACAAAAACGTGAGGATTTTGGTGCAATTGTGGACCATGGTCACATGGTAAAAGACTTAAAGAAAATATATATTTCTTCTAGGTCTTTGTAAGAAGTGTTGACCTTTGTGTGTCTCTCTCATTTTAAAGAGGGCTATTGAATATTGGGTCACACATAATCTTTTTCGTCGTCTTTCACTTTTTTTTTTCAATCTGCTCTAATGCTTCCAAATGGGTTTTCAAACCTTATTTTTTATGTTTTTGGAATGTATTATAGTCCAAATATTTTATTGCTACATTTTTTCCAAGAAACACAATATTTTACTATGATAATAAATGTTTTAAAACATTAATGTCCCTTTTTTGGAAGATACTATAGTCTAAATAGTTTATTGTTAATTTTTAAAAAAGAAACATAATATTTTATTGTAATAACAACTATTTTGAAAAATTAATTTCACTTTCTTGGTTTCTTTCACAAAGAAGCTTTCTTCTCATAGCCTTATTGTAGGCCATACTGAACCTTCTGCTTGTTTTTTGGACTACGTAAGTAGTCCTTAGTAAAGGATGGATTTTTGGGTGCAAATCTGGACCATTGGAAAAAGCTCGTCAATTAATGCCACATGGCAAGTTAATGATAATAAACTTTCTTTTAAATTATTTTTTTAAAGTACTTGTGAGAGGGTGTTGACATTTGTGTGCCTTTCTTTAAAGAGGGGCATTGAGTATTGTGTCAAACATTATTTTCTATGCTCTTGTAATATATTGTAAACTAAATAGTTGATTGTTGTCACACTTTTTTTTCAAAAAGGCAATCTTTTATTGTGATACCAAATGTTTTAAATACTAGTGTCACTTTCTATTCAATCCTCTCACAAAGAAGCCTTAATAACCTTATGTAGGCCATAGTGAAATTTCACCTTGTTTTGGTGTTGCATAGCTTATATTTGGAATGTGAGAACTACAAATAGCTATATTTGGAATGTATTCCTAATGGCTTCAAAGATTCCAAAGCATTGAACAAAACCTAGGGATTACACTAAACCTACATAGCGGAGTCGCGCAAGAAAACACTACCTACATAGTGCAAGGAAATTCTAAAGAGAAGAAAATTATAAAAGAAAGATAATGGAGAAAAAATGCACTTGACCACTTCTATTCTATTATACAGAGATGAAATGTCTTTTGACTTTCTATTTTAATGGGCTTTCATTTCCTATGACTTTTTATTTCCATGGGACTTTTTGTTTCCTATACTAACCCTCACTTATGCATTTGAAATGTTTTGAAAGAATTTTTATTTTTATGAGATTCTGACCTACTACTAGCTATATTTTTGCATAAATCCCATTCAAAGTTACTTTCTTTGAAAACCAAGGTAAATGATCGTGTTACTAGAGGCCCTCAAATGAGGAGACTAACTTACAAACTTGAAATCTTATTTTAAAAGAAGGTGAAAGTTCACTATGGCCTACATAAAGCAACTAGTATGTGACCCGCAGGTTGCCACGGTCAAGAAGAAGGAACATGTCAATCATGGCAGCCTCGCTTTGCTTCATTTCACATTGATATGTAAATATATGTGATTCTCTTGTGAGATTTTGGAGCTTTTTGATACATGCATCATGCATCAATCATTGCACTAGCTAATTACTCCATGTATGAGACTAACAACTCATACAATGTAGCTACTCGTCATATTCAAATCAAATTGAGTGTAAATACTCTTTTTGGATTAGCACTCTATCTACTTTTTCTAGGGCATGATCTTGGCCAACTCATGATATGTAGCTACTCTCATTCTACTCTCTGCTTGCTCCTGAATCTACCAAGATATAATCATCCTTTGTGGTTTCCATGCTAGGTACCTGTTTTTCCGGGGTTTTTCCATGCCAAGCTACAACGCACTCTTTCCAATCAAGGCATGAAAAAAATAAAAAAAATAAAAATAAATAAATAAATAAATAAATAAATATATCTCTAGGATCATTTTTAATCTTGGAGGTCTCTTAGGATTGCTCTTACAATGTCGTAATCCCCCCTTTTTCTTCTTCTCTCCTTTGTCAATGCAACACTGACTCTCTCTCTCTCTCTCTCTCAAAAATCCTTTTATAGAGTGTTATAACAACCATTTGGTTGTATTATACTATGGTGCTACCTTTGTGCTCTCTCTCTCTCTCTCTCTCACACACACACACACACACACACACACACACACACACTCAAAAATTCTTTAATAGATTGTTATGACAACCATTTGGTTGTATACTATGGTGCTACCTTTGTGCTCTCTCTCTCTCTCTCTCTCTTTGTGTAAGTGTGTGTATATGTGTGTGTGGGTCAATTGACATGTCTTTAAAATACAAAGCTATTCATTTAGTCTTGCTCTTGCCTCGCTCTCACATGTTCGCTTTCTTGCATGGTCCTCCACCTGGGCCATGACCCTCTTCTTTTATTGTCTTGCCTTCCCCTCTATTATAAGCATGTTGTATTCCATGTTGCGCATAATTATCCAAGTTTCAAGTGTGGCTTTCCCCATGTTGCACATGCTCCATCTCCCCCTTTGTCTCCATCAGTCTCTCTCTCTCTCTCTCCTGCATAGATGAACTAAATGGAAATCCTTTATGCAGATGCAATCACATTTGCTTTCACCTTGTTGGCATGTGGCCTTATGCATATGTGTATCCCATGAGCAAGCAAGATAGAAAGTGTGTATGTCCAAAAGGTCAGCTCTTGAAATGTGTTGATCGCAAGATGTGCCCAACATGGTTGTTGCAAGGAAGTCAAAAGCAAGGGGGGATCTTAGACCTAATATTTTTGGGTAAAAGCGTGTAATGGTGGAAAGTTATTTGTGCTTTCATATAGCATATCATGAAAATGGAGGCATGGTAATTTTTTCTACAAAATGTATTAAAATTTATTAAAGATTTCAATTTTAGATTATGCTCTTAAAGTCCTATCCATTTAAAGCCACTGCTTGCCCGACGAGCTAGGGTTTGGATGCATCCCCTGTTTTGCTTGTGCACCACACCGAGCAGCTCCAGCAACGCGACATGGGTTGGGGGGCCCTTGGGTGGGTTGCGTGGGGGCTTGGTGATGCATGCTTGCAAAGCGCTAAATGATCTGCATGTTCAAGGTCTACTGGGCTGGGGTTCCTTGGGTTCGGGAGTAGGAAGGCTTCGGAGATGGAGGATTTTGCTGCTTCTGCTGGGCCTCGCAGGATGGGTTGGCTCAAATGAAGCTCATATTTTTATACCCGGGTTGTGTGGCTGCTCGCCCCTCTTGCAGGGGCTAATCGTTCGCAAGGTTTGGTTAGGGAGATCTGGCAAAGATGTTGTGTGGGTTCTTGGCTCTGTGTTGTTCACCTGGCTTCTTTTCGGCGCCACTGGCAGGGTGGTGGTAATCTGTAATGGTCGTGCTATGGCTCAGGATGTTGCACTTGATGTATGGATTATGTGGCTTGTCAGATGTGGGAGTTTTGGTTGGTGGACTTGATCCAGTGGGCTCGTGAGGATTTGATCTACTGGTTGCGACTTGATGGTATCATTTTTGGGGTTTTGCATATGTTGGTCTGCCGGTCGGTGTCATGGTGTCTTCCGGTGGTAGTGGCAGTCTCATGATGGCAAACCCTACCGGAATTTTGTGATGGAGGCTAGGACTCCGTCCTTCTATGGCTGTAATCTCTTTTTTGCTTAATATTTAGTTCTGTTGTGATGCGATGGGGTGGCTCCCCTTGCTAGCCGATGTACCTTGGGTCTTTGATCTGGTCTGTATTGGTTGGTGGCTTGGCTTGGGTTGAGCAGGTCCGGTGGTAACTTTTTTTGGTTTTCTTAATATAATCTTTCCACCCACCTATTGTGGGTTTTGCATTTAAAAAAAAGTCCTATCCATTTATATATAATATGATGGAGAGTCAATGTAGCCTTGTATAGAAAACATGGGAACATGTTTTATAGCTGGTGAGACACCATTACATGCTTTTACCATTTTGTTTAAAACAATGTCCATAAGTAGGATGAAGAAGGAGACTTTCTTTAAGGCCTTCAAAATGAAAAGTACACTTTCAAAAAGTATAATATTTTTTTATTGCCATACTCACAATTGTGAGTGGAGATGTTATTGGCTCAACGCGAGCATGACAAGACCTTGTAATTATTTGGGATGATAAATTTATTCTCACAATTGTGAGTTTTGCTATTAAAAAAAAAATAAAAAAATAATAAAAATCCTTAGTGTTGGGCTGGGTTAGGGGGACTTTCATAGTTTTCAGTGCATGATGGAGACTTAGCTTTCATTTCACGTCCTATCTTTACTTTTCTTGCATTCTATTGTTTTAGAATGTTAAAGTGAAGTTTCACCATAATTTTAGTAAATTTTACACACACACACACACACACACACACACACACACACACACAACATATATGTTTTTTTTGCATTCTATTGTTTTAGAATGCTAAAGTGAAGCTTCACCTTGCATAATTCTAATAAATTCTACACGCACACATACACATATTACTTAGCTCTTTCTGTTTCACCTTACATTTCACAACTTCACATGGCTTTACATACTTTGCATTTTATAGCTTGATTCCAATTAGTGTTAACATTCAAAAAAGTCTCTTTTATTAAGCGGTTGCTGATCGAGTTTGCTCCTCACAATGAAAAAAATCAGAAATACTAGAAGAAATTTTGAGATTTGTAAAATTTTTGGGCGACTTTCTCACATATTTCATCTATTTTTTGTTTACCATGGTTTGCAGTTAGCTAGTCTCGATTTCAATCGGCTCAAGACTAAGTTGATGCAATCCTTTCCCAAACACCGATACCAGTTTAAACAATTTTATCACTTTCTTATTGTTTTTGAAAGCCGTCGTGACACTTTCACTTGTATTAACTTAGCAAAGAATGTACAATCAGCCTCACACAGTACATGTGTCTTGAGGACAAATAATTTCCAAAATGGGGTTGTACAATTCCCAAGCAAGAGACCTTTATTGTTTCTTATATAGCAATTCCAACCAAAGATGGGTGGTTTACTTCTCCCTAGAATGTACCACCCGAGCAACTGATGCAACTTAGTGTATGTTTTTGTTCTTCCACTTGTACAGTTGACCCTACTCTTCAACCTATTGTGTAATGTACCCAACATTTTTCAGTAAAAGTATTTCATTTACTTTGCAAATATTTAAGGTTTGCATATTGTTAAGTCTTAAAGCATTCCAGCAGAACGATCGGATTGGAAATCGAGCTCTTGAACTATGAATTATGACCCTTATTCACTTGAAAACTATAGGTTGATGGGAAACTTAAACCTCAAGATTGTATCTAATGATAGGAGTTGACCCTTTAGGAAAGAGAGAGCAATTTTAGGAAAGGAGGAGTATTTTTAGGAAAGAAAGAGGAGGGAGTTAAATTTAGAGTTCTTGTCTTGGAAGCCAAGCTTCTTCTAATATTATAGAATCGAATTCGCGCATCGGAATCTATGTCCCAATTTTTTAAATAAAAAGATTAAAAAAATAAAGAAGCCACGAACTTGCGCGAACTTGCGCGAACTTATCTCTCCTTGTTTCCCTCTATTCTTAGCTGGCCCCTCTCCCTTCACTTTCAAGGGACAGACACACACTCTCAGAAGTGGAAGCTCTCTTGCCTTGTCATCGAAGTTACCTTCTCTCCCTCAACCTCTCTCCCTTAAGCTCTTTCCCTCAAGCTCTTACCTTCAAGCCCTCTCCATATCCAAGTCTTCTCTACCATCGTCGTGTTGCCTTTAGATTCTTGAGTTCTCTTTCTCTCTTTCCCTTTTCTCTACCTCGTTACGATGGCCCCGAAGCGAGTGACTTGAAGCTCAAAGGATGCTTATGTCGCTCCACTTTCAAGAAAGGTGCAAAGGAAGGCATCAACTACTTCAATTATAGCTCAAGCGGAGGTACCGGTTGCGGAAGAAGTGGAAGCCGATCGACCTCAATTACGGAAAGTGAATAATCATGTCGCTAATCCGGCAAGACAAATTTATAATTTTGTGTTGCTATTCATGTTGACTTGGGAAGCTAAGCATAGGGAATCCCTTAAACTGTCCAAGAAACGTGATTCTATCACAAGAAACAAGCATATGTTTTCATAGATTAGTGAAAGAACTGTTTGATAAATTTTCACTGTTTGATAAATTGTTATGTTTGATAAGTTATTACTGACTGATATGAAGAATTAGTTGATCATGTTTGAAGAATCATTTAAAGAGAAGAATTGTTGAAAGAATGTCTTTTGTTCCTCGTGGGTAGCGAGATGATTCCGCCGTTAGCGAAGACTAAACTGAGGTTATCCGCTCTCTTTTGTTCCTCGCGGTTAGCGGGATGCCTTATGGATAGCGGGATGCCTAGCGGTTAGCAAGATGCCTTACGGTTAGAGGGATGCCTCACGGGTAACGAGATGCCTGGGGGTTAGCAAGACGCTTCATGGTTGGCGAGATGGGAAGGTTGTACAATTCGTGGCTAGCGAATAAATCCTTTGCAAAGGCTCTGTTGAAGTCCGCGGGTAGCGGCAACTCATGAGAAATTGGAAAAGTTATTTTTGTTGAATTATAGGAATGTCTTCATTAGGTCTTGTTTGAATGGTTTTGGTATTGTTTGAAGGGCTGTATAAAAGAATCTGTGTTTGGAATTGATTAAGGAAAACTGTTTTTATATGTAAAAAACAACATTGTTGTCGTCGGAGTTACCTTCTCTCCCTCAACCTCTCTCCCTTAAGCTCTTACCTTCAAGCCATCTCCATCTCCAAGTCTTCTCTACCATCATCGTGTTGCCTTTGGATTCTTGAGTTCCCTTTCTCTCTTTTCTTTTTCTCTACCTCGTTACGATGGCCCCGAAGCGAGTGACTCCAAGCTCGAAGGACGCTTATGTTGCTCCACCTCCAAGAAAGGTGCAAAGGAAGGCATCAACTACTTCAATTATAGCTCAAGTGGAGGTACCGGTTGTGAAAGAAGTGGAAGCCAATCGACCTCAATTACGGGAAGTAAATAATCATGTTGCTAATCCGGTAAGACAAACTTACAATTTTGCATTGCTATACATGTTGACTTGGGAAGCTAAGCATAGGGAATCCATTAAACTATCCACAAAACGTGATTCTATCACAAGAAACAAGCATATGTTTTTATCAATTAGTAAAGGGACTGTTTGATAAATTGTCATTGTTTGATAAATTGTTATTGTTTGATAAGTTGTTACTGATTGATATGAAGAATTGGTTGATCATGTTTGAAAAATCATTTAAAGAGAGGAATTGTTGAAAGAATGTCTTTTGTTCCTCGCGGGTACGAGATGATCCCGCGGTTAGTGGAGATTAAACCGAGGTTATCCGCTCTCTTTTGTTCTGCGCGGTTAGCGGGATGCCTCATGGTTAGAGGAATGCCTCGCGGGTAGCGGATGCCTCGCAGATAACGGGATGCCTGGCGGTTAGCAAATGCCTCGCGGTTAGTGGGATGCCTCTTGACATAATGAGTCTCTAATTTCACTTCTCTCAATAAGAGGGAGTGGAGAGTTTCTCGTCTAATTGAGACCACCCATCCTTGATGGGCAACCTGAGCCAACCCCCACTTTCCACCCCAGACTCACACTTTTTAGTTTGTTTTCTAATTACTACCACACTATTTTACATATACAAACAATGTTCCTTAATCAATTCTAAACACAAATTCTTTTATATAGCCCTTCAAAACAATACCAAAACCATTCAAACAAGGCCTAATGAAGACAACCCTATAATTCAACAAAAATAACTTTTCCAATTTTTCATAAGTTGCCACTACCCGCAGACTTTCTTTGTTTAACCAACAGAGCCTTTACAAAGGATTTCTTTGCTAACTGCAAATTGCACAACCTTCCCATCTCACTAATCGGGAGGTATCTTGCTCACCGCCAGGGCGTCCCAAATCCACGTGCCCCTGAAAGCTATGGACTTGATTAGTCGAGTTAATTTAGACTAAGTCTCATATCATATTTATGGTTCTTGGTGGCGGCCGTGCTTCTTAAAGATGGAAAAAAAGGCGTTGTTTATGGATTCTAAATATGTCAATGGGATTTCATCTTTATGTTAGGAAACAACTTTCATTAGAATCTTGATTTATTGACCAGGCATATGGCGTATGACCCTTATAACCATGAACACGGTGGATAGAGGACTTCCTCTCTTCCGTTGCTCGTATCTCTACTTTGTGGAAACAGAGTAGGGTGTCGTCAATAGAAAAGGAGAATAAAGGAAGGCCATCTATCAAGTCACCCCAATCTTCTCGGGGTTGGGACCTCAAATATCGAATATATAATCTCACTGCTTTCATGCACAATATGATTGAATTGAGCTACCATGATGGTTCTTTCAAAGACATGAAGGTGTTGGGCTTTGAAAATCTGCTTCAAATAGCTATTACCCTTCGAATTGAAGGGTTGTTGTCCATCCATGGTAGGATGAAAAGTTCGCACGCCCATGGTATGATTAAAAGGGAAATTTGTTAAGTCCTTCAAAATGAAAAGTAGATGTCCAAACCGGGCTATAGGTTGGTCCGTCCCACTCCGTCACATGTAGCATTGGTTTGTAGATAGAGAGAAATGGGGTGAAGAGCAAAATTTGTGCTGGCTATGAGTAGGGCTTGCCACAAATAGTTTTCATATTGAAAAAAATAAGGACACCCCTAGGAATCTTTTGATTGTTAGGTCAAAATCTGAAGCATTTGTTGATATTTGCACTAAAATTTGTAAAACTTTTGCGAGTTTTCATAAAGGAAAGCTCAAAATCTAGCGGCGGAGATTTTACAATTTTAGCTTGTTAAAATTTCAACCCCCATTTTTTGTGAGCGCTGCCTATAAGCCCTCTCGATCGTCTTGAATCCTATCCTTGCGGAAGTCAAAATTTCAGCACTCTTGTTGTTGAAATTGATACTGTTCAACCATAGGATTGCCCTCTTTGTGTAGTATGTGTGTGATTTATGCTCTCTTTTGCATGTACATATTAGGGTGTGCATGTGCCTTGGATTTCCTTAATTTTCCCATCACAAGTTTGACTTAACACTCGTCGTCGTGTAGTCTGTGATGTCTCTCTTGTGTAGTACTTAGGTAGCTACAAAGTAAGCAAGTTGGTGATGGCCAAGGTCAAAGCCTTGCTTCACGTATCTTCTTTTAAATATAAAAAAGGCCTTAATTGGAAGGATATCTCCATAAAGGATTTTCCACACAAAAGAGCACCTATCTCAACAACGTCCTCAAGGTGGCCAGCCTTGCGTCTATGCTCTAAGCGAGTGGCTAAAAACCACATACGACTATTAGAGCCCCTTTAATTGCAGTTGCTTGGAAACTTCTTTCTAGTCCTTTAACGCTAGCAAAACCTCTTGCAAATTGTTAAGGTTCTCTAATGTAAGTTATATATACTTTTTCATACCCCTATATATGCCTTCAATATTTGTGAACCCTTGATTGAATGTGCTTTTGACTAGCAAAGCATGCAACCATGCTCCTCCATTAGTAGTCTTCACAATTGTATTCAACACTGTGTATAGGTTGGGATGTATCCTACCACTGTGAAGCACTCGCAAGTTGGATGTTGACCAACCGCAGAGAAGGCAAGGTTCCTTGCAAGTTGGATGTTGACCAACCACAAAGAAGGCAAGGTTTCATGCAAGAGGGAGAGCAATGGTGGCATCTCACATACACTGAAGACCTAGAATCACTTTAAAATCTATTGAAATATTTCAAAACAGGCATTGGTGCAAATTATCCTATAGCATTAAAAAACCAACTTCTTAAGCATGATGCACCAATGCAATTTCAACTTCACAATAAAGTAGAGGCCTTCAATTATCTTGGACTTGAGGTGCTTACAAACGTGTTATACTATTGTCATAGCTCATAAATTAGCCCAAGCCAAAAAATAATGGTCATGACCTTCGCATAGGAATTACGGGCATTTGAAGTCCCTCTTATAGTTTTCAACCTATCAAATGGGAAAAACAGTGTAGTAGCTTGGAGTTGTTTTCACCTAAGTTAAGCTACCAAACAATGATGTATCTACACCACAATCCTAAAGAGAACACAATATGCCCATTAATGTGGATATACAACAGGCAACTCATTGGGCAAAGGCTGGAGCATCTGTTTGAAAATCTTGTAATAACCACATTCAATAAGCAATTAAATGCCTTCCCTCAACCTTCCTAAGTTGCATATTCCGTGTTGGTTTCTGTATATGCACAAAGAAGTTTTGGGTGCTACAAGAGATCCCGAATGGCCAAATAGATGTCTTGCACTTCTATGTAGAGAGAGAGAGAGAGAGAGAGAGAGAGAGAGAGAGAGAGAGAGAGAGAGAGAGAGAGAGAGAGAGAGAGAGAGAGAGAGAGAGCTGCCTCTGGATAAGTGATCGGTCAAAGATGTCATGGGAGCGAGATTCCAGTTGCAGGTTTGTGCGATAAGAGGAAAAGAGACTGGGCCATGATAATATATGATCATAAGAGATCAAACTCTTCTAAGCGGTAAGTGTGCAGAAGGGGTGAGGTTTTTACAGCATGAAACTGAAGGACCTCATAGCTGCGGCCAATTTTCCCTGGGGCCATTTGTATGCCCATCAAAGAGAACTATGAGTTTAATTTTGTTTCAGGTGTAGAGTGTCGAGCTCCATGCCAATATGGTGGTTGTACATGATGCTGATTGCAGAAGGTGCGAGGTTCGGATTTAGTGCACGTTAAGTGTAGGTAGCTCAAAATGGCGACCAAGGTGTTACTGCCCCACCACTACTCTATTGCGGATAGCTCATGCAATCTAAAGTTAGAGCTTGTGGAAACAAATCTTTACTTGGCTGCAATACGCATCAAGACAATTTGGGAGTTCAAAATCACCGTCTGGTTCAATCTCTGATAGAAGAGACAAAAAGGGTGGCTCCTGCATATCATGCTGCAATTCATAGATGTTTTAAGGAGGACGAATGAGAGCTCTGAGCTGGAAGTGTCCGAATCTGGCTCATCTAGGTCTTGAATTAGTGCCTGCAAAAAATGGGGGTTCAGCCGATTGAGAGAGTAGGAAATGGGGGTTCAGCCGAAAGAAGATCCAGAAAACAACCAATAAGCACATGCTACAAAACCAATTCGCCATTCTCAGCTTGAGCAGATTTTTGCTCAATCAATTTGAAGGCGAAGGAACCCAAAATTTGAAGCCGTAAGCGTGACCGGCGAGCAATGTCCTGCAGCAAAGTAGCAACCCAAAAGGGTAGGTGTAGCCATAGCCGCATTAAGGCTGGCACGCCATAGCGCCCTGAAAAAATTGGTGCAGCCATGCCAAATTAGGAGGGCATGATCAGAAACATTTTGAGACGCCCCCTACAATTACCACTGGAGAGAGAGAGAGAGAGAGAGAGAGAGAGAGAGAGAGAGAGAGAGAGAGAGAGAGAGAGAGAGAGAGAGAGAGAGAGAGAGAGAGAGATCTGCTGGATGCCATAGCAGTGAGGAGGCAATACCAGCCCAAAAGGGTGAGCAAGCCATGGGATGGCTTGCAACCGATGATGAATCAAGAGAGACTAAGGGAGAATCACGCGGCTTGACTTGCCCAAATCTTGCTTTCTGGTGCACACAACTGCACGCATGCCCTTAAGTTTGAAAAAGATGGCAAGTGGGTACTACAACATTTAATGCGCGTCATAATCGATAATCGATAATTGGTCCAGCATGATAAATCTCTCTTTCTAAACACTGGTATATGTCAGCTTGTTGGCAAGTCCAATGCCACCTTGCTTTTTGGGGGCTGGGACAGTGCCTCACCCTTGAATCCCTGCTTGGTGCATTACCTACGGCCAACGATTCATTGAGTCACCTTGCTTTTATTCTTCTATTATTAGTATAATTTTGGGCTCCTTGGGAAATTGGCTCTGTCTATTCTACCTTTCTTCTGTTCATGTCACTTTTGGGTTCAGTACAGTTAGCTTCCACAAGTGGATACCTCCATTGTCAAATTTCATTTAAGCTTTTTAATATATAGCATAGATAGAAGTATAGATGTGGTACTTTGTATTTTATATGAAATCTTTAGTTGAAATTGTTCATCATTTTTTAACACGAATGCCTTTATTTGTGAGCTCATTTGTGAATAATTTTATATGAGACGCTAAAAGGTAGATCTCCTTTGCCAACAAATTGATTCCAAAATGATGCAAGGGGAGAGATATTTTGGAAAATTTCACAAATTACAAAGATATTTTGGCAATTTTCCCTATTTTCAAACATTTGCTATCAAAATATATTATGTTTTTTGAAGACAAGGGTAACAATAAACTATTCATATTACAAAATATCCCAAAAGCATAAACTATAATGACTGAAAAAACACTTGGAACTTGGAAGCATCATAACAAATTGAGAACAAAAACATGAAAGAGGACGAGAAAGATTGTGTGTGACCCAATACTTAATCCCCTCTTTAAAGAGAGAGGTAACAAATGTCAATACCCTCTCACAAGGGCCTACAAGAAATAGTGAGAAAGAAAGTTTGTTTTCTTGTGGCGCTAAGAAAGCAAGCTTTATCCAATGGTCCACAATTGCTAGTGCCTTTTTAAATGTCTAAAAATATTTCACATTTTGTTATTCTTTTATTTCATAACCCATCAATATTGTCCTCACTGTATATACATTTTGCAACAATAATTGAATGTTTTTCGTGCTTTTAGAAGCATAGACTTCCTCAAAAGGAAAAACATTTGGTGAAACTTCCAAACATCTTTAAAAAAACAAAAAGGCAAAACTCGCGAATGTGATTATATTATATTAGCAACCCAAAAGAAATACAAATACAAGTCATGCTCATGACGAGCCATGACATCTTCCAGTAAACATTCGTACATCAGCTAATAGGGGGCCATCCCATGGCAATGGTTTGCTAGACCTGTCTGGTCCAGCAGTAGATCCTTACCTACGCATATCCAAAAATGTTATAGTCACCACCTTGTCCCACACTTCACAGTTTCTCCTTTTCCCAATGGCAATAATCACTACCTTGCTTTCTTGAATAATCTCCATAAACCTTGCTGTTTCAATGTAGTTCTTGAATAGTCGACCGTTCTTGGCTTTCCAGACGCGTTTAAAGTAATAGAACATGACAATTTGTGTAAAGATGAGAAGTGGTTGGCTCATAATCGCTTTTCCCCCAGAAAAAGATTTTTCTTCTAGAACCCAATCTTCCATGTCTTTTGAATCCACTTGCAAGTCTTCCCTGCCAAGCCACATATCCCCGGACAGTCCTTGAACAGGTGGGGGAGGTTCTCACTTGCAGATTTGCATTGTGGGCATCTATCTGGCCCAATACCTCTAGCTAGAACCTTTACCCCAGTCGGCAAGGCCCCCCATAACACTTTCCAAATAAAGACCTTCATCCTAAGCGGCCATCTTGGACCCCAAATTTCTCAACAATTGTCACCCATCTTGCCTATGGCCATTGCTTGCCCCATTGTTTGTTCAGGGGGGAGAACCAACCCCGCGAAGCCATGAGGGTGTTGTACACCTCTCTAGTGTGTGGTTTATGGAAATGTCTATCAATAGGCCATCGCCAAGCTTCCCAAACAACGTTTTTTTTTCCCATCCTCCCAATTGTGAGTTGAGAGACTTACTATTAACTTGAAAAGAATACAATTCCTCAATGATCACTATATGTACATTGAGGGGCTAGGATTTCATCAGAGACTTGTACACAGAAAAAGATACTCTTACCCTCTTGAGCGTTCTAAGAAGTTCAATGCCTACCTTCATTCATCACCCTTGTTAGTTGTCCCTCTTGCTCCTACGCCATGCATGAGCTCAGTGCTCTGAGACACAATATTGTCAAAATGAGCTACATCTAGTTTACCCTCAAAAACTCGAAGGTTCCTAGCCTTCCAGACCTGGCTCGAGTAACAATACCTGATGATTTGCATGCACATCAAAACGGCCTGGTTTTGGATGCCTCGTCCTCCTAAGATTAGGTCATATGTATAGAAGATGATCTTCCAAGTCCTTCTCACCCATTTGTAGATCCTAGCGGCTAGCCCCCGCGAAGTAGGGTATGCTACAGTCGGAAAGCGTAGAGCCCTGCAAAATACTTGAAATAGCACACAGCAAGCCTTAAATGAACAAATCTACATACCTGACGACTCGCACAAATCCATACTCGAGCTCAACACTAACAAAGAGAGACAGAGAGTAGGAGAGAGCACGTGTAGGCGCACCTCCCAAAGCGGAGTGCTACGCCAGCACAGCGTGAGGGAAGAGAGGAGAGGAGAGAAGAGCAACACAAACACTGGGTGAAATCTCCCCCCGTGCAAGAGTGACCATTTCTCTCTTGCACGTATTTAATTTATAGATTCTTGAATGGTCAAATTGGTTACAAACTGGCCGGCCGGTCATATTTGGCCAAAGCTCATAAAAGAGCACTTGAATAATAATAAAATGTACATGATATACAATTACATTTGCATAGGCCAAGTTGGGTCTAGTCTTTTCCACCTGTCAGCTGCAATAAGTAATGAAATGTCAATTCTATAACATACCTCTCCGTTGGAAAGCAATTGTCCTCAGTTGCAAAGATAAAAATCTGCAAACAATACTTGTCAAAAACAATGATTAGAAATCTGTATGAATTAGTAAAAGAAAATCCATAAAATTATACACATTGGTTATGCCTGCCGTCATCCACATACTACCTATTCTAGTGTCCCATACCACTAAAATAAGCAGTATATGTCATACCCTGATGAATCAGGATATCATTGGTCACGCTCATCATCAATCTCATAATGTCAAGTCTCATCACATAAACACTCCTGTGACAAAATGATCATCAAATACAAAATTCCAATCCAATTCCAATGTCACAATATAAGTCCAAATCCAAATCACCTTCATTATATACCCGGGTAACAAAATCATACCAGTTACATTGGTGGCCATCCACTGCAGCATGATTTTGTGATCGGTGTTGCCTCAACCGGCGAGTCTACACCAATAAGGCGTGCTGCCTAAATCGGCGAATCTGCACTAATGTTGCCTATATCGGCGGATCTGCATTTACCATTGTGAATAGATCTGCAACGTGTCAGTGTGCTGCCTAAATCGATGGATCTGCACAAATAATTGGTGTTGCCTAAATCGGCGAATCTACACCAAGATGAGCATTTACACACTGCCTAAATCGGCGGATCTGTGTGCTTGTGACCAATGGACTAGACAAGACATAAAGGAGAAAAGATATTTACTACGTTGTCGACATCACAATGCAGTATATCAAAGCACTTACAAATTGTTGTTCACTATCCTAGAGCACCTTAGCTCGCCTGAGTAGCTGCATAACTTATTGACAAATCATCTCAACAAAAACTCCTTTGAATACAATCTTCGTAGTGTTTGAGTTTTCAGCTTAAATACAATGCATAAAAAAAGAGGATTGACATATGCGAGGTACATACCAGCAGGATTCGGAGTGGCTACCTTAGTATGCGTGTCGAGAAAGTTGTGTTGTTTTTGGGAATGGTATTAGTAAACACAGCCAAGAGTTTGGCACAAGCTTGTATGACAGAGTTAGTATAGACAAGCAGGAAATAATAAGGTTGGTAACAGGGTAGGGGGGGGGTATCATAAAATTGGATAAAATATGGTTAGGATATGATTACTGTAGTTGAAAAAAAAATGAGTTTGCAAAGTAAAGAGATCACTTATCTGATGTCCTCACATTATGGTCTGGATAGGTTTTTGTGAATCCTTAGATGAGTTAGAGAAATGTAACAAAAAACAAATAAAGATCATGATAAAAATCATTTGATTATGGACAAGCAAGACAGATACGTTTATTCCCTTAAAATTGTGGTAAACGAACTAAACATAATGGTGTGGAGCAGCACTAATGTACAACAACTAGTAAAATGTAACAATGAGCTATTCGAAAAGGAGAAAACCCAGAAAATCTTCATAGTTTGAGAAGTCTAACAAATTTTAAGTCCCTAATTAAGAATGCAGGATATTTGACAATGTTGATCGATGCAATGGAGCCGGGTCGTAATTAGATGAAGTTGCAAAAGTGGTTACCGAGCAAGCTCGCAGTAGGAGTATGAGCATATAAAATTTTGTACTAACTTGTGCTAGCATTAACCAACTGAATATAAAATGCTAATAGCATTGCTACGAATCGCAAAGGTGTTTAAAATATTGTGCTACGTACCGACAGAATACCATAAAAATCTTCAGTAAAATAAAGTCTCTGCAAATAGTGTGATATAATCCATTGTGTTCGAAACACTTGCTACGTAAATTTGTGTTGTTACCCATCGCAAATTTGTCTCATTCGTTAATGTTCCTCACAGTGCTTTAGTTAGATTTGTGGATATATTATTATCTAGCCAGATTGTAGTTGTTGATGGGGTGTATTGGCAATGTAATTGAGGGTGGCGGGGAGTAAAGGGACAAGGATATGAGCAGAGGCCAGGATACAGGTACCAAGATAAAGCTATATCACAGTATGACATCGTCCAGTATACTATGAGATATGAAGCCACTTGCATTGTCTATTCAGTGAGTGAAACCACTCATTAGAGTTATGAGAGTCCTCGGGTTGTTTATGCTAGAGTGGGCCAACATGAGGAGAGACATTCACAGAGGGAGATGTTTGACTGTGTGAGAGTGAGATTAGACATTTAGAAGAATGAGATCAAACGGAAAGAATCCGGGTGTATCTAATCCAATATATGGGTGCAAGATTAAAATGAAGTAAAGAGAATGATGTAAAAACTAAGAGCTTAAAAAAATCATACTAAAAGGGTCATCATCATGGTCAATGCCTGAGAATGCTCGACAATAGGCGTTGTCGCAGAAAGTAGTACATCAGTCATTGAAGAGCGTCTTCAATGTCCATTTCTGCAGTAGTGGTATGAGGAGAGCAGGAAGAGAGAGAAAGGGAGAGCAAGGTGAGATGAAAGGGTACCTTACATGTCTTCAAAAGGTAAAATTACTTGTGATGCGAGTTGATACAATTTTTGTGGATCTAAACCAATGCTTGGGTACAGAAGTACAATGAACGAAAGTGAAAAAATTAAAACTAAAAGTTGAAAAGCGTTAAACTGAAATCATCTTCATCATCGTTTATGGCCGTGGATGTATGGCATCCGGAGAAAGTATTTCCTGTGGTCATTCAAGAGCTTTCTCAATGTCCGTCGCTATAAGGAATCGTAATGGGAGGGGGAAGAGAGACAGCGGAATGAAATGATATGTTGTATGAAACGCCGGCAAAAGGCCCATGGGAATCTGGAGTAAACTCATACAATCCTTTTAGATCTAAGCTAATGCCTGGGTACAAAATAAAATGAAGTACATACAATATTTAAAGACTGATTATTTTTATATTTTATTTTCAAATCATCATCAGTAGCATCGTGAATCGATGATGCTCTGCATCGGGTTCGCCTAATAAAGTATTTCAGAGGACGCTGTAGAGGTTCGCATTAGGGAATTTCGGAGGTCATTTGGAGGGCCTTCTAAGAAAATGTATTTTTTGCACTCTCTCTCTAGAAAAAAAGGCAAATAATAGAGCTGGGTCTTTCATAGTAAAAGTTCAAAAAGTGTACTTTAAGTAGATTCCTTACTCTTCTGAACATTCGTTCATAGTGATTGAGGGATAATCCTCTTTTCAGTTGCATTGAATGAACCTCATCAATATGGAGGGAATGAGGCTAACATGGAGGGACGAAGGTGCATCCACTATTCACTTTCCATTAAACCTGCACATTTGGCTAATGGCGCACTCCTCAAATGGCACAAATGTTACCCATAAACGAGCCAAATATCACCTTCACATTGATTTGGACAATGAGTACCAACCATTGATTAAGCGTAGTAAAACAAACACACATATACCTCCCGCTTCCATAGACACGCTTAGAGCTCAGGGAGCTAAACACATAGATATCTGGACGAGAGGCTCTCTCTACCCTAAGAATCCAATGACTAATGCGTCTCCACCGTTTGTCAATCCTACAAGCTTATTGACCTTTGCTGGTGATGGAGAAAAGGGCCTTCTGGGTTATTGTAAATCTCTTACAAGAGAAGCTGAAACTTACAAGGGCATTCTCCAAGCTCAACAATGTGAGATTGTTCGCCTTTCACATTTACATTCTACAGATCAGGTTACCATTTTGCAACACAAAACAGAGGTACAAGAACTGAAAGGAAAGGTGCGAAGTTGTCAAATGAAGGACACCATCTTGGGTGGTTGTATCCGAAAGGAGAAATTGCACAATCTTGAAACATTGCAGGTTGCATCCGGAGGTCTCAAGAAAAGAATCCGAGCATTAAGGTGATGCTTCTTGGTTGGCTACATTGTCTTAGCTAAGTAATATTTTTGTTTTTTCTTGTTATGTTTTCATGTGCCTAAATAGTGTTAGTAAAACAAATTTTTTGTTATTTACTCATGCATTGTCTTCATGTAGAGATTCAATCTATCCTAACAAGGAAAACATTGACCCCAAAGCCAATATAGGAAAGAGATTGAAGCCACTTATAAGTAGAAGCGTGGCAGCAGATATATTACATGACAAGAAGTTTAAGGTCCTACAATGAAATGTAGTGGACCGCTTTATTTCAGAGAACTCAGTGCCTGCAAAAGAGATACAAGGAATACTTGATTCACTTGGTGTAAGCAAAAGAGGATATTCGGCTATCCAAAAGTCTGTCTCATCCATCTTTGTTAAGAAGGGTATAAAATCCAAACTTCTACCATCAGCCTCAAGTGTTTAGAAAGAGAGGCTTCAGCTTAACGATGCACAGGGAGACTATCTTGGACAACCCTTTCATATTAAAGCAACTTACAGTGGCCATGGAGCAAACATGGCATATGATGAGTTCAATAATATTTTTATAGACCTGCAGATGTTACAGAAGAGAATGGTGGAGTTTTACAACATCACATTTGAAGAGTCACGAGGGGTATTACATTTTGTGTTAAAACTGGATGAGTGTGAGCTTGTTAAAGAGAAAAAGCTAGAGCGTGTTACTATTACTTTAATGAATAGAGCCCTCTCAAAGTGTCCCAGTGATGATCCTTTGTATTTTAGTGTTCAATCAGAATCTAACATATGGTGGCTTGGTGCGTTTGAGGTAAGCGAGATTCTCAGGTAAGCTCAAATGTTCACATCTACTTAAGTCTCATTTATTTTGTGTTGCAGGTAAAGAAAGAAGATCATGAGATTCTATATTGGGTGTTCCATTGAACTAATATTCCAGAGGTGATTGATCGACATACTAACTAGGGAGAGGTACTACGTCTAGATGGAAGGGGAGAATTTCAAGTTCAGTGGCATCTTGCAGGTGACCTCAAAACATTAAAGTGCATGTATAATTGTGGAATGGGTGCCATGGCAAAGTCGCCGTGTTTGTTCTGCATGGAGCCTCCAAAGGTCATGGACCCAAAGTGGTGGAGAAAAGCTCCAACACATCACATTGAGGATCCTGCTTTTCGATCGGTTTTGAAAATACCACTTGTGAATGTCCACATCTGTACAATGCATGCCCTTTGTAGAATTGTGGAGAAATTGTTCTACTTACATATTGGGTTTGCTTGGAAGATTAAGAACTCAGCAGAGCGACAAGTAGCCCTATAGTGCTTAGAATTGGTACTGTCGGATATGGGGCTTCATGGTGGCAATGTGAAAACCCAGCGGGATGAAAAGAGATCAACTGCTGAGAAGGATGTCCCATGCAAACCATCCATCGGTGGGGTGAAGGCACGGAGGTTTTTATCTAAACCCCAAGGTACAAGAGATCCGAAGCTAACAAAACATGGAAAAATATATAACACATCTTATGTTAGCAAGGTAGAGTATCAGAGCTGGAAAAAGCTACATATTGCAGTCAAAGACCAAGAACCAACTACTCGTAACGCGAAGGCTGAGGTTTGGCGATCAATAGACATCCTATTTTTGATGTGCGACAAAGATGACTGGTCACAAGGTGATATGAACAAGTTCAAGGAGAATCTCAACCTTCTCAAAAAATCATTCAAGACAGCATGGACAGACACCCAGATTACTCACTACATGGTATTATCGTGTATTTGATTCTCTTTTATGTGCAACTATGTGAGTGTAAAACATTCTAACTAATCTGTTTTCATATCCAACACATCATCTTCAATCATTTACCATATTTTATACAAAAGTATGGGAACCCGGCAATATGGAATACCCAAGGGATGGAAAAGTCTCATTACATGGCGAGAAATGCTTAGTTCAGGCACACACGACATGGTGTCTCTCGAATCAAGGCTAACAGTTTGAGAGAACTATTTGAATGGTTCTATCGTAGAATCATTCATCGAATGCAGGCAAAAGAAGTCTTGGAAAATTCAGCAACAGCACAAGCCATCAAACATTTACAACAACAAAAAGTTAAAAGATCAATGGCATACAACAACTCTGGAGCTCGTGAAAGTCAACGAAGGTGGAGAGAGACAATGGTGTATGTGAACCACAAGTGGAGAAGGATACTCTGAGTGGATGACATTGTACAAAATTGATGTAATACATGATCTTATACAATTGCTACTTGAAGTGCATCAAGATTTTGAAGGTTCAATTTTGTTTTTTGGCATGTCACCCTTGTAACGAATCATGAGATGTTTGCCATACTCTAAAAGTTCATCTGGGTTTTGTCTACCAAGAGCTAGTGCCATTGCTGTGTAGGTGTAGTAATACGCTGCCCGACCACCTGTATAGCCCGGGTAGTAACCAAAACAATCTCTAGCAAACACTTTGTCCACAAGAATGACTTTATCTGCACTTTTGGGCAGCACGGGTCCACCCAAGAAGCGTGATAGTGTCTTGAATGTGTAAGTTTCTATTGAACCCTATTGTGACATGGAATTGTGAAAAACTACTATCGGCGACTCGCAAAGCTTTGAAAGGTACTGCGTTAGGGCCGCATCCCTTCCACGGGGTGAAAGCATGAATAGGTGCAAAGCTATATATGTGATATAATTAAATAGCATAGCATGACATTGGGGGTGTGGTCACTGGTGCCATATTTTAGACGTCCAAATTTATATTCTAAAAAATGTTTTACTAAAAAATTCAGCCTTCACACACCCACTTTGTTTCATGAGTAGTTGGCAGTTTCAAACACCGTGCCCGCCGACCCCCCGCCTCTCTCTCTCTCTCGCGCGCGTGCTCAAGGTCTACTGTGCTTAGAGCTTCTACTGTGCAAGCTTGGCTGCTTCAAGGACGATTGCAGTAACCGCCCTCTTCTCTTCGAGGTATGTCTCTCCCATTGAACATGTACACTCTCTACTGCTTGAGCACGCGCCCCCCACCTGGGATCATTTAGCTACATTAAGCTGCATTTAGAGCTGCATGAGTGCCACACCTTGCTCATTTGCAACAAGAGGTGAGCTCTCGAGGTAATTTTCTAGTCCACAAGCTGCATGCAATCTTGGGGCAAATCCCATAGCACATCACCTTGAATGCCGTGCTTACAAGAGCAGGCCCATGAAGTTCTTGTTTCTTTTTAGCAGGGATGATAAGCGAGGGCACACCACGTCTCATTAGTTCATTGGATGATGTACAGGTATATCACTTGAGACTGCATCATGGCACCTTCCTCAAAGCATCCGATTCAAGCAAGCAGCAGTCTAGTTAGGAACATTGAACCACCTCTGCATACGAAGTTTTGTCGTCTTGCCGAGGAATTTCATATGGAGCGTGGATTTCCATTGGAGGGAGTTGATCCGCGTAGCTTGACAGGAAACAATGACATCTCTGAGGAGGACTGGGAAGCTGTCTTTATATGGCCAAAGCGTGTTCCGGGTAGCCAGAAGAAAGTGAAGGCATACCATGCTCGGTCGGAGTTCTTACAAAAGCTTGTGTGGAGACATTGGGATGTCTACCAAGAGGGTCCCTTCATGTATGAAGTAGGGACTCAATTTGCAAAGGTCTTTGCATTGGAAAACTACAGTGAATCTGGCAAACATCAAATTTCTTGGGCTATCTTTGCAGAGAGGGCAATGAGAGCCTCAGAAGAAAGACACAACTTGCAAAACAAGATCAAGAGGTGGGAAGAGCAGATGAGTGGTAGAGGGAGAGGTTCCAAAACCACTGCTGCCTCTACTAGATCATCATTGAAAACAGAAGGTACGTCTGTACCATTGTCAAGCGTGCCTACAGGAGGATGCCTGATACAATTGGCAGAGGAGGATAGCAGGGTACTTGCAGAAATGAAGAATATTGCAGAGGGCAGATTGCAAGACTATAAGTCAAGACTTGAGGGTGTAAAGAAGCAGGTAGAGGATCAAGTCAGAGAATTGCATAGGGCTGAGGGTGCTCAAAGCTCAAACACTTTGGCCATAATGTTGCAAACGGAGATTGATTGCGTGCAAGACCCTGTAGCTCGACAACGCCTGATTGATTTGATTGGACAGTTCTCGAGTACTACTAGAGAGAACGTTGCTGAATTAGAAGCCAATGTGGCTAAAGCAAAGGTGCATACCCTCCTACATGTGCTTCACTTTGTTTTGGAGTATGTGGTTCACTTCCATGTGGTTATGTGGTTAGAGTGTTATGGATTGTATGGTTATGTACTGTATGAGCATATTCTATTTCTGCTATGTGCTATATAGCACAAAATATGTGCTATATGGTCACAACATAGCCATCATCTTCATGGAGTGGGTGGTTATATGCTATGTGCTATATGGTCACAACATAGCCATCATCTTCATGGAGTGGGTGGTTATATGCTATGTGTGGTTATGTGTTATGTGCTTTATAGTTCAATCTAGGTGCATCATGTTCACAATAGTACCCTCATATATTTGGAATATGTGTGATTCTATGCTATGTGCTTTGTGTGGTTATGTGCTATGTGATACATAGCACAATGGACATGTGTAATATGTGCTATATAGTATACCTGTATGCTATATGCTCACAGTATAGCCCTAAAGTGTGTGTTAAATATTGATATGTGCTACATAGCACAATCTTTTTATGTGCTATGTGCTAAATAGCACATTTTGTGTGTTATATGTTCACAATATAGCCCTGGAGTGTGTGGAATAGTGAATTGTGCTATATAGCACAATCTCTATTTTTGCTATGTGCTACATAGCACATCACTAATTGTGATATGTGCTACATAGCACAATATTTGTGCTATATGCTATGTGCTATGTCTCATATAGCCCACTGCATATCATATACCCAACAAGCTTGTGCTATATAGCATATATAGAGAAAATGTTTGGGCTATATCTGGTATTTTAAAAAGTCTCTCTGCTATGATCTACAGTGCATACTCTATGTAGCACTTATAGCACATTATACTTGGACTGTGCTATGTGCTATATAGCACAGTGCATATCATATACCACATCAAGCTTGTGTTTATAGCATATAGAGTAAGTGCTTGTCTTATATGTGGTATTGCAAATAAGGGATAAGATTCACGCTACATATTCTTTTCAGCAATCTGCTTTTGTTGGGTTATTGAGACTTAAATTAGATGTGTTGTCTTCTTTGTTTCACAGGCACTACTTGCAGAAGTAGAGACCAACATAGCACAGGAATCAGAGCACTTTAAATTTTGTGTTACCATGGAGAGGACTTCACATAACGTGGGAGCCAGTTTGATGAAGCCTTTTCCTCCTGTGGATTTTAAGCAGAGCATTAGAGAGGTGGCACTTAATGGGTTCTACCATTGTGTAGGATGTGGATTCCCGTTCGATGCCAGAAGCTTGGATGTATTCTCCCTGCCTTGCACCCATGTGTACCATATGCTATGCTTCACGCATGTATGTAGGGACTATGGCTATTGTGTTGCACTAGATTGCAACATGTCTGTTCCCCCTAGAGCTAAGCATATGATTGGTCTGAAGGTGAAGAGTGAGATGAAAGAATCAAGTGCAGGTAGTCACTGTGTCACTACTATTGTAGGCCCACTTTCCATTGGTAGTTTAAACTCTTGCATTTAATGAAATCATTTGCAGGTACAGACATTGCAGAAGAGACCTATATACAAGAATCATTGAGGACAAAAATAGAGAGAGTCTCTACGCAGGCCACTAGTAGGTACCAAAATCAATATTTATGTGTGTATTTTGGGATACTCCAAGTGAGACTTTGTAAATAGCTTGCTTTGTAGAACAATCATCGCATGCTTGCTCCAACAAGACGATGCATTCCACAAGGAAGAATGGCCTGATTACCCCAAGGATGCAGCTAGGCCTTGAAGCGGAGTCTACCCGCGGGATGCAGCCAGCCCTTGAAGCGGAGTCTGCCGTAGGGGATGCAGTACGTGGAGTAGTTGAAGACATCTTGATGGCAAAGTCTTCTGCAGTCAAATCACCTAGGCAACAACTAACTCCAAGAAGGCTGTTGCGTTCTCCATTGAGTGCCAAAGCATCACCAAGTGTGGACACTAGAGATGATGCATCAGATGAGGCAGTTGCAGATGCGGTGAAAGCAACACCCCCTCCAGCGGGGAAGAAGCCAACACCAAAGCGCAAGAAATCGACTCCCAAGAACTTAGGTGGAAGTCCCACAATGGATATACCTCTTGATTCATTTAGGAAGAGAAAGAAACCAAATACAAAGCAATGAGTGTGTTTTTTTTGTAACTTCATGCAATTAGAAGATGTCTTTAGAAGGCATGTGCAATCCATTGCACCCCTATTGTATCCATGCTCATTGATGAATCAAGTGTTGGAATTTGTTAGTGACATGTCTCTTAATTCTTTGCATCGAGTAGTTGCAAACTATTTGATTTATTTTCTGTACATGTTTAGTAATATGTTTCTACTTTCTCTTGTCGTAGATAATCAAGAAGCTGAAAAAAGAGGAACTTGCATGAGATGCACTCGCTCTTTAGGTTTTCTAGATGAGGGGTCTGTAGGTTCACTGACTCAATCTTATCCTGTGAAGAATCCAAGAAGGGGTGCTACAACTTCCAGGGGGGTTACAGGCAAAAAAGAAAGTGTCTTTTGATACAATCGAGGGGTCTGTAGGTTCACTGGCTCAGTCTTATCCTGTGAAGAATCCAAGAGGGGGTGCTACAGCTTCCAGGGGGGTTACAGGCAGAAAAAAAGAGTCTTTTGATACAGTTGATCCCTGCACACCTACTAGTACTGCTGAATTTGTTCCAAATGTGCCTAATGCAGTTGATGTGCAGGTTGTGCATGATGATGTGCATACAGATGTTGACCGTGCTAAACTTGAAAAGGGTACATTACCCACCCCCACCACAGTTGAATCTGGCACAGATGCCATTGATGATGCTATGGTAGTTGATGCCTGCACAGATGCCATTGCTGATGCTACGCTAGTTGAGGCCTACACAAATGACATTGTGGATGCTACGGAAGTTGATGCTCGCACAGATTCTGCTGCTGATGGCAATGTTAATGATGGTGAAACATAAAGTATTGTTCATGTTGTCATAGATGCCCTTCTTGATGCAGTTGTGGCTATGGGTACAAATGCAACTGTTGAATCTGGCACAGATGCCATTGATGATGCTACCACAGTTGATGCCTGCACATATGCCATTGTTGATGCTACGGTAGTTGATGCCTACACAAATGACATTGTGGATGCTATGGAAGTTGATGCTCGCACAGATGCTACTGCTGATGGAAATGTTAATGATGGTGGAACAGAAAGTATTGTTCATGTTGTCATAGATGCCCTTCTTGATGCAGTTGTGGCTATGGGTACACATGCCACTGTTGAATCTGACACAGATGCCATTGATGATGCTACCACAGTTGATGCCTGCACAGATGCCATTGCTGATGCTACGATAGTTGATGCCTGCACAAATGACATTGTGGATACTATGGAAGTTGATGCTAGCACAGATGCTGCTGCTGATGGCAATGTTAATGATGGTGGAACAGAAAGTATTGTTCATGCTGTCATGGATGCCCTTCTTGATGCAGTTGTGCCTACGGGTACAGATGCCACTGTTGAGGATACCAGAGGCATGGGTGAGGAGGTCCTCATTGAGAGAGAAGCTGGAACATGTGAGGAAGTGGGTGTAAGTGATGTCACAGCTCAAGCCCAGGTGGTCTGTCCAAGTGATGCAGCTCATGACATTGTTGATGCAGAGGAGACAAAGGGTACAGATGCCGCTGTTGAAGATATGGGACGCTTGGGTGAGGAGGACCTCACTAAGAGAGTACCTGGAATAGGCTCAGTAGTGGGTAACAGTGATGTCATGGCTTCTGCCGACACAGTTGAGGCATACGACAGAGCAGTTCAATTGGGAGAGGCAATGGGAGAAGTTCTCGTGGATGCTACGGACATGAAAGAGGCAAATACACATAATACAACTGAGGCATGTATAGATCAAAACAATGAGGCAGGGAAAGGCGTAGAGGTGCCCACTGATAGAGAAGCTCAATCGGGAGAGGCAATGGGAGAAGTTCTTGTGGCTGCTACGGACATGAAAGAGGCAAATACACATAATACAACTGAGGCATGTATAGAGAAAAACAATGAGGCAGGGAAAGGCGCAGAGGTGCCCACTGATAGAGCAGCTCAATTGGGAGAGGCAATGGGAGAAGTTCTTGTGGCTACTGTGGACACGAAAGAGGGAGTTGCACATGATACAACTGAGTCTTGTACAGATCCCACTGTTGGGAATACCAAAGGTAAAAGTTCAGAGGTCCCTATGGGTCGAGCGACTGCTACAGATACAGATGAGGCAGGTACAAAGAATCCTGATAAAGAGACCAAAAATGGACATGAATATGAGAGGCAAGAGAGGCCGTGTCTTGTGGTAATGCCAGTACAGATTGTTGCACTGCCTCCTGCGTCTTTTGAGGACAAGAAGAGAAGGGACAATTTATGCATCATACTGGATGTGAATGGGCTTCTCATAAGGAGGTATAAGGTCTCCTTCTACAAAGGAATAGCGAGAAGCAGTATTCCTGATTGGGCAAGATCAAGGTATCAGGTAGTCACTGCGCCAAATGCTACAGGAAAGATGCAATTTGAATATGTGGTCAGGCCCAATGCATCAATATTTTTGCATGCACTGCTGCAAAGAGCACAAGTTGCACTATGGAGCTGCATGACCCAGGACAATCTAGCACTTGCTTTGAGTGCATGCTTTCCTAGGCTGAACAAACAACATTTCCTCGATATTATCGGTCAAGAGGGGTGTAGAGAGGCGAGCTTCAATCTAAATGAAGTTCCTGGGATCCCTCCATGTAGAGATAACGCAAAGCCCATATTTTTCGAGTGTTTGAAAGACTTTTGGAAGCACCATCCTAAGTTCAATTCTGATAATACACTGGTGGTGGATGACACACTCTACAAGTGTCTGCTCAACCCTCCCGGGACTTGTGTCTGTCCTACTTCATTTGAACCAGCAGATATTTGTCAGTCCCCAATTTACCTGGTTAGCACATTGTTCCCTTGGTTAGTCAAGTGGACAGTCTCACCCAGCCCTAATGCTTATGCAAAGATGAACCAGTTTGAAAATCCTTCGGACAGTGTGTCTGCTCGTGTCATCAGCCACTATAGAAGTCAACGAGAAGTATGTAACGAAGGTTGATTGTGGTTATGGAATCATGTATACAGCATTTTGTGCACTGAATGTACTTGCGATTACTATACAAAAAATTGATCTGTTCAAAGTTCTCTAAACTTAATGATTGAATGATGTAATTTTATTTTGGTGATATGATGTAATTTTATTTTGCTGATATGATGTTGTCATACTGTGATAGAGTCCTGCTACATGGCACACATAATAGCATAGACAAGACCATCGGGCTATTATTACACATAGTTATGCTATATAGCACTCATACTACAAGAAATACTATGACATAATAGCATAGATAGGGAGATTGGCCTCTTATTACACACACTTACCCTGTATGGCACACATAGTGCTCTCAATATGTAATATAGCTCTTTCACATACCACACATCATATCATAGACAGGAACATTGTGCTATGTGATACACACACTTTTACTGTATAGCACACATGTTGCTATCTTACTACAATAGAGTCCTTTTATAGCATAGACAGGGACATTGGGCTATTATTACACACACTTGTACAATATAGCACACATAATAGCGTAGGTAGAGACAAATGGAATATCTTGACACATTACTTGGCTACATATCACATATAGTAGCATGTACATAACTCCATAACACCCAATGGGTAGCTATTCATAAGAGTGAGATGATTGTAAGAATGAGACATGTTTACCTGAAATTCATCAAGAAAGTGAATGGGATGCTCTTGATAATGTTTTCTTCCCAATCGTTTCCGAAAAATATCTTGGCTAAATTTTTTCAAGGTGCAACATGTTCACAATAGTAACCTCATTATCTGAAATGTGTGTGATTCTATGCTATGTGCTCTGTGTGGTTGTGTGCTATGTGATACATAGCACAATGGACATGTGTAAGGAGGTACTGAATGGTGAAGGCTATATAGAACATAATATAAGCCTGTTAAATAGGTATCATGCTGCTTCATAGGGCATGGAATTGTAAATGGTTTCATGTAGTTCCGGAGATAAATAATATGTCTTTGAGGTAGTATCTACCAAAGACATGTCAAACTTGATTTCCCGAACAAGGTGAGAGTACAGGTTAGTAACTCCCCTATCATCAAGTAGAGTGTAGTGATTTGGGTCCCCCTCTTGCTGTTGATAATAACACCCTGTGACAACATAAGTGTTTTTATCACATTTGTTTTTCCACTTATCTCTTAAGATGCAATCTGTCATCCACTTTCTCTTTGTACATCTCAAGAGAAAGAACTCTACACCTTCTGCATTGCCAGCGTCTGCATTGACTGCAAATTTATCACCTTCAATGAGATACTCACTCGAGATATCCTGGGATCCCTCAAACATTGCAGCTTCATCTTCTGGTACCTCAGTCTCTTTTGCTACCTCAGAGAGTGGTTTCAATGCCTTATGTGTCCACTTGCCTGCATATGATTTGCTGGAACAAGTCCTCCAATGGCCCTTCATGCAAGCATCACAAAAACAAGAAAGCTGCGTGGTCCTTAATTGAGTAGGATCATGACGACAAAAGCCTGAAATGCAATGGAGTGATCGAGATCATGGTACTCTCTCACAACCCCGTAGATTAGACCTGTCCACTTTTGTCTCTTTTACTAGCCAAAATTTTCTGTTTATAGTAGGACCTGCTTTAGTGGATTGTGCATAAGAGCTACATGTAGCATTGGACATTGTTCTCGTAAAAAATGCAACCACGTCTGCAGCTTGCCTAAGAACAACTCCATTACTCTTGAGTTGTTCATGTGTAAGGGCTCTCTTTATCACAGCGCCAGCGCCATCATGCTCCCCCTTGCCATGGCCAGAGCCAAAAAAATTCCATGTCATCTCTGTACCTGTTAGTTGGTAATATCTAGCAACAAAGTAAAATGGCCTTGCAGCCTTGAATTGCGAGGCTGCACCATCTGACCACACCCAGTGCTTCTTGAAATTCAGCCTCTGGTCTTTAAGCCAATGATCACAAAGAAGAAAACAATGCTGGACAAATAGCGTATCATGTTGCCTATCATCGGAGATGTAGAAATGCATATGCTTGATAATACTGCCATCTTCGTTGTCACGCATGTACGTTATGTGAACAAGGATGGTGCATTGATCTGTATGCCAATGCATGGATTGTACTTCATTTTGCTCTTTGAACGAGTAATTTTCAGCAAAGTCTACTACAGATATAATGGTATCTGAAGGAAACACCTTCAAACATTCTCTGTATTGATGTGCCTGCCATCTGTAAGTGAAATTGTGCTCGATGAAGATTCTGATGTCGTCTTTTATCCTCCCTGTCAGCTCACTTAAAGCCACCTGTTTGAGTGACAACATCTTTCTCTTACTTAGACCATGCTTAGTTTGAACTTTAATGTCCTCGAAGACTTGCAGTGGAACTGTCTTTGTCATCTCTGCAAGTTCTCGTGGACAAAGGCTGAGCTTTTCCACACCACAGTTTTTGCATTGGCCCATCAAGCAGGTGTGTTTATGGAACATATCCCCCTCAGTCTTTGTACATACGCATGATTCCCACAACTTCGTGATCCCTGAAAACGAGTGCTCAACGGCAAGACATTCTTCATTCACCCCATCTGATTTGCAAACATTGCATTTACATGTACATGACCTCCCATGAAAACCAAAAGCAGATGAGTGCATAACATTAAATGCATCTTTGAGATACATCAGTTTGATATGATAAACACAACAGCAAGTATTTCGATCTTTCAACTTTCGCATGAACCAAGGCTTCAGCTTCTCAAAGGACCTTTGCCCAATTGTTACATGTGGGTGGCTATCTTTAAACTTCAAGAAATGCTCTGTCTGCTTGAAAAAAAATGCATTAGAATTACATTTTTCTATATATCACACATAATAGCATAGCTACAGATGCATTGGTATAAATAGACATAGCTATGCTACATAGCATAGATAGATAACTAAGCTTTCATTACATGCTCAATTTTGTTATATAACACATAATAGCATAGATAGGGATTTTTAGCTGTTATTACACACACATCACACACGTCTGCTATATAGCACACATAGTGCTCTCATATTATAACACAGTTCTTCTACATAACACACAAAAGAGCATAGACAGGGATATTGTGCTATTATTACACATATCACACTCTGCATAACACACATAATAGCATAGACATGGATACCGTGCTACTATTACACTAACATCTGCTATGTAGCACACATAGTGCTCTCATAATATTATAAAATTTGATAGCACACATAATACCATAGATAGGTATATTGTGCTATTGCTATATAGCAGGCATGATGTTGTCATACTCTGATAGAGTCCTACTACATGGCACACATAATAGAATAGACAGGACCATCGGGCTATTATTACACATAGCTATGCTATATAGCACTCATACTGTAAGAAATACTATGACATAATAGCATAGATAGGGACATTGGCCTCTTATTACACACACTAACGCTATATGGCACACATAGTGCTCTCAATATGTAATATAGCTCTTTCACATACCACACATCATATCATAGACAAGAACATTGTGCTATTCTTACACACACTTTTACTGTATAGCACACATGTTGCTATCTTACTACAATAGAGTCCTTTTAGATGGCACACTTATAGCATAGACGGGGACATTGGGCTACACTTGTGCAATATAGCACACATAATAGCGTAGGTAGAGACAATGGACTATCTTGACACATTACTTGGCTACATATCACATATAGTAGGATGTACACAACTCCATAACACGCAATGGGTAGCTATTCATAAGAGTGAGATGTTTCACTTGAGAGTTATTCATTGTAAGAATGAGACATGTTTACCTGAGATTCATCAAGTAAGTGTATGGGATGCTCTTGATAATGTTTTCTGCCCAATCATTTTCGACAAATATCTTTCTTATTTGGAGACACCCTACTGTGCTCTATCCAAAATGTAATAATTGTCTGCTTCAATTCCTCCGATAAGGACCCAGCATTTCCAGACTTCCTTTTGCATAAGTCGAACCTCAGTGTACTTGACATAGGATCATTGTCAAGTCTACCCAAAGCTGAATATAAATTCCTTGGATGAACATTTAATAGCTTTGCCACTTTATGTAGAGTAACACCTCTACCTTGGATCCCATTATCATGCAGTAATCCATTCACCAGCATGCTGAATGTGCTTCGTTTTAAAAACATCTCGTCAGTTGATTTTGGAATCTTTAATTCCTGTAAGGAGACCTTGAGTGCAGAAATAAGGCCATTTTCACGAAGATACAAATCTTCACAGAATGGCAAGATTCTATCATCATTGAAAACACTTTGAAGAATTGCATTCTTATCTTCTTTCCCGTAACTATGCAACTGTCTCACAATGTGCTGAACAATATTCTGAATAGTATGTTGCTTCTTGTCTTCCTTTGTGTGTACATCGACGTCCTCCCTATGACAATATTCCCTATGACAATCTTCCGCTCCATTGTTGATGCTTGGCTGTACTTGCGTTCTTGCACGATATCACTTTTTGTACTCACGTTTAGCTCGTGCTTCATACTTCCTCACTGTAATAATTTCATCCTCATTTAGACAAGCCTTCCTCTTTGAGTGCACTTGCGTATGAATGGTGTCTATTCCATGTGCCTCATCATAAAATCCGTCGTCCACCATCCTGGAACAGTCTGCAGTAGTTTGAAATGAATGAAGTCGTACAAAACTTCCTGATTGTAATAGTGAATTGAAATCCAGTTGTGCTGCATTGTTGAGTTCAAGAAGCTCCATTGCTGCTTGTGAGGAGGTATGAGTTGGAACCAAAGCAAGAGGAAGGGAGTCTCCATCATCCATATTCTGAACAGGGGAGTAGGAGAGAGAGAGAGATGGAGATGGGCATTGGAGGCCATCTGAGAGAGAGAGAGAGAGAGAGAGAGAGAGAGAGAGAAAGGGAGAGAGAGGGAGAGGTCCAGGCGTGCTAACTGCTCCATGTCTTTCAATCCGAGTAGTGGAGTCGTGAAGTCAGTTATCTTACCTATATTCTTTTAAAAATTATTGACTTAAAAGCCCAGCTACGATGCCATCCATAGCATCATACTTGGTGTCCATGGACACCAAGTATTAAGACACCATTCTATGCTTTCACCCCACGATACTCTCGAGTCCACCGCCGAAGGAAGTCATCCTTGTCAGCAATCCAAGACTACACATATTATGTTAGAGTAAGTGACAGAGAGAGAGAGAGAGAGAGAGAGAGAGAGAGAGAGAGAGAGAGAGAGAGAGAGAGAGAGAGAGAGAGAGAGAGAGAGAGAGAGAGAGAGAGTTACCATGAAGCTCTCATCCTGCAGAAAGAGGTTTCCCTACCACAGGTCTACAGATGTAGTTGACCCCTGACCTGAATGGTTAAACCAATCCTCCACTTCTTTGTTACTTGTTGATGGTCTTAGGCTTTGTCTTATTGCTTGGAAGGTGGCTTCATCAGGTAGTGTCTCCTTGTATTTTTCAGCTTTCTCAAAGCATCTTCGGAGGTATTCCATTGGATTGCTGGATGTTTCCATTGCCTTATCATCACTACTATCCTCTGAAACAAATCCACTCCTCTCCTCTTGGACTCTGGAAATAATAGCCAGGGAGAAATCCTCCCTTAAATTAAAGATGCTTTGCACATCATGTAAAAAGATATAGGTCCTGTCTCCAATCCTAAAGTCAGGCACAACAGGCGGCATCATCTGAGCATGCTTCTCAGTGAAGTTACTGACATCCAAAGGAAGTTTGATTTCTGTGGTTTTCACAGAGAGCATCTTACTTCTTTGTACTTCAATTGCCTCAACCTCAAGGTCGACTGTATCTTCAACCTCCTCGACTTCTTGTATATGAGTTGTCTCCTCGCATTCTTCATCTGGTGCAGCATCCTACTCCTCTAACACCTCATCAGGATTTTGCATGAGGAATCCAAACAGGCTGTTCAGATAAATCATAAAGCCAAAGGATTCTTGAATGAGTTTGCATTCTTTTTGGTGCAAAGGGCAGGCTGAATGTTGGCAAGAAGGTGGTAATTCCCTATACTTCTTCAGTCCCTGTCCCTTTCCACCACAGTCATTTAAATGCAACCCTTCCAACCTGCACCATCACTTCAAACTTATCTCTGTAGGACTGCAAGAATTCACTCTGCTGAGCTGTAAGGTCTCTGACCCCGATCAAAAAGAGCACCCTTGTACCATGAACTGAATATAATGGAATAAGTTACTATTTTTAGCAGTTTTCCAGATTCTGTCAGTGCCATGATGTTTAGAATGTTTTAAAAATCCGAAATGTGAATTAAAATAATTTTTGTAAAAAAAATTCCAAAAATAGTAAGTTTTTGGTCACCCGACCCGTCCAGTTCTGATCGTCTCGAAAAACTGCACCCAATGCATTTTCGGACCCCAAGGGCTGCTAAATATGGCAGGTACTCGGGCCAGTACGCCTTAGTTAGAGCTTGCTATAGCAATTTTCGGCATCAAAATCCGACTTGTATGACCCGTTTTAGCCTAGAACCAATTTTCCTAAAAACTGTCCGGGAAGGTACCGGGGCCCCGAGACTGTGTGGGAACAGGTTCCAGCCTACTCCAGATCAGCTTTAGCAGCTAGGGGGTGCCCTCTTGCTTTGTAGGAGTCCTGGGAGAGTTTCCAAGCCGGTAACTAAGTCTTAGAGTCAGTTAAACTAGCCAACCTGACACTTGGTGAGTAGGCAACTAGACTTGCCAATGCAGTGAACTGAGTGCTCCTCCAGATGCTAATAGCAGGGCTGGTCGATTTTCAGCATGTAGGAGCCTATTTAAAGGCCTGCACACACACACACACACACACACACACACACACACACACACACACACACACACACACACACAATGCACACACACACACCTACACACACTCTGGGAAGGTGCTGCCGGAACACACACCTTTGAAGGAGAAGCAAGGAGGGAGGTGCTGTTGAATTCTCGCCTCAAGAAGCTCGATTAGATCAGAGAATCGAGAGGATTATCAGTCCTTAATCACGATAACCACGGTCTAATTAATGCTTCTGGAAATCCTTTTCATTACCATCTAAATTTCTCGTCTATTATGCTTATTCCTAGTCGTAATTCTCTATAATCACTCTCTAAATTCTCCTTAACCATATTCTATTATGTAATCATCATCCCATAGCTGAATTATCAGCCATTCATCACTCTTAATTAATGATTAGTGCACGATTATTAGAATTTCTCTCTCTAGGTAGCATAGAAGTTAATCGGTAAGCTGTTAATTGTGTAGATTGATGAGAATCACTCTTTCTATCACGCATTAATATTGTAGCTGATTTAGATCCATCTCTATTATGCATTAAGATATAATTAAGGTAAGATTAATCTGTCATTAAGTCTCTAAGAGGTGGTTTTTCTCACACCTATGCATGCGGTGATTCTGCACCCTCTAATTGCTAGGAAAGAGATTAATCGTGCTTAATTCATCTCTCTGGTAATTCCATTAGTGAAATCCTATTATTCTTAATCATGTAAGCCGAGTAATTATCTTTAGAGCCGGTTCCCATAGGATTGTGTGTCATCCATAATGATTGCTATATGGAAAAATCTAAACCTCTCATGTAGCAGGCATTGTTTGATGTTGCTAATCTATCATTTGGCTTGTTATGACGCTTACGGACATTAGCTCTTTTTCCCAAGTTAATTACTTAAAGTAGTGAGTTTAAAATGGCCCCGGTTAAGAGGACTCGCTTTGGTGGAGCCCACGACCACGAGGCAGGAACGAGCAAGGTGAACGGAAAGGGAAAAGCTCCCATGGAGGAACAAATACCGGCCATCTCACGGGCCATCGACGAAGAAATGGAAGAGGTAGATCACAATTTCATTCAAGTTGTTTAATTTAACATTGCACACGTTTAGTTAGGAATGAAAATATCCCCAAACATGTTGGAGAAATCCGACGGAAACCTCGGCATTGAATTCATTGTACATTAAGTTATAAAGTAGGAAGGAAATGATTGATGGGTATGATGGCTGCAATTAGGAAAGAATGTCTGCTAGGGAAAATTTAGCTCGACATGTTCATTTTATTTCCAATGTTGAATCAGTCCTGACCCCCCTACTGATCACAGGGGGCAGAGTTCCTCGTTAAGGACTCTTGAATCCACGACTTGCTTTCTATGCGGTGGATACCCACGACTTGCTTTCTATGCGGTGGGAACCCACGTCTTGCTTTCTATGCGGTGGGAGTGTCCATGACGTGCTTTCTATGCGGTGGACATACCTAGTTGTATGGGCAGCTAGGCGACAACGGGAGCAGTGAACTCTCGCTGGAGGGGGGATGTTGTACCTCCAGAACATTGGAACTTTTATGAATAAGTTTGAGTAGAATTTTTACTAGAATTCTGTCTTGGTGTTGTTTGCAATACTGGTTGAAGGGCTGTATTAACGAACAATGTGATTCGGAATTAAACAAGGAATCTTTATGTTGAACAACCTTTGTGGTAGTAATTAGGTCACACAAGGAAGTGTGAGTGTGGGGGTGGAAAGTGGGGGCTTGGCTCAGGTTGCCAATGCCTACGAGATGGGTGGTCCCGATTGGTCGGGAACTCTCTGTCCCCATTGTGCTTACTTCGATATTAGTAATACTCATTGCCCCTAGAGCGGTGAAATATCGAGAGTACATGCCTCTGAAACATGGGGAAAAAGGAACTCGAGGTTTCTCTCCTCTTGGAAGGTGGGTCTTAGGATCGCTACATAGGTTAAATCACGCTTCCCCTACGAGGTGGAGCTAGATCTCCTTGCTAGTAGGCTTGAACTCAATTCACTTTGTGATGAGAGATCGTCCGCTAGATGAACCCAGACCACTTTGTTTGCTTCCGCTATAGATCTAGTGGCCACCAGGTTTACCATTAGATTCGTTGTTGAGACGACGGGGTGGGGACCTCACATGAGCTAACAGGTCTTCAATGTCAAGCTTTGGGTTAAACATAGAATGAACTAGATCAAACTTGTCCCCAGCACCACAAGATGCTGAAAAATCAAACAGCCTCTCATCAGTTGCAGTTGGGTCTTCCAGAGAAGACACATCCTCTTTGGCTTTACCTTTAGTTGCACAGGGACTGCTTTCTGGCACATCTGTATCATCTGAGAAGTCTATATTCCTCTTTCTTGTATTTTTCTTGACAAGTACTGTACAGGGTGAGGGACCCTTGTAGGGTGAGGGATCCTCTTGGCTTGGTGACCTCTCTGATTGATCTTCACCAATTGACTCTTCTTCAGATATGTCCTGACAAAAGTCAACAGTTCTTTTGGCAGAAACATTAAGCAATTGAGCCTGCAAAGGTTGAAATCCTGGCACAAGCTCTGGGTCTGGTTTCAACCTCTTCTGCCTACTGGACCTTAATCCTATTCATCAGGAAACATGACAAGTCTCACTCTCTCTCTCTCTCTCTCTCCAAAGCACAAACAAAGACACACATAGACTCTCTCTCTCTCTCTCTCTCTCTCTCTCTCTCTCTCTCTCTCTTTCTGTCTCTCTCTTTCTCTCACTCTCCAAAGAACATTAGAAAACACACATAGACTCTCTCTCTCTCTCTCTCTCTCTCTCTCTCTCTCTCTCTCTCCAAAGAACATTAAAAAACACACATAGACTCTCTCTCTCTCTCTCTCTCTCTCCTCTCTTTCTCTCTCTCTCCAAAGAACATTAAAAAACACACATAGACTGTCTCTCTCTCTCTCTCTCTCTCTCTCTCTCTCTCTCTCTCTCTCTCTCTCTCTCTCTCTTTCTCTATGTGTCTCTTTGTACTAAAGGTGCGCAAGGAAGAAAACATACTTTTTGCAACTCTCTACGCGTACCTTAAGTACAATTGAGAGAGAGAGAGAGAGAGAGAGAGAGAGAGAGAGAGAGAGAGAGAGAGAGAGAGAGAGAGAGAGAGAGAGAGAGAGAGAGAGTCATAACTATACTATAGGCGCGCGGAGAGAGCTGCAGCCAGTGTTTGGTTGGCTCTGCGCGCCGTTAGTAACGGGGAGAGAGAGAGAGAGAGAGAGAGAGAGAGAGAGAGAGTGAGAGAGTGTATGTCTGTGTGTGTGTGTGTGTGTCTATGTAAGTATGTGTTGAGGTGTGTGTGTGTGTGTGTTTATGTGTGTGTGAGTGTGTGTGTGTGTGTGTGTCTGTCTATGTAAGTATGTGTGTGTGTGTATGTGTGTGTGTCTGTCTATGTAAGTATGTGTTGAGGTGTGTGTGTGTGTGTGTGTTGAACAACAGTAATTGTTTTTCTTTGTTTACACACACACACAATTTGCTACCAACTGTTGGAAATACAGAGAGAAAGAGTGAGAGATCACCTTTTGTTGGTGGGGTTTGCAGAAACTCCAAGGGAGGTGTCTCCTCCATTGCTTTTTGTCTGTCAAACTCACTCTGTCTCTCTCCCTCTCTCTCTCTGACAGTAAGGAGTTCCTCTCTCTATCTCTCTCTCAATCTGTCTCTCTCTCTCTCTCTTTCTCTCTTTCTATGGTTCTCTCTCTCTCTCTCTATCACTCTCTGGCAGTAATGAGGCTCTCTCTCTCTCGCTCTCTCTCTCTCTCTCTCTCTCTCTCTCTCTCTCTCTTTCTATGGTTCTCTCTCTTTCTCTCTCTCAAAATCACACTTATAACGGATACACACGGCGGCACCCCACGTGTTACTATAAAATAGAATATAATTGCATGTCGTCGCACGTGCGGTCATTATTGACACCGTATACTTTTGTACGTCATATATAGAGGTCATGAGAGAGAAAAACCACACCTCGTGAAAGAGAGTGAGTGAAAGAGAGATACAGAGAGAGAGAGAGAAAGAGCCGTCGTCTGCGTCTCCGACAGCAAGTCGACCCATCTTCGACATAACGAAGGTCTGCGTCCTTAGAAGGTTTGGCCCTCTCTCTCTCTCTCCCTCTGCTTCTGAAATTTCCCTCTGCCTTTGCCTCTATCTCTCTCTCTCTCTCTCTCTCTCTCTCTGTTTCTGTCAGAGTATATTGCATATCTAGCTCTGTCTTAACAAACAACACACACATACACTCACAAACACAACACACACAAATACAACACACACACAGACACACACACACACACACACACTCACAAACACATAGACACACAAATATAACATACAGACACACACACACACACACACACACACACACACACAGAAATAGACAAATATAACATACACACAAACACACAGAGACACAAATATAACATACACACACACACAGAGACACACACTCACAAACACACAGACACACAAATATAACATACACACACACACACACACACACACACACACAAATATAACATACACACACAGAGACACACACACTCACAAACACACAGACACACAAATATAACATACACACATACACACACACACACACACAGAGCCCCTCTCTCTCTCCTCTCTCTCTCTCTCTCTATACTAAAGGCGCGCATAGAGAGGCACAACCGGTGTGCATGTCTCTATGCGTGCCTTTAGTACTGTGCATCCACCAGTGTATGTGTTTATGTGTGTATGTGTGAGTGTTATAGAGAGAGGATGTAAGGCGGTGTAAAGAGAGAGAGAGAGAGAGAGTCTTTCTGTTACCTTATACTAACGGCGTGCGGAGGTGTTTTTTGAGGTCAAAACATGCTCCACGCGCGCCGTTAGTAATGGGAGTCTCTCACTCTCTCTCTCTCTTTAAATATGCTAAGCTATAGAAAGGAGAGAGAGAGAGAGAGAGAGAGAGAGAGAGACTCCTCTATTTGTATACAGTGAAATGGCTAGAACAAAAGCCACTGCAAGGAAGGCAGGCAAGGGACCAGGATTAGCAGCTAAGGCAAGTAGAAGATTTGCAACCCCAAAGAAGAGACCTGGAAAACCCAATAAAATTCTGAAAGGTCCAAGGGTGAAGAAGTTACAAACCTGCATGGGACTTTTCAAAGAAATAAAAAAGGCACAAAAATGTGTAGATTTATGCATACCAAAGCTGCCCTTTCAGAGGATGGTGAGGTCCATATGTGAAGAAGCTACCTGAGGCACCAAAAGGTGGAAGGTGGTGGCATTGATGGCTCTACAAGAAGCAGTAGAGGACTTCCTACTGGAGTACTTCATTGACATCACCATTGTTGCAGCCCATGCCCACAGGGTTACTATAATGGACAAAGATAGTGATACATTGAAAAGAATAAGGTGGAGGTATGACAAACTACTGGTCCCCAATGTCTGCAGGGATAAGAAAATGAGGGAAATTTTGTTATACCCCCCCTGAGCTAGTGCCACAACTCACAGTTGTAGATGTCACACATGATGTGAATACAAGGGCAAGGGCAGAGACTATTGCTCGCCAAATAGAGGACATGAGGGAAGCAGAGCTTAAGGAGAAATCAAAAGTAGCAGTGGAGTCCCAGAGGCAAACAGAATGCAATGTGACCCTGTCCATAGAGGCAAGCAATCAAGAAACTCTACTTTCAATGAAGGATGGTTTGCTTGCAGAGATACCATTTGTAGATGGAGCCAGAAAGCTAGGTCTGGAAAAAGTGGACATTAATTTATTGCAGAATCCAGATGCTCAGATTTCAGACACAATTATCTATGCTTGTCTTAAGTAAGTGTTACTATCTTGCTAGCTTTGAAAACTCAGATAATAGGTTTGCTAACTCAGGTATACTCTCTGCAGCTTGATCAAAAGTCAACTCCCACTGCACACCCACACGGAGGTGTTTCTTCTTGATCCACAAATGTCAGTGATTATTAGACAGAAGAACAGTCCATCCGGGACCCTTGAGAGTTGGTTTCTCCATTGTGCTATGCTGGAAGTTACTGTCATCATCTTTCCATATGAGAACAACCATCACTAGAGTCTCATATGCCTTGATGTTGACCAACCAGCAATGTGGGTGTTCAATTCAATAAAAGGAACCCACCCTGAAATTAGGCTGTAAGTGTTATGTATCAGAAAGTGTTTCTTATAGATATCCATGTAAATTTGAAGCCTCAAGCTAACATCTTGATACTGCTTTGTGCATTTGTATAAAGAGGTTGTTGCTTGCCTATGGCAAGCTATGTGGAAGGTATGAACTATAAAAGGCCCCAATCAAAGATGTACCTGTCCCAAATCAAACTGATGGAAATTCTTGTGGCTGGAGATGTCTTCTCCATGCAGAATATGTCCTGCAAAGCTACTTTGCATTAAAACCTTTCATGACCAAGGTAACCATTTGGCAATGCATTCAATCAGTTTTGGTTTAGTTTATAGAAGAATTCTCACCATGTGGTCTTTCAATTTTGCAGAGTGCTTTAAAAAACTACACATATGATTATTTGCAAAGATACCGGGTAAGTTTAATACAACACCTGCTTACTATGTCTAGCCCCAGAGAGCCTGAAGATAGCGGCTTGGATGACCGCACTATTGATATGACAATACATGACGTGCCACCACGACAAACCCCTGCATCCGATACAGTGGAATCACAACGGGCTGAGGGGGTCATATCAGCAAGAGAGCCGGAGATAATCCACTTGAATTTTTTTAAAAATATAATTAAATTGCGAAAACTTTTGATATAGTTTCAAAATTTCCTCTTTGAATCTACCCTAAAGGGAATATTGTATGTTTGCAAAGTTGATTTTTCCTAAACATTAATTTTGAGTTGTTGGATCAACTAATCTAGTGAGGACTAGTGTGCATAAGTTAAGCTTAGTTTTCACATTTTTATTACCTTTGTTTAGTTTGTAAATGGATCCCTTCATTGAAGGCCCTTATGACTTTTTTTTAAAAAGTTTGTTTTAAAATGTACTTCTTTTTGCTGTTGTCCTTTCAAGACCTCAAGAATTTCTTTTTAACTTTTGATTTTAATATGCAAATGTCACATTCACCTTGTTATTATCATCCAACTCACTTTAAGGTGACATTAAGGACAACTTAACAATAGCTAAAGAAGTATATTTTTGGCCTTCAGAAAGCCATAGGAGAGTGGGTGAAGAATTGGTGCACTTTCTTGACCATTCATTAAGAATCATGGATTGGCAACACATGTCAGGTGAGCTTGTTTTATAATGCATATGTGTCTTTCCATCCTTGTAACTTGGTTCCTTCTTTTAATGCTCAATTGACTTCCTTGTTTAATTAAGGTTATATTTTCTTTTTATAATGTAAATGGGTCTTTCCATCATTGTAATTTTGTCCCTTTCTTTAATGCTCACTTGACTTTTTTTCTTTTTTAAATCTTTGTTTAGTTTATAAATTTTTTAAAGGTTAAATTTTCCTTCTATGATCTAAGTGTCTCTTTTCATAATTGTAATTTGGTCCCTTTATTTAATGCTCACATGATTTTTTAAAAAAATCTTTGTTTAGTTTATAAATGGATCTTTTCATTTAAGGATCTAATGACTTTCTTGTCAACTTTTTGATTTAAAACATACTTTTTTCCTTGTAAATTTTCTTTTCATTTCCAGACAATTTCTAACTAAAAATTTATAAATTGTCCTTAAATAAATAAAAAAATCAATTTTTTGTTTTGATATATAAATGTCACCATGTTACTTTAATGCATGTATTACTATTAGGGATTAGGTTTAGACATTTTCAATATATATTTCTATCCTAAAGATATATGGATTTCTTTCATTTAGTACCATGTATCATTTTATTTTGTAAATTTTTTTATTGATATAGTTATATAAGAATTAGATCAATTCCTAAACTCCCACTAATATTTTATATGTTTTATGTTTTCATGAGGTCAATTAATATAACACTCATACGTAAGGGCATAAGGAAAAGCGAAGATTTTTGGTGCAATTCCTTTACCATTGAATTGAATTGCTGGATATTCTCCATGTGGCATTTGAACGTTTTTGGATTTTAATGTGTGCATATGGGAGTATTCCGCACTCTCTCTCACTTTGTTGGAGTCAAGGTAGCGCTCTCTCTCTCTCTCTCTCTCTCTCTCTCTCTCTCTCTCTCTCTCTCTCTCTCTCTCTCTCTTCTGTAGGCCGCTATAAATCTTTACCTTGTTAAACTCACCTTAAGGTGATATTAAGATATTTGAAAATCTGCTAGAATATTCATCTAGAAAGTGTTATGGGGAGCCTTGCCTACTGGGATTAAGGTGCATGCTAGAGGAATCGGCTTTGAAACTTGCTTTGGATGTAGGGTAGCATGTGAAGACCCCCTACATCTATTCAACCAGTACCTTGTTATAGAATTGACATTTCATTACTTATTGCAGCTGATAGGTGGAAAAGACTAGACCCAGCTTGGCCTATGCAAATGTAATTGTATATCATGTACATTTTATTATTCAAGTGCTCTTTTATGAGCTTTGGCCAAATATGACCGGCCGGCCAGTTTGTAACCAATTTGACCATTCAAGAATCTATAAATTAAATACGTGCAAGAGGGAAATGGTCACTCTTGCACGGGGGGAGATTGCACCCAGTGTTTGTGTTGCTCTTCTCTCCTCTCCTCTCTTCCCTCACGCTGTGCTGGCGTAGCACTCCGCTTTGGGAGGTGCGCCTGCACGTGCTCTCTCCTACTCTATGTCTCTCTCCGTTAGTGTTGAGCTCGAGTATGGATTTGTGTGAGTCGTCAGGTATGTAGATTTGTTCATTTATGGCTTGCTGTGTGCTATTTCAAGTATTTTGCAGGGCTCTACGCTTTCCGACTGTAGCAGTGGTATCAGAGCCAAGGCTACATTCTTGGATTTTCTGCAATCATGACTATGGATATTGTCACGTCCAAAGATAAGCCATGCTTACCTGCCATTTAATTCTTCTTGTTTAAAAATTACATATATGTGATTAATTATTATTTATCTGCCACGTTCACATGTGTGCTTGGATTATTTAGGAATCATAGATTTGTCATGGTGCTGTGAATTGGAGTTTAATGATTGATTATAGTAATAATTGACTTAGAGGGAAAGAGTTAGGCTATTGTATTGCCTGCAATAGTTAGATCTAGGATACTGAAAACAATAAGAATAACAAGACCAAAATCATCTTAGGAAGCGACCCCAAGAGAGTAGAAGAAGAGTTACATCATAGGAAAAAATTCTGAGAGATTTCAATCCGAAGCGGCTTTGATCTTGTAAGAGGCAAATCTTCTACACTAGGGTGATGCATGAGGCAAAGAGTAGAGAGTAGTTTTTCTTTTATATCTCTATGAGGAGCCCTCCCAAATATATTCGACTTGCAGATTCTCCTTCGAGGATGCTCCATCGCAACTGATAGCTGCGGGAAACCACCCTAATACAAAGAGTTTATATATGCAAAAACAAAAAAAAATATATTAAAAATAATGGTGACCCTTGGCTATGGTCGTCAGACAGCTCTGCGAGAGTGGCAATCTTGGACACCAGCGTCGTAGATTCATTGCAGGTGATGACAACCGGTTTTGTTGCGGCATCATCGGCAGAGTTTCCAAAGTAGCAACTGCAACGGGCATGAGACAGGGGTCACTGCTATGACCTCAAAAATGGCAGCGCCATGCAAAATGCAGCCACCTGCCTAAGAGCTTCACGCTGTAGTGTATCAGCCACACACACACACAACTCTCTCTCTCCATCTAGTCATCTGGCAACGCCCACAATCACTATACCTTGTGCATGCATGGCACACTACTTTCTGCCGTGCAATCAACTATCTCTCTCTCTCTCTCTCCTCAGCCGCCACAGAAACTCCGAGTCTCTCTCTCTCTCTCTTTCTCTCACGGCCGTCAACCTCTCTCTCTCTCTCTCTCTCTCTCTCTCTCTCTCTCTCTCTCTCTCTCTCTCTCTCTCTCTCTCTCTCTCTCTCTCTCTCTCTCTCTCTCTCTCTCTCTCTCTCTCTCTCTCTCTCTCTCTATTTTCAGTCAACTTCTCTCCTTTTTCTCTCAGCGTATGGTCTCCACAGACCCACCAACCACCCCCATGCAGCGGCGACTTTCTCTTTCTCTTTCTCTCTCTCTCTCTCACTCTCTCTCATGCTATGTCGAACCTCCCTCTCTCTCTCACTGCAGTCCGGTAGGCTTCTACCCACTCTCTCCCTCTGTCTCTTGCATGGAGCACGAAAGCAGCATGATTCAAATTTTCAGAAACATCTCCCAACCCCTTCTCGTCCGCTGGCGGCCATCCAATCCTCGGGAAACTATCAACCTCCTATCACAGGAGAGCTCCTCGATCGCGACCGGCACATGTTGCTTTCTCTGTAGCATTGGTTACTTACCCCCTCAGCCAGTGGCGCTGATCTCTCTTCATCTGATATGGCAGCCTCCCCCTCATGCAACTGGCGACCATTGACAACGCTCTTGACCATTGACAAAGCCCTTGCGGACTGCTGCAAGGCCTTTTTCCACGTTTTTTTTAAAATTTACTTTAGTCTTGCCATTTTATTTTGTATCCAGACATCGGATTCGATTCACACGGATTATCTCATTTTACCATCATATGTAAATTTGGCCTTTTGAAGCCGAGTAATATAGCATTTCATTTCATTTTCACTCTATCTCTCTTTCCCTCCTCCCAGTCCGGCTGTTTACAGAAGCACACATTGACGAAGCTCTGCACCGTCCTCTGCAATACTTTATCAAGCGAACTCGATGCAGAGCATCCTTGATTCAGTAGCGTTACACATTAACATTAGGAAATTTCGGAGGTCATTTGGAGGGCCATATGAAGAGAGAGAAAAATAGAGCGCGTCCAATGAGCACGAAGGCTACGTTACGTAGGAAAGTATGTGGAGAGACTCAAAAAATAGCAAAATAGCATAAAACTTTCACGAATCTAGGATTGTGGCATCGTAATTTCCTTCCTTTTACCGAGTTGTTAGGTGCTTGCCAGTGGTCCCACTTCTGATATTCTCTTATGGTCATTAACGTACTGGAGGGTGACCATTAAGCCCACACAAGATATTGGAATTCTAAAACACTTTCCCTCCATTAGAATGCTTTCAAAGTGAATCTCCCTCCACTAAAGCTTTTCTCTGAGAGCTATGGCTTCCACGTCTTCTCGCCCAAGAAGCTCCAGGTGTTTACTGTCTCTCACACCAACAACCAACAGCTGCACTTTGCCTAGAAGGCCAAGTAGTAGCATATCCTCAATTACAATATCAACTTCAATAAGTGCACAGAACCAATGGGTTGGACAAAGGATAAACAAAGGTTCATGGGTCCTCATGCAACCAAGAAGACCCAAGAGGTCTAGTGGTATCAACGTTTACCGCTCAGCATGGAAGGTCAGAGTGTTGGATTTCAAAGTTGAAATCGGCAAAAGATCTGTAAAGGAAGTTCTTGTTCAGCATGTGTTTACCCATCCATACGTGATAGCAAACAGTGGAAATGTATCAGATATACATCAACCATGTTGCAATTGTAAGTACTCTTGACATCTGAACTTCATTTGATCTGTAAGTACTCTTGACATCTGAACTTTTTGATACTCTCATTATAACTTTTCTTATATATTTTGCAATGTTTCTCCCTCTTCTTATGAGCAATGTCTCCATTCTTCACAGCTCAATTACATTAGATTTTTCATTTTTACTTATTGATACTCTTAGTTTAACTCTTCTTATATATATTGCAGATGTTTATCCCTCTTCTTATGAGCAATGGGAGCCTGTGGAGTGCATAATAGGCCTCTTCCTTGTTGTTCATGCCCACATTGGTTCTTTACAGTATTCAGGGAGGAGCAGCAAAATCCTGGATGATGAAGGAATATTTTTTTATGACCACTTCTACCAACTCAGCTCAGGGAATAGGAATGGCATGTTGGTGAAAGTGCCTCTACCAACCAATTGGAACACTGTGGACTGGCCAGTTCCCGAGGAAACAATGGTGGAGGCAATGCGAAGTAAGCTCTACAAGGATATACAGAGGTCTCTACGTAGCTCTATTCCCACCAAACTGGTTAGAATTGCAAACTTTTGTCCTGCTGCACTCTTCATAGAGTTGTTTCATAGCTACAACATCTGTGTTACGAAAACTATGTTCATGTGCAAGTCATTTCAGCAGTCATCCTGTGACAAACTTCTTGACAGAGGATGGTATGTAAAGGAAGAGATTGGCTTACGGTGGGAGGTCGCGCTTGATACTCTAGTTGTCAAGTACATGATTGCAAGCCAATCACTGTTACTCTCGTTTTGGTATATGCGATCACAAATGCTCAATGGTAAGTACATTCCTATGGACCAGGTTTCTGCAGGTTTGGAAGATAATTCTGCTGTGGATGTGGAAGTGATTGATAAAGAGCATGGCCTACTGTTGGTGGTTACAATAAGGGAGCTATGCAGTCTTCAGCAGATGCGGCATGACATAATTGAAGAGTCAATGGACAGGGACCTATCAGATTTTTCCTTTTTCCTAGCTGGCCATAAGGTGATGCGGCGAAGGGAAAAAGATATTTTGTGCAAAGAGTTGGATGGTCGGGTTGAAGTAGTGTCAATGTAACAGATATTCTTGTGAACCCAAGTGTATACAAATGACTTTCAATACATGAAGTTTTTTGAGCTCATTTGTCAATTGTGCTCTGTGAATAAGTGTGCTTGAAATACATTTCTTTACCATGTCAAATCTCTCTCTCTCTCTCTCTCTCTCTCTCTCTCTCTCTCTCTCTCAATGTTAGACAAGACAAAGACATGATAGAAGAGTCATCTTAATTCATTAGAAAGTACAAACTCGTCCGTGAACAATGGACTGAGATACAATTTCTGTAAGTATGGAATCAGAATGTCTTCAAGGTAAAAATCGAAGCAATGCCCCTCGAAAGAAGGTGGTGAGATAGTTGTTCCCGGCGGATTTAGTTCTCCCTTTTCAGGAGTATCATCAATCAGTAGTGTATTAGTTGCATCAAAGGGTACACCGATTTGGCTAAACGGTTTGTACGAAAGAGGTAAGTGTGGTTTTTAGGGTGGTAGTGGCCCTCGATGGTAACGCATTTTCTTTGATCATACAAAAAGGCAAAATCTGACGTGTAAGCACCGCATACCCTGCAAACTATTGTAACTAGTGGCGACAAGTTTTTCCTTTGCATTGAAGACCATATGGCAACTCTGACGCGTAGAAGAAGAAACTGAATAAATTCCTTGGTTCCTGGACGAACCACAACTCGACAAGTTCCCATCTGAAACGTTGCAAATCCTCAAAGGGTTCTGTGTCACCGAGAGGCACGCGCATCAACAGCAATCCATTGAGGTCCAAGATAATCAACCTCTGTAAAAGTTGACAAGTACATATAAGTAGTTATAAGCTGAACATATTTTGCCATACTTGAATAGACATTACTGGAACAACCGTATCTATAGGTAGCAAGGGTCCATACCGGGTCTCTGTAGTGTTGATGTCGTTGTTGCTCTCCTCTGCTTTAGCTTCATCATTCACATCTTCATAGCCATCATTCACATCTTCATCAGGGGTCTCCCCCATGGCTCTTTCTGCCTCATTCAAGGTTTCCTCCAAGGTCTTTTCCTCTGCCTCGGTTGACCGGCTTGCCTCATACATCCTTGCCTCATCCATATCAGTTTGCTCAATCCTAGGCCTGCTTTCCTCATCCATATCCTTTTGCTCATCTATAGGCCTGCTTTCCTCATCTTGGGTCTCATCCATAGGCTCTTTTGGCTCCTCCACTGGCTGACTTGGCTCTTTCATTGTCTCCTCTGGTTGTACACTAGCACCTTCCATATGCTCATTTGACCTTTCCTCATCCTCGGCTCTTTCATCCCCTTCAATCGGCTGTTTGGATTTCTTGATCCACTTAAGGCTAAGCTAAGGCACACTTTTCCCAAACACTGCTCAAAATTTGCACCAAGTATGTTGGCACGATTGTGGAAGTGTCTCATTAAACAAAATTAAAAGAGATTTCCTTGCCTTAGGGAGAAGATTGTACACTTACCCCTAAGGCCTTATGGAGGGAAAAAAGTTGAAAAGGAAGCCATTTAAAAACAAAATAAAGGGTATACAAAAATTTATACACCTTTGTCCCTTCTCCTCTTTGCCATGCCTCTTTGGCCTACTAAAGACCTTAGTACCCATATGGTAAACATTGGAGAGGGAGAACGGGAACACACCCAAAAACACACCAGATTGTCTCTCCATAGCGCAGTGTACTCACAACACCCCACTCCTCTCAAAAACACCTTTACGATGACACATCTTCCAAAATGCACTCCTTTAGTTGCACACCAACAAACGCACACACAACTCAAGGAATCAACACTCGTGCTTCACTTGCACTGCTTCAATCATGCATGCCACCAATATGAAACACACCTCTCTCTCTCTCTCTCTCTCTCTCTCTCTCTCTCTCTCCACAAGAAGCGGTTTGGGGAAGCACACACATGCTGATCCCAGGACCAAAGATCAGGAGCAATAGAGAAGATAAGGGGGGGTGGGGGAATCAACAGCAAAGAGGAATTGTGAAGCTTGATTCTAGCAGAAAGAGGTGCCTTCTCAACTTCCTGCAATCCTCCAAGAAGCCGCCCCTAAAAATGGCAAAATGGGGGCCTCTTAAAGGGGTAGATTTTCCTAGTTTTAGCAACCTCTTTTACTCTCCGAACACTTGTCCAACTTTCCTTTTCATGCACGCATGAGGATCATCCCTTTATCCAACTTTCCAAGTTAGCTTGCACCATAAGAAAGCTCTCTATTCATAGCAATGGCGCCCAGTGCCATTGGGTGGAAAGAACCCCCATCTATTCTCAATAAAAAAAGGGGGGGTGGGGGGGGGGGGGGGGGGGGCAACGGGCCCTCTCGTGCGTACATGCCCCTAGGAGCTCCACTGGAATTTCTAGCGATATCTTATCAACCCCTAGATCCATCAATGATAGGCACACACACCACCTACAGCACGGTCGATATTAATGAACACCAAGGAGCAGCGCCCACACGTGACGCCCGCGAGAGGGAGAGGGGAGGGATACCACACGTGATGCCCGCAAGAGGGCGAGGGAAGGGAGCCATGCGAGCTCTCTCTCCACTTGGTTGCCAAATGTGTTGTCTTCATCTAATAATATACCATAGCATCCTCGCCTATGCATGTGCATGTGGGATATTTTGTAGTGACATGTGGTGAGCCACCTCCAAACACTTAAAGCATGCTACCATATACATGTGGTAGTGATGTGTGTGAACACACTTAGGACCGTCGGGGCATTTTTTCCCTCTCTAGGAGGTTTTTTCCGCTGTGCACTGTATATATGCCCATTCATTCTGGGCTATCTATCTTTCCATTGTACACTAAGTAATATACTCTCAGTTGTGTGCCTTGAGCTTCCCTCGTCTTCTCCAAGATGTGTGTGTTTCTCTGCAACCCTAATTCCAACAATTGGTATCATAGCAGGTTGCATGCTCCCGGGCTTAGTTGCCAGCAGCTCCAGCGCACGCCTACTCACTTTCTCCAATTTCATCGAGCTTTGGCGAGCGTTCGCAGGTCGACAAAAATTTCGAGGGGGGGGGGAGGTAGAGCATTAGTGTGCTAAGATTTCTCATTCAGGCTCATCTCGGCCTCCATCTCCACTACAAGCAGTGTTGCATAGGTTATTTTGTCAATTTGTGTAGAATTTTTGTTAGTGCCATTTTGTGCATAACAGGTCCCTTACAGTCTTCTACGGTTTGCGCTATTTAGCACGTGTTGTCCCCACTTTGTTTCTCCTCTTTTCGAGCAATTTTCACACAGGTGTAGGCATTCGCAATGGCCAACAACAACACAGATGTGTTCAAGATGTTTATTGCTGAGGACAAATTGGATGGGGACAATTACCCTATGTGGATTACATGATTCAACATGTTCTTGTATCAAAGGGCGTCTGGAATATTGTGCACGGGGGCATTGATGTATGTCCTGGTTCTAAGGATGTAGGCAATGTTGAGGATGTTGCAGGTCTTGCTGCTGTTAGAGTTGTTTTGCCTACGATAGAAGAAGCTCATTTAGATGTAAAGGATGCACAGGCTCATGCGTTGATTGCATTGTCTGTGAAGTGCACCATTACTCCTCACATTTGTTTAGCAAAATTTTCAAAATAGGCTTGGGATATTCTGGCTGATCTTTATGCAAGCTGCAATGAGGCAAAAATTGCATTGCTGCATAAAGAGCTGGGGTCGAAGATCATGCATGAGGAAGATGATATGGACACTTTACTTGCTGGCATCAAGGATACCAATGAGCAACTTATTTCTGCAGGTGAAGTCATTTCAGATAGTTCCCTTGTGCAGACTGCTCTTGAGGCCTTACCAGATTCTTACCAGACTTTTGCTAGTACTTGGAGACTTATGACCCAAGGAAATCCTGAAGTTGTCAAAGTTTGATGCATTATGCACATTGTTGTTGCAAGAGTCACTTTCCAGAAAAATAGGACTAGACAGCAGTTGAATAGGCTTTGATTGCTGCTCAAAGAAAGGTGGTAACTGCAATATGCAACCACTTCTTATGGTTCTTTTGCGAGTGGAAAATCACATGTTCCTAATACTACTGCTGATAGCAATTTGTCTGGAAATTCTGGTGATAAGGGCAAAAAGAAGATGCATTGCCATTATTGTAAAGATAATGATCACTTGATCAAGCAATGTCCTAACTTGAAGGCCAAAGAGGCTAAGAAGAAAGAGGGTGGTTCCACTGTAAATGCTAGTTCCACTACAAATGCAGCCATTGTTGAGTCTTCTATGAAAGGAGACTGTGATGCTGATGTTGATGCACAATGGGCTTTTAGTGCAGAGTGCACTTACAATTGTATTTTTCATGATGCATGCATGTCAGTTGTTGTAGATTCACATGTGTGGTATTTTGGCATTCGTGCTATAAATGACATTACCTCGCATCGTGAATTGTTCACCACTCTCGAGTCTGTCCCTCATGGGAATTCAGTCACTTGTGCCAACAATGCCTCTTATCCGGTTCAGGGAGTTGAAAAGATTGTGCTTGCTCCTGAAGATGGCAATTCTTTCACAATTTTTGATGCAGTTTATGTACCTGGGATTAAGAAGAATCTTTTGTCTCTATCTGCACTTGCTAGACTTGGACATGTAGTAAAATTTGTGGATGACAGATGTACAGTTCATGGTCTCAGTTTTGGTGATGAAATTGTTGCACTTGGCCTTTTGTGCCGTGGGTTGTATAAGCTCACTTTGTATGACAAGTGTGGACAAAATTTTACAAACGCAATTGTAGGTTCAAGGGTTGTTTCAGATGCAAAACTGTGGCACGCATGTTTTGGGCATTTGAATTTTGTCAGTTTTCTGCGTTTGTAGAAATCTAATATGGTTGCTTCTTTGCCGCCTTTTGAAGCACCTCTCAAACATGTTTGTGAAGGCTGTATTTTGGGTAAAATGCAGTGTGCTAAGTTTCCAAAGGATGGGTCAGTTCCTGCTACATGCAGATTGCAACTTGTGCATAGTGATGTTTGTGGGCCTATTCATACTCCATCCTTGGGAAATTACTTGTTCTTTGTGACTTTCATTAATGACTACTCCAGGCATGCATGGGTATATCCGTTGAAAGCTAAGTCCGAAGTGTTCATGTGCTTCAAGCAATTTCTTGCTAAGGCTGAAAATGTCTTGAAATATACTATGGGCACCCTCCATTCCGGTTTTTTTTTTTTTGGGGGGGGGGGGGGGTATATGTCTCATGAATTTAATGCATTTATGGCTAGTCGTGGGATAAAAGACCAATGTACAGTGCCGTATACACCTCAGCAAAATGGTGTTGCTGAGAGGAAAAACAGCTCTCTTACGGACGTGGCAAGATGTATGGTCAGAGTCAAGCTTTACCACATTTGTTTTGGCTCGAGGCTGTTATGGGTGCCACTTATGTATTCAACAGGTGTCCTACAAAAGCGTTGCAATCTATGACTCCATATGAAGCATGGCATGATACAAAGCCATCTATTGAGCACATGCGTGTTTTTAGATGTTTGGCTTATGGTTTAGTGCCACAAGTGTGGTGCAAAAAATTGGATGATAAGGCTGTCAATGTATTTTTTTTGGTTATAGTGTTGAAAGCAAAGGTTACAAGTTGTACCTGTTGGGTTCAAGCCCTTTGCCGGTCAATGGGAAAAGCCTCTTATAGGCATGCATTAAAAGTTCAGTTAAAGTAAAGTTTGCATGGCAAGAAAAAGGTCTTTATATGTAAGGTTAAGCAATCATCAAAATATAGCGTTATTTTTTGTTGCATCTCTGTGTCGAAGCTCTCTCTCTCTCTCTCTCTCTCTCTCTCTCTCTCTCTCTCTCTCTCTCTCTCTCTCTCTCTCTCTCTCTCTCTCTCTCTTTTTCTCTGCACGCCTTCTTACTCGCCATGGCTCCTCGTGGCACCCACCATAGCCCAAGTTTACAACAACTGGTATCATAGCCTGATGCACTCTTGGAGGCCTCAGCTCGAAACGCTGCTTGCAAGAAGGGGAATCCGGCTCGGCAAGCTACATCAAGCTGAGCACAACCGCCAAAGCAAGGAGGAGCTCTTGGCGCTGGCAAGGCAAGTTGATCCTGCATTCAAAACGCTGCCAGATCCCAGGCAAGAGCACAGTCGTAGGCAGATACTTCAGCGTGCATCTCAAGAGGCGTCGAAGTGTTGCAGGCAGACAATTCCTACAAGGCCATAGTTCTATTGCATATCAAAAGGGCTTCAAGCTGCATTGATAACATCTTCCAAATTGCACTCTACAGTCACCTGCGAGCACCCTTTGCCATTGACACTCCTGCCCGTTTGACTGCTACAGAACGCGCCATTTTGGCTTTTCTACTTTTAACCTTATTTGATCATTAGGCCTCTAATCAAGAGGGCCTTCACACCTATAAAGGCTGCAATAAAAGTAAAGCCAGCTAAGGTGGACAAAACATTAAAAACTCTAGGTTGTAGGCATGGCAGGCACAACCTTGTTTAGCCAAGCTATTGGATTGCTACATAAGTGGTTCTACATGATTATGACCTACATCAACTTGTGTTATCTTGCAGTTGACGACATCACCTTGCCCTTTGGAGAATTTTCTATCATAGAACAACGCCTTGGTTCTCTTTCTACAGCTTCATATCAATCAAGCAACCCAAATACTTGTTTTCCAAAATTCTCAACTATAGAGATGCAAAATTTGGGGGTGTGATGCCGACATTAGGTGCAACAGTTTTGGGATCAAGCTCGATGCAACCAAGCTTTATGGGTACCTACTTGATCACTGCATGAAAGATAGCATCAATGCCAGGAAAGCTTATTCAAAGGTTTGCTCAGAACACTCACTACAACAACATATAAAGAGTCCAAAATTGTTTTTGTTAAGTGTCATAGATTTATGATTTGTCTTTTGTCAACAAAATTACCTTTTTTTTCAGTCAAAGCCTCTTTTACTTTATCTGTTGTCAGCCATGTCCAAATTTTGTATGGGTTATAGTGTTAGGATTTGGATCGTGCTAGCTATGGTGGATGAAAGAGAAACATGGTGCAAGTGTGTGAGTGTGTGTAAGAAAAGTTATCACTCAAGTGAATTAGGTTCCAAGATAGATTAGCTTGGACTCATAAACACAATCTTGAGTATTGACTTAGCTTAGCACAAGCTCACCATAGACAAGCATGTAGTGCAAAATGAGTTGTTTTATTGAATCAAGAGATGAGATTTAAGTAGCTCTACAGCCTTGCTCCACAGTATGTGGGATAAATCCACTCTCCTCTCCTTGACTCACACCTTAGGACAAAGCTCACACTTTACAATCCTCCCCTTGAGGTTTGGAATAAGACAAGATACTGAAGATGCATGATCCACACAGGCTAACAAAATCCACACAGGATGGTGATATCCACACAGGAAAGTAAAGTCCACAAAGGATGGTGATGTCCACATAGGATGATAAGTTGGTATACCACACAGGAAAAAGTCCTCCCCTACAAGTGGAGAGTCTGCATCTTCAAAATGGGTCTTCCCAAACGCTACCTTCGTCTTCGTCCTTTTTTTCTTCTACTATGTGAGCTGATCCTCTATGAGGTCTCTTGCCTTCGTTGCTTCTGCTGTTGCTTCTACTACTGCCGCTTTCTTCATTGCTACTGCCTCCATTTGAGTAGCACCAAGAAGGAGGGTGTCCCTTCCTACCACATTTGTTGCAAGGTTTGTTTGTGTAGCAATCTTTTGCTATGTGTCCCATTATTCCACATTCATAACACTTTTGTCCGTTTGTTGCTGTTGATGGTGAATATCTTCCCCTTGAAGATGTTGCGATGAAAACTCCTCCTGATGGGGTAAGTGAACCTCTTTGCTTTCTTTCTTCTGCTTGGACTGAGTTGATTACATCTTGAAATGGTGGTGCTGGTTCTTTTTCTTCAAGAATTGTGACTAAGTGGTCATAAGAGGGTGGAAGTGCACTTCAAAGTATAGCCACTTTGTCATCTTCTGGTACTTCAACTTGGATGTAAGTGAGCTGTGTGACAATGCTCTTAAGCCTGTTCACTAGGCTAGCAATATCCTCCCCTTGAAGCATAGTAACTTTGTAGAGCTGTCTTTTAAGACTAACTTTGCTTCTTTTGGCTCTAGCTCCAAAATTACTTTCTAGGACATGCCAGGCTTCGTGTGCATGCTTACATTCATTTACGAAATGTACATAGTTATCATGCAAAGAAGTGATGATAATTCCCAATGCTTGTTCGTCTTTGGCTAAATTTTGTGCACTTGCTATGAGTGTAGATGCCCTAGTGTGCACTCCATCGGGTTCGGCTTGTTGCTCGAGGGCAGTGCTAATGACAGACCACAAACATTTTTTCATAAGATAGCCTCTTAACTTCGTTTTCCAAGTGTGAAATCCCTCCCCATTGAATTTCTCTATTCCCTTGTCCCCCAGTTGTGCCAATAGAGGGGTCTTAGCTTAGGAGACTCTCCTAGCCAGTGTTTGCCTCTTTACACGGTGCACAATTGATGATAGAAAATTTATTTGCAAAGTTGTGCTTGGTTGCAAGATTTGAAATTTTAATATCTTCTTAATGAAATGTGAAGTACCTCTTCACTCGAGGTGAAGTCACCCTTCACAGCTTTGTTTTACCTTGGCGCATTTGGCTGGAGATGCCTTTTGAAGCGTGATAATATCCGCCTTTGAATGTATTTTGGAAGGCTTTGAAACCTTTGAGATGATTGGAAGCCTTTGGTCGGGCTCTTTGATGCCTTTGAGGATTTGAAAATTTTGGGGTGTCTTGCTGCAGTTTGGTGGGAGCAAGGCCTTGAGCTTGGGAGCTTTGAACTTCTTGGAGGTGCTCGGCAGGAGGCTGCGGGGAAGGGAGCTTATGCAGGCTTGGCCAGCACCATGGGAGCAGAGGCTTAAGAAAGCCCTCGAAAATGTGCCTTGGAGCAGCAGGCCGGATAGGCGGGACCCGGTGCTTAGGAGTGGGCAAAACAAGTCTTTGAGGGCAGGACCGTGGGAAGGGGGGCCCCGTAGGGGCGGACCCAAAACGCTGGTTAAAAGCAGTTGAGCGTGCTTGGATGAGGGCAGTCGGCCGGTCGGCGATGGCCTGCGAATGCGGCCAATCGGGTAGGCAAACGGGGGGGGGGGGGGCAATCGAACGGCGGTTTCCCTGAGACGGCCGGTGGCGGCTACGGACCCGACTTGGGATTTCAATTGAGTTCACCGCCTTGCTGAAGTCCGCCTTGGGCGCCCAATTGGGGTGTGGCCGCCCTTAGAAAATGGTCAAAGACCGCTAAAATAGGAGGTTCCCACGTGCTGCTTTGAGGACTTTTGAAAACTCCTCCAAAAAATTCTTTTGTGCATTAAATGCTTCCCTCTCACACACACACAACTCTTGAGTTGCTGCAGGACAGAAATTCTAAAGAGCAAGTGAAACTACTAATCTTGCAAAATTAAGTGGACAATTAGGTACAAATTAGAAACCCGATTAGAGCGAACAAATAGCCGTCGGATAGCTCTCGAGGCGGGCTATGCACACACACTAATTGCAAATGCCAATTAACCTAAAATAAGGAGCATCCATTGAATGCAAAATGCAAGTTCTTGGAAATTGAATGCAATCTAATGCTAATTCTCTCCCTAATCAAGTCTACCTAGCCATGGAGGGTAGTGGCCTCTTGGGTGTGCCAAGGACATGCCCACACATAGCTAGATTAGTGCTTGATTAGTGAGATATGCAACTTAACTATGAAACTGTTAATGGGCCGTGACAACAATTATGCAATGCTAATCGATCTAATGGAGATGCTAATGATTAACACACACTAATGCATAATGACAATCCTAGCTAGCACACCATAGCTCTGATACCAAATGTTAGGATTTGGATCGTGCTAGCTATGGTGGATGAAAGAGAAACATGGTGCAAGTGTGTGAGTGTGTGTAAGCAAGGTCATCACTCAAGTGAATTAGGTTCCAAGATAGATTAGATTGGACTCATAAACACAATCTTGAGTATTGACTTAGCTTAGCACAAGCTCACCATAGACAAGCATATAGTGCAAAATGAGTTGTTGTTTATTGATTCAAGAGATGAGCTTTAAGTAGCTCTACAGCCTTGCTCCACAGTATGTGGGATAAATCCACTCTCCTCTCCTTGACTCACACCTTAGGACAAAGCTCACACTTTACATAGACACTGCCACCACATATGAGTGGTAAGACCTCCCAAGTCACCAATTTTTGTTCTCATCCCATTTTTTGTCCCGCTTCTTATGAGGTTACTGGGTACACCTTAAACCTAAGGTTTGGCAGTGAACCAAAAACTCCAATTTTGGTAGCTAAATATTTTGGCCTACACCCTATCTGTTCAAGGGGGGGTTACTCATCTAGCACCAGGTTGTGGATACACCAGAAATCCTTGGTTGTGAGAGAACCTAAAACTCACGGTTGACGAGTATACCAAAAACTCGAGGTATCATGAGTTGCTTGTCCAGTTCGGGCTTGAGGGGGGGATTGTTGGGTTCAAGCCCTTTGCCGGTCAGTGGGAAAAGCCTCTTATAGGCATGCAGTAAAAGTTCAGTTAAAGTAAAGTTTGCATGGCAAGAAAAAGGCCTTTATATGTAAGGTTAAGCAATCATAAAAAAATATAGCGTTATTTTTTGTTGCATCTCTGTGTCAAAGCTCTCTTTCTCTCTCTCGTTTTTTTTATGCACGCCTTCTTACTTGCCATGGCTCCTCGGTGGCACCCACCATAGCCCAAGGTTATAACAGTACCATCCACAAACAAAGCGTATTTTGGTCTCACGTGATGTTGTGTTTGTGGAAGATTCTGTTCAGCCTTTGCTATCATGTACTAGAGACAGTAATGTAAGCTCACATGACATTTATGACACTTTGTTGCCTCTTTTTAGTGGTGGAAGTACGAATGTAAATTCCAATGAAGAAAATGTACAGCCTATGGGGGTTTCTGAAAATGTTACAGATCAACCTATTACTCATGTAGATGTACATGATGTATTTGATGAGGAAAGGGCTGAAAATGAGCAGGCTAAAGGTATGCCAAAATGATTGGTGCACACTTTGCATGACAATAAATTGGATGCACCTTTGTATAGTTGTACTCATTCACGTTCTTGCCATGCCTCTTATGCATCATATTGTTATGCCTTGGCTATGTCTAGCTTACATGATGTTGAGGAACCTCTGTCTTTTGATGAAGCATAGAATTTAGAAAATTGGATGGCTGCCATGCAATCAAAATATGTGCCATGACAGATGGACTTTATGTGATTTGCCTCCTGGGAAATAAGCCATTGGTACAAAGTGGGTTTACAAGTTGAAATGCAAGCCAGCGGATGGTGAGGCTGATCTCCATAAGGCTCAACTTGTTGCAAAAGGCTATGCGCAGCAAAAAGGCATACATTATGAAGAAACTTTTGCTCCCACTTGTCATATGACTACTATTCATATTCTATGTGCATTGGCAACTCATTTTGGTTTGGATGTATATCAATTAGACATTGTTACTGCTTTCTTGAATGGTGACATATTTGCGAAAGTTTATGTAACGCAGCCTCGCCGTTTTGTCAAGAAAGGACAAGAGGACAAAATGTGCAAATGTAAGAAGGCTTTGTATGGGTTGAAGCAATCTCATTGTGCTTGGTATGAGAAAGCTGACACTCATTTGTTCAAACAAGGCTTTTGTAACAGTCCAATAGAAAGCGCATTATATGTCAAGAGTGAGGGCGATGTACTTCTCATTGTTGTTCTTTATGTGGATGATTTGCTGATCACTGGTCCCAATGAGGCATATATTGCTGAATTTAAGGTTGATTTGAATGCTACTTCCAATATGAAAGATTTGGGGCTCTTGCATCATTACTTGGGCATACAGTTTAAGCAGTGTGATGGTGGTATTGCCTTGTGTCAGAAAAGTTACATAGAGACATTGCTATGTAAGTTTGGACTTGAGGATTGCAAACCTATTGCCACTCCCATGGAAACAGGTTTGAAGTTGAGTCTACATGATGCTAGTGATCTTGTTGATGTCACTCTTTATCAAACTGTTGTTGGATGTCTCATTTATGTATATGCAACACGAGGTCGGATATCCAGTTTGCAATCTCACAGGTCAGCAGATTTATGTATATCACAGGGTCTAAGCATTGGAAGGCTGTCAAGAGGATTTCCTGCTACATAAGTAGCACTTTACATCTTGGCTTGTTTTATCCCAAGGGGGGATCATTGCCGCCAGACTTACATGCTTTTTTGGACTCAGATTGGGCTAGTTGTTTTGACACGCGAGTGTCCACAAGTGGTTTTTGTTTCATGCTTGGTAGTTCATACATATCATGGTTGAGCAATAAGAAACCTAATGTGGACACTTCTAGTTGTGAGGCTGAGTACAAGGCAGTCTTCACAGCTACAATTGAGTGTTGGGTGTTGGATAGGACACTGCCAACACTATCTACACTGACAGTCAGAGTGCATTGGCAGTTGCAAGGAACCCAGTTTTTCATGCTCGCACAAAGCACATTAAGGTGCATTACCACTATGTAAGGGAGAGGATCTCAACAGGAGAGATCAGCTTGGTTTATGGACCAAAATAGGACAACCTTGCAGATCTTTTGTTGGGGGTCCCATCGTTGCAATAGCTCCAATGAGCAACAAAATTGTCAATACGGAGGGATGAGGTACCCGGCTAGGGCATGGAAACACTCACACGGTTAGTGAGCTAATCGTGTAACTCTATAAGGTGAGATTCTCGGCCTATGGAGGAGCTAAGCCGCAATGAAGGGCAATCTCCATATCTACTTCTCTTCACCTCTAATCAACCCAATCACACACACTACAATTGCAAGATGCACACAACACTAATCCTATCATGCAACACACTAATCGCAAGCACACACACATAGATCTATCGAGCACCACACTCCAATCAAACCTACATGCACACACAAGCAAAAGAGGGCAATCACACAAGATTAGAGAGGGATTAACCACTAATTAGTTAAGATCTAGTTAATCTAAGCATCATAGGCAATCATAAGAAGCATGAGAGAGGCATAGTGAAAGAGAATGAATCATTGATTAGTGTTAATCGAATCTCATGAGCAAGGATAAGCTCAAAGACTTCATAGCCACACACCTCAAGAGCTCTCACCAAACAGTGCTCTCAACAAATGAGCTGTAGCACCCTAATTTCATTTACAAACTGCCTTATGTACCTAGGGTACAAATATGCAATGTTTGTGTGCCCGAGGCCTTTGAGGCTCCACCACTTACTGAATTTGCAACCTAGGTACAGTAACTGACCTATTCTTTACATCTTGGAACTCCCATTGAGCCTGTAACACATTAGAAATATTACAATGGCTTGAAATAAATCGAGAATTTACAATACGTGACCATTTTGGGAAAACGTGGAAAATGTGTAACTCCAATCTTTACTCCTTTGTATTCATCCTCGATGTGCACTCGTACGTCTTTGGTCCCTAGCAGCTTTTGTTGACTGACGTTGACTCAGTTAACGTTCCCCCCTTTCGATTTTAGTGCCCGTCCTCGGACACTGTTGAAAAGTGTCCTTGGAGGCTTTGGAAGGTTTTGATTGGTTGTTACGAGACTAGGCACCCTCCTGTTGTAGTGGTTAGCTGCAATTGGGATAGCTGGCGTAATGATTAGTTATGTGCTGTCTATTTATTTTACTAATTGAGTTGATGATGATTTTGTAGAGTGGAATGCGGGGAGTTGATGAAGAGGCGACAACAATTACTCTTGGCCATTTTATATTTGCACAGTATCTTAGAACATCATTGCAATAAGCCACTATGTCTCTGTAAATAGTTGTAGTGGGAACTCCCCTTATGGATCATGCAAGAACTAATGAGCTTCACTCATTGGCAAAAGTAAAGTGGTTGTAAAAAGAGGGGCCTCAATTTTTGGCACCTTAAACTCAAAATAATATATTAAATACCAACTCCACAAGAGAGGTGCCATGGAGTTTGGGGCTAGATTTAGGCCTTTCTCTTGCAGATTCTCTTCTCTACTCTCGTATGCTATGGTTATTTGCTGTGTACTCTCTAATCTAGTCTCCATCTCTTACACATCTCTTATACTCTCTTACAAGCATGTCTATGTCAATTCTATGTTTAATGTGTGTGTGTGTGTGTGTGTCATAGTTTAAGTGAGCGTGTGCTTGGAAATTGGAAGAAGAGGTGGATAGGTTGATGGTGATTGCTTGAAAGCTTGTGTTGAATATTTTAAGCGGTCGATCTCCCCCTCTTCAGTAATAGTGGTATCAGAACCTCAGGTTCGAGGAAAAATCGGCACCAGATTTCAATTTTAAGAAGGAGTTCCCCTAATCGAAAAAATCCCAATTGGAATTCATCAACCTTGCAATTCAAGGATTGAAGGACTCGTGGAAATTCGAAGTATAATTGAACGAATTTGCAGAAGAAAAACTCGACTGTTAATTGGTGGCTATTCAGCCGACTGATTTCCAATTCGGCTTCATAACGACCCAAAATATGGTATGTCGAGTGTTCACCTTCAATTCTAATGCATAATTATTGCGGATTGTGAAAGCAAGAAGAAAGCATAAAAGCTTGGACAGTTGGAAGATTTTTGACTTCGAGCGAGCAATTGTTTTGTCATGATGAACGACATCAGAAAGGTTAACTAAAGAGGAAGGAAAGAAGGATCGAAGAAGAGAGGAGGAAATTCAAGCTTGTCACGAAAATTATAAGATAGAAGGAAGGATGGAAAGAGCCATTGAAACCATTGGAGAACTACCATAATTCTCCTGCTTGAAAGCCTCAAGTTCAATATTCCCTCTTGCCTTGTGCTTCCTCGATTCAATCACAGTATATCCACAATTTTTGGCCATCCAACTCACCCCTGCTGTGGGAAGGACTGCCTAGCAGCGATTTCAACTCTAACTCCGGCCGTGGGAAGGACCGCCAACCCATGTTGTCGACCTGCACGGAAAGGCTCGCAGCTACCGCCAATACTGACGCCTACGCATACTGGGTAAAAGTCGTCACTCCCTCGCGGTCCAAAGCTTACCCTGCATGGCACCGCGAACCTCCCTTTGTACTCGCGCTCTGCCCGCAGCTTTCCAGCACGCCATGTAGGCTATTAAAAGCCTTTACACACCTCTTTTAAACCAAAAAGTTGAGGTTTAAAATTTTGGCCGCCCACTGCAAAAAAAAAAAGAGCTACAAACCCTCTACAATTCAAACCTTGGCCGTCCATTGTTCCTACTCGGCTGCCCACTACAGTCTACCTTTCACTTTGGCCGCCCTCGGCACTACCCGATTCAATTGGCTTCCCCACTGCAGCATACTGTCCTATTTTAAAGTAAACCTTCAAATCCATTTAACCCAAACCTCTAAAGGCTTTCCAATTCCATGGTGGACATTCAACTTAAGTATTAAGTTGGCCCCTTTTATTAAGGACTCGGGTACCCTTCTATAATCGTTTGGTCGGTCTCCAATTCCAATTCGATTGACTCCTTTGGCCGCACAAGCTTTCTGTTTCGCTGTTCAAAGGGGAATATTGGCCGTTCATTCTTCGCCGAGCATCTTCGACAACCTTTGGGGTGAAAGTTAAAAATTACCACTATTTTTATTTGGATAAGGAGACCGCACGCTACAAAATTCAACCGGCTCGGTAACGCACCGTTGGACCGTCTACCTCTCTGGCAATTTCCTAGCGCATCGCCATTTCGAACTGGATGCCACCGCTATTTCTCAGCTAAGTACATTACATTTCTGCTATTTATTTTATTTTATTCCGCATATTGCATCTGTGAATATCACCCAATAGCCTTTTAAGCATTACCATTTAAGTAATTTTGTTTTTAAAAAAAACACGCAATCATGGCACACCTTCCTCAGGTACCCGCGATTGCAGAGCAACTTCAAAATTTGCAGCAGTCACTCACATATGAACGCATGCGAAGGCAAGAACTTGAAGATAAATTATTGCATTTTGCACGCACCGAATCTGCACCGGCACCCAAGAAAAAAAAAATTAGCCGAAAAGCCTTCACTTTTAAAGATTTTGATGGCACTAAAGATGCTAGTACGGTTCTAGCATGGGTTAGTCAACTAGATGACTATTTTCATGATGAAGACTTTCCCGAGCGTGAAATGGTAAAGTGTGCATCCAATCATCTCACTAGCAGCGCTGCATTGTGGTGGAACGCCACCAAACAACATGGAAGAAGACCACGCACCTGGAATGCATTTAAAAAAGTGTTCTTACCTCAATTTTTTCCCACACAATACAAAGCTAAAGCACGACGTCAATGGGATTTAATTCGACAAGGTAGAAATGAAGACGTTATATCGGGTAAGGGAATACATGTCGATCCAAAGAAAAGGAAGCCATTCAATCATGGCCTAGACCCAAAAATTTGCATGAGCTATGATCTTTTATTGGTCTTTGTAGCTATTACAGGAAATTTGTTCGTAATTTTGCTTACAAAGCACATTATTTGACTCTCTTGTTGAAGAAAAAAACGCCTTATGAATGGACTGATTTGCAAGAAAGCTCATTTAATGCACTTAAGCATGCTTTGACTAATGCACCTGTATTGCAATTGCCTGATTTTGAAAGACCATTCTTTGTGGTAGTCACTGATGCTAGTGGAAAAGGTATCAGTGCAGTCCTCATGCAAGATAACCATCCAATTGCTTTCGAAAGTCGTAAATTCAAACCGTCTGAAACAAATATCAGTACTTATGATAAAGAGTTGACTGCTGTGGTACATGCATTGAAAATTTGGAAACACTATGTAATGGGTACTGACTTGATCATTAAAACTGATCAACAAAGTATCAAAAATTTAGTTTCTCAGCCCTTAATAAATGATAGACATATTAAGTGGGCCGCTTTTATTCAAAGTTTTTAGCCCAACATTCAATACCAACCTAGTAAAGAAAACGTTGTAGCTGATGCATTGAGTAGAAGACCCTCACTTGATCATCTATCAACCGTTACGGGAACTTCATTTGACACTATGCCTGACACTTATGCACATGATGATGATTTCAAAATGACCTGGTTGCACATGCTTGATAATTCTGTACACACATTTCTCGAATACACTATTCAAGAAAACTTCCTTTATTTCAAACAAAAATTGTGTGTGACTAAACCTTTCCGTACATTAATTATTGAAGAATTGCACAAACCCCCTTATGCTGGACATAGAGGATTTGCTGCAACTTTTCAAAATCTATGTCGTGATTTCTATTGGCCTACTATGAGAATGGATGTTAAACAGTATGTTTCAACTTGTTTGATTTGTCAAAAAATCAAAGCAGCTACAGGTAAGAAATTGGGACTTTTACACCCTCTCCCCATTCCTAAAAGACCTTGGGAACATATTTCAATGGATTTTGTTACTGGTTTCCCACTCACTACGCACAAACATGACATGATATGGACTATTATTGATCGTTTCTCTAAACAAGTGTACTTTGTTCCATGTAAGAAAACACTCACAGCACATCAAGCTGTACTTTTGTTTCTTAAGACTGTTTTCCCACATCATTGTTTGCCTAAAGTGATTATTTCTGATCGAGACTCAAAATTTTTTAGTGCTTTTTGGACTACTGTGTTTGACAATCTTGGCACTACACTTGACTTCACTTCTGCATTTCATCCTAAATCTAATGGTCAAACAGAAGTCACCAACCACACTATTATTGACTTGTTAAAGGCTTATGTTTCTTCTCAACCTAAGAAATGGGATGATTATCTACATATTTTGCAATTTGCATACAACAACAACACTCACACTGCCACAGGTAAGTCTGCATTTGAAATTGTATATGGTCACTCTCTTCCTACTCCTGCTTCACGTCTTTCTAATGTTGTGCCTACCGCTGATGATTTCACAACTAACTTTCATGATATTTATGCAAGTGTGCGTTCTGCCATTAAACACTCACAAGAACATTACACCAAGCATGCTAACAAGCACCACAAGGCAAACCAATTCAAAGAAGGTGATCATGTTTTACTTCGCATCGAAAAACGCAGGATCAAAAGCGTTGATATTAATGTCTTTGTTAAGCTTGCTCCTCGTTTTTATGGACCTTTCAAAATTTCAGCTGTCATTAATGATGTTTCTTTTTGTTTAGAACTACCTACACATTGGCACATTCACAATGCCTTTCACATTAGTCTTTTATGCCCATTCCGAGGACCCCTACCTACACACCACATTCCGAGGACCCCTACCTACACACCACATTTATGAGGACCCACCTTCACTTGTAGACCAAGAAGAGCAACTCATCCCTGATAAAATAGTTGACCACCACTACACGCACTAGAATGGTTTATAACCATTACCTTTTGACTTTCAAGGGCCACCCTAGAGAGGATGCCAAATGGATGCCTGAAAAGTTTTTTCGCAACTTTCTCGACCTTCTCCACACTTTCCATCACTCACGGTCCAATTGATTTCTCTATTGAGCAACTGAGGACAGTTGCTATCCCTGGTGGGAGGGATGTTACGAGATTGGGCACCCTCCTATTGTAGTGGTTAGCTGCAATTGGGATAGCTGGCGTAATGGTTAATTATGTGCTGTCTATTTATTTTACAATTGAGTTGATGATGATTTTGTAGAGTGGAATGCGGGGAGTTGATGAAGAGGCGACGACAATTACTCTTGGCCATTTTATATTTGCACAGTATCTTAGAAAATCATTGCAATAAGCCACTATGGCTCTCTAAATAGTTGTAGTGGGAACTCCCCTTATGGGTCATGCAAGAACTAATGAGCTTCACTCATTGGCAAAAGTAAAGTGGTTGTAAAAAGAGGGGCCTCAATTTTTGGCATCTTAAACTCAAAATAATATATTAAATACCAACTCCACAAGAGAGGTGCCGTGGAGTTTGGGGCTAGATATAGGCCTTTCTCTTGCAGATTCTCTTCTCTACTCTCTTATGCTATGGTTATTTGTTTTGTACTCTATAATCTAGTTTCCATCTCTTACACATCTCTTACACTCTCTTACAAGCATGTCTATGTCAATTCTATGTTTACTGTGTGTGTGCGTGTCATAGTCTAGGTGAGTGTGTGTGCTTGGAAATGGGAAGAAGAGGTGGACAGGTTGATGGTGATTGCTTGAAAGCTTGTGTTGAATATTTTAAGCGGTCGATCTCCCCCTCTTCAGTAACATTGGTTGTTGATGGTCTGATTGACTTCCTTTGTTGTTGAATTTGTTGATGAGGTTCAATTTGCTGCAGCAATTTCATTAGTCCAAATATGTCTGATTTGAGAGATGATGTTGCATTTGTCCATTGTAATAGCATAATAATGAGGCAAGTTTTAACACCAAGGTCTTTGCTGGTTCTTGTAATGGTTTTAACACCAAGGTCAACACCAAGTGATGGGGAGCGTTGGGCAGTCCCCATGATTCGTATTTGCCCAGTATTGATTTAACTAAATTTTGGCTTGTTGGTTAGCATGACATTGGTTTGGCTGTTGTAGTCCACTCAAGGTGCATAGGTGGAAGCAAGGAAAAGTGTCTAATGCATATTTCCAATAATAGGACATTCTATTTATGCACACACAAAATTGCATGGAATATGCTGTGCAAGAAAGATTTTGAGGGGTTCTTTAGAAAGATGGTGTAGCTATAAAAGCATATGGCATGGCTTTGCAAGCTGGCACCCCTTTAAGAATGGTTTTCATTGATGAGGATATGTGCTCTCATCTTATTGTGCATTGTGAGTGAGTGTTGGACTCTACGACACTCCACAAATTGCACGTTAAAAGGCGTCGACTCTTATGCTCATCTCATCCAGCATGAGCGACATGACTTTTAGATATGCTTAACCCTTCCATCTTGAGCGTAAGCCTAATAACTATGACTCCTGACATAGAGTTTAATATGACTTGAAGCTTTGGGACTAATGCTTTGCTCATTTTATGGCTCAGCAGCCCGACTCTGACTATGCCAAAGAGTGTTTTTTGCACCGTGGCGACTTGACTTTTCACATTCTTGTGCTTACTACAAACATCCCTATACGTAAAAGTAAGCTTGAATCCTCAAAAAGAGGATTCCTGAAGGACCAAGTTGGCATTGAAGATTTCTTTTGCCATATCTGTTTTATCATCTTTGAATCTGCATTCGTGCTGGTTGGTGGTCCTTCTTTGATTGTGAAGACTCCATTATTTGTTTGATTCTCCAATTAGGAATGTTGATAGAAGTCTTTGATCTTGTTGTAGGCCTCTCTTAACTGTCGGCATTTGGCTTTTGACCCGGTTCATTGGAAGACCTAGGAATCCAAATCTCTTGATGACCTTTGTATCTTCATTGTTGACTTTGCTTTGCTCTAGGTCTTGTTGAGTTCCTGAGATCTTCATGCAGGTCTGGTGTAGTTGCAGTTGGCTTGTGGTTGACTGGTAGCCAAATCTTTATATACCTTGTGTAAAATCCTTGTCTAAGAGGAACATTCTTTGAGATCCATCTTTTTTTTGTATCCTCTTGAGATTTGTGGTTGAATTTAGCATCTTTCAATATTGTTATGTTGTATACCTGCTTCTTAGGTATCCTAGGATATTGTCGAGGTTGATACCTAATGGGCCTTCTTTCTTGGGAGGGTCTTGAAGTTACTTCATATGCCCTAACATGCAGTTTTGGTATCCATATCTGTCAGTTACCTCTATAGTACTCCTGTTCCTTTAAGGTCTAATGTGATTCTATCCATCCCATGTGTTTGTATTTCTGTGTTGATTTCCTGTCTTTAATCCAAATCAGATCATTGATTTTGACTAAACTACTCTAGAAAAACACTTGCTTACTTTTGTTTGCTTTTTTGAGTACTTTGGTTGAAATATCTTTGCTTTTCTTGGTGGCTCCTTAGAGGTTTCAATTGGGTCAGCAATTGACTTGAAGTTTTGAAAGCCTGACTTGCTTGAAGAAGCTGATCCTTGAGGGTTCTTTGATGTAGAGGCATATGCTGTCACAACTTTTGTGCTAATCTGTGGGAGGTCCACTTTAGCTTTACCTTTGTCTACAAGATTTTTCTTTGATTCTTGTGACTTCTGCAACTCTGAATCTAGCATTAACGGTACCTGTAAATATTGTTGGCTACCTCTTGGAGAAGAGAGTATTAACATTATATCTTCTTTGTAGGCCTTGTGTTGGTCTAACCACTGATGTCCAATGATGATATCTGTATGCATGTCTTTTGAAGGCTTCACCTGAAATTTTACCTGCTCTTTATGATTTTGGATGCTAAGGTTAGCAACCATTTCTTTTTGACTTGTAGCCTTACCCACCATTTCTCTATTATTTGGCTTGCCTTGAGTAATCTCTAGAATACTCTGGATGTTGTCTGCAACTATATTGCAATTTGCTTCTTTATCGAGTAGAGCATTGCATCTGACACTTGGTCCTTTTTTACTGCTAAGAACTATAGATATTCTCGTTGTTGGTTCTATTGAAGATCTTTTTCTTGCTTTTGCCATGGTCTCATCTTGATCTAGCTATGTCTCTACAGAGGGTGGCTTGAGACTTTATTTTCCAATCTGACTTGCATCAGCTGATTCAACTGGCAATGAGTGATTGATCTTTGGATTTGCTATTGCTTCCTTGTTGTCTGCAACCTCGTTCTTCTTTACTTCTAGCTTTGAGGGCATTCTCTGCTCAATAGCTTATGTGGTTTCTCTTTGCTCTGTTTGATTTGAACTTGCTATTGCCTTATTTTCTTTAAGCTCTTTTGAAGTTTTGATCGATGGAGATGAATCATCCTCTATAAGATTTGCTTTGGCATCAGTCTCCATTTTAACTGTGCTTGAGGACTTTGTGCTGTCGTCCACGAGTGACTAGTCTTGGTCTTCATTCTTGGTTGTTTTTTATGACTCCATCATGTTTGAATTCTGTATCTGTGACATCTTGTGGGCCATTGGCATTCCCATTATGACGTCGTCTCCTTGAAACATGACAAATTATGTATCTCGTTGAAACATGAAAAATTATTCCCCAAGTCAAGCTGTAGATAGCATTATCTTTGCCCTGATATTGTCTATCCCATGAGTCTCCTATGATATGAGCTTCTGTGGTTTCAGGACCCAAGGCATCATAGATGGTAGAGTCTCGTTTATATCTATGACTGTTTTGGTCAAAGTATATGCTCGTTTGGTCACAACATCGAAGCTTGATTTTTGATGGAGGAGAGTTTGGCTCTGAACAGATTTCTGGGTTCACTTGGGTAATATCCTTTAGCTCTAGAGAGGATGGGCTATAATAGATTCTTTCCTCTGACATGAACCATCCTTTCTGATCTATCACTGGACGTACTTCTATGAGCTGGTATGTGGGTCGCATCAAACACTGGTTGAACCTTTTTGTACAATTGCCCTTTTTGGTCTACATAATGTGCATATGAATTATGTGTACAAAGATAACATCATTCTGTTTGATGTGTCTCTTAAACTCATGAATGATTGCACATTGTGTCAGTGGATGCAAAATCATTTGCAAACCTAACAGTTTTTTCAACCTTCGGTGATATCTCGACACCTTGACTGAATTCACACAAGAATTTGTTGTTCAAAGAATCAATTTTAAGCTTTTCAAGTGCCTAAGCGTCTTTATGCTGATTTTGAACTTGCAATGATTTTACTGGTGTTTCTAATGGTAATGCAGAATCATTTGATTGCATTAAAAGTGACAGGTTAGTTGCGCTTACATCGAGATTTGCATTTCCAATTTGCTATGTACCTTGCTTGTTGGTAGTTGAGGCATCCCTGTTGTCTGGATTTCTTGGACAATCTTCAAAAACGTGTCCACCTTTTCATCCACAATCTGAGAAATACGCCATGACTGGGATTATATCAATTGGTTTTGTCATGTCAAGCTCTTGCAGAGAAGTTTCTGCTTCTGTGCTTGCCAAGTTGTCGGCATCTTCTTTCAGAACACTAAGCATCAAGCTATAGCTTGCTCCATCTAGACCTCTATACTGTCTTTGGCTTGGTTCTCCAACTAGATTGGCTTCTATTGGTTGATCTGTTGGATCTTCCATTACTGGCTCTCGACTATAGATCTGACCACTGTAATCCATGTACAATGACCCTAACTGCATATGCACCAAATGGATGCTTTGCGGACTTGTGCAGATTTTTGGATAACCACTTGAATCAATTTTTTGCACTTTTATTTGCACTTCATCTTTAAGCTTGCAATACCTGGCTCCACTGAAGTCTGTGAACATCTGGGAGTTCTCTAAATCTGGCTTTATTCTGATCAATAGGATCTTGGCTCCTGTGGTGCTTTTACTGCTCATCAAGTATCTATGGCCTTCGAAATCTGCATATAAGACTTTATCTCCATTGTAGCCATAAAGTTGTAAAATCTGCTCTTGTGCAGATGTTGCCACTGCTACTAGCTTGCTCTACTGTACTTGAATTCTTGGCTCGATTTGAGTCCATGTTGCCTCGATCTATCAAAACTATCTCCTAGAAGATTTTAGTATTGATTAGCAAAATTTCTGTTGCTCATTTCGATTAAACTCCTTTAGCCAAAGCATTCTTGCAGTTGACTGCTCTTCAGACTCACAAGAGTTGATTAGCTATAGCTTGACATTTTCAAAATTAATTGCAACCTTTTGAAACGATGCAAAGCTGGGCCTTTAACAGATTAATCTGCAATCCACCGTGAATTGTGCATGTTCGTCCAATTGGAAGCTAATTTGCAGCACAATTACTTGCACTTGCCAATTTCTAGCATGCAAAATTCTTGAAATTTGACTGACGCTCCATTGTTGGTGGTTTCGGTTGCTTTTATCGGCCGTTCTTTTGCTCTTTTGGGCTTTTCCGCTTTTTGCTCGATTTTTCCTGGTCGTTGTTCTTGATTTGTGCTCGCTCTGCGATACTCTTCTTTCTGACTTTTTGGCTTTTTCTGCCACTTTCGGTGACTTTATTTTTATTTTTCTTAATTTTTTGCAAAATTTTGAATTTTCTTGATTTTTTGGTCTTTTCATAATTTTTAATGATTTTCGGAAAAGTTTTAAGTTTTTTACATTTTTTGTGATTTTTTGGAGATTTTATGGTTTTTTGGGATTTTCCCGGCCACTTTTGGATTTTTTAAATGAATTTTTTCATTTATTGTTACTTTTTTAAATCAATTTTTGAAATTTTTTATGATTTTCTATGTGATTTTTAATTTTCTATGAATTTTTTAATTTTCCTAATTTTTTCGTGAAACTTGTTTTTAATATATATATATATATATATATATATATATATATATATATATATATATATATATATATATTACTGGATTTTCTAAGGGGTTTTTATTCAATGTGATTTTTTAATCCTTTTTTATTTATTCTCTTTTATTGATTTTGTGATTTTAAAAAACCCCTTTTTTATTTTCTAATTGGATTTTTTTATTTTTAAAAACTTTTATATTCTTTTTTTGCGATTTTTTTGAATTGTTTAATTAAATCAAATAATGTCATTAAAATAAGGTATAAAAACACTTCCCTGGCTTACCTGGAGTGACGCGTCAGCTGGAGGCACTGACTCGCTGACGGCGCGCACGCGTGGGCAAGGTGATGGCGACTTGTTGACGCGCGTTGATTGCGGCAGCCTTGAAGGCGGCAGGACTTTGAGCGTGCGGGTGTAGAAGCAGCAGAGCGGGAGCGGGGGACCTGGGCAGTGGGAGACAGTGAGAGAGAGCGAGAGAGGGGCCAGGGGCAGGCTTGCCGCACTCAAACTGTACGAGAGAGGGAAAGAGATAAAAGGGCGTACAGCACAGAGAGAGAGAGAGAGAGAGAGAGAGAGAGAGAGAGAGAGAGAGAGAGAGAGAGAGAGAGAGAGAGAGAGAGAGAGAGAGAGAGAATAAGGGCGATATAGAGAGGGTTCTGGGAGAGTGAGACAGAGAGAGAATAAGGGAAAGAGATTGGGTGTGTGTGTGTGTGTGAGAGAGAGAGAGAGAGAGAGAGGAAGACAAAGGAAAGATAAAGGGGGCGCAGGCGTGGGAGAGAGAGAGAGAGTAAAGAGATGGGTTAGAGAGAGATGAAGGGAGAGTTAAGAGAGAGAGAGAGGACCCGAGTCCCGACAGCCTCACTACCAGCAGTGCTCGATAAAAACCTAAGTTCAGTCTAATCCCACCTACAAATTTTGAAATTTACCTCTAAATTTTATATTTGAAGGTGAGAAAACCTACAAAATTTTGAAAAAATTAGTGTAATTCGGTGTAAAAACCTTCAAATTTTATCAATTTACCTCTGTTGTTTCACATAAGTAGGTTTGCCAAGGTTTGATTTTCGAGCACTATCGACACGCCCTGTCAGCGGCAGTATCGACGCATGCGAGTGTGTGTGTGTGTGTGTGTGTGTGTGTGTGTGTGTGTGAGGGGAAGAGAGAGAGTGAGAGGGAGAAGTGGGTTCACGCGTAGAGGGAAGAAGAAGAAAACAATTGTATTGTCGGCGATTATTATCCTAGTAGATCATAAAGATCTATCCACCGCAGAGAATTTCATGCGTCGAAAGGCATGGACATCGATCTCGAACCCGGTTTTTTATTAATTGATTTTTATGTTTTATTTTCAAACGTCCACAAATGCCAAAAATTAGTCCAAACTCCAAAAAATAGCTACAAAATCCCAAAAACTGCCAAAAAAGTCTAAAAAATTCCCAAAAATTTCTAGGAAAGTTAGAAAATCACCGACATTCACAATCGAACATTTTCAACATGCAAAAGCACACCAAAAATAGTAGATTTTACCACAAATGTAATTTACGACACAATCGTCAACCCGGTCCCCGAAAATACCGAAACGCTCAAAACTCAACCACAGAGGGCACAAATGCGAACAAAATGATGCCATAAATAAGCAGTTGCAAAATAGCTCGTAAAGATCGCAAAATATCAAATTTTTATGGAATTAACCGAAAAATTATAAAAATTATCCGAAAAATACCCAAAAATTTTCAAAAAAATATCAACACATTGGGAAATAGTGCAAAAAAATAAAATCACACTCACATCAATTTAATTGCCAAACAATTTTATCAAATAAATCAAGACTAGGCAATTAAACCGGCAAAATTACCGACAAAAGTAGGTAAAAAATTGACGCAATTGAAATGTGTAAATCCCTGTTTTGAGTACAAAAATGCAGAATTAATCATTACACACATCAATTATGCAATCAAAGTATGAATATATCATGCAAACTAAACACTTTTTTAGGCACACACACATACACTAAAAAATTGACAGTTTTTACCAATCTTTAGGTGCGCACACAAAAGGGTCAAACTTGTCGGATTTGCAATGTGATTTCACAAATCATTAGTTGGGCATGAGCACAACACAAATCAATCATCACAATTGAAAAATCATAACGCACACATTGATATCTAGGTGCACAAACATGGGCAAAATAGTGCACACACACCTAAAATTAGCATACACACACTCAATTAGAATGCACACACACTTGATTTTAGTGCACACACACTTGAAATTGACCATCCAAGCATGAAATCAATTTAATTACGCACCCAATTAGCAATCCACTATCACCAATTAGCAATTGAAACTTGTCAAATCATATGCCACCAAATCTTAAAAAAATCGACATTACGGCGACGTGAAAACGAAAAATCGAAAAAAATTCAATCCACATTGCATCAACATTATATTGCATCAACATAGCATAGCATTACATTGCATCATCATGGTGGGATCTCTACACATCTCTAGATTCTAGGGAGGTTGAGAATACCACCTTGATTACCTTTCCATTGAAGATCAATTGAAAGGTCGAATGCTCCAATCCTTTATAGCAAATTAGTAAGTTAACAAAAATTAGTCAAATTAGCAAGGGGTTAGTGAGAAATTAGAATGTGTAAACACACAATTGGCAAAATACGGTGACACATTAGGGAATTATGAATACATTGCTTCATGCACACACATTCAAAATCCACAAAAACATAAACATACAAGTGAAATTAGTAGTGAAATTAGTAAGGGAACGCATTCCATTATGCCACAATTACACTAGCGTAGGCCATTGTCCTCGGTATCGGCGCCAAACGTTGGGGTCCCATCGTTGCAATAGCTCCAATGACCAACAAAATTGTCAATACGGAGGGATGAGCTACCCATCTAGGGCATGGAAACACTCACATGGTTAGTGAGCTAATCGTGGAAACACAAATGGTTAACTCTACGAGGTGAGCTTCTCGGCCTATGGAGGAGCTAAGCTGCAATGAAGATCAATATCCATATCCACTTCTCTTCACCTCTAATCAATCCAATCACACACACTACGATTGCAAAACGCACACAACACTAATCCTATCATGCAACACACTAATCTCAAGCACCTACACATAGATCTATCGAGCACCACACTCCAATCAAACCTACATGCACACACAAGCAAAAGAGGGAAATCGCACAAGATTAGAGAGGAATTAACCACTAATTAGTTAAGATCTAGTTAATCTAAGCATCATAGGCAATCATAAGAAGCATGAGAGAGGCATAGTGAAAGAGAATGAATCATTGATTAGTGTTAATCAAGTCTCATGAGCAAGGAGAAGCTCAAGGTCTCCATAGCCACACACTTCAAGAGCTCTCACCAAAGAGTGCTCTCAAGAAATGAGCTTTAGCACCCTAATTTCATTTATACACTTCCTTATGTACCTAGGGTAAAAATATGCAATGTCCGGGCGCCCAAGGCCTTTAGGGCTCCACCACTTATTGAATCTGCAACCTAGGCACAGTAACTGACCTATTCTTCACAGCTTGGAACTCCCATTGAGCCTGTAACACATTAAAAATATTACAATGGCTTAAAATAAATCGGGAATTTACAATACGTGACCATTTTGGGAAAACGTGGAAAATTGTAACTCCAATCTTTACTGCTTCTTTGTATTCATCCTCGATGTGCATCTGTACATGTTTTGTCCCTAGTAGCTTCTGTTAACTGATGTTGACTCAGTTAACATCTTTGCACAAAGGCATTCTCTCGTGAGAAGTTTGAAGCTTTCCACAAAGCTTTGGGCTTACTTCCCTTTGTGGACTAATCATGTCCTTAGGGCATGGCACTTCCCTTTACTCATGTGCCAGCTATCGTTCACCGCATCACTCCAGAGGGGATTTGTTACCATATACATGTGGTAGTGATGTGTGTGAACACACTTACGACCATCGGGACATTTTTTCCCTCTCTGGGAGGTTTTTCCCCCGTGCCTTGTATATACGCCCATTCATTCTAGGGCTATCTATCTTTCCATTGCACACTAAGTAATATACTCTCAGCTGTGTGTCTTGAGCTTCCTTCATCTTCTCCAAGCTATGTGCATTTCTCTACAACCCTAATTCCAACAAAGAAAACTCCTCTGAGTTTAATGAAAAAAATATTCTTTTTTTTCCCCCTCTTTTGACCACCTCCCATTTATTGCCTATCTATTAAATGGACATTCTGCAAAAACCCACTGGAATCCCTTGTTCTTGGCTCCAATTCTCAACATCTAATCCACATTTTGGATCCTTGGTGCCCTCGAATGGTAAAAAAATCCTCTGATCTCTCACCGTCGTAGTTATCCACCGGCTTCAACCGAGCATAACTTGACGCCCACAACTTTTATTGATGCACAATCACTTCCATTAGACTTCTCACATTGCAAACTACTTTTGAAAACTTTGACAAGCTCAAAAAATTCCTTGATGGCACATTTACCAAGGCAACCAAAATGACACACAACTGGCCCCCGCGATAAAACTTTACTGCCCATAACTTGGCCGTTTGGACTTTGATTGTCCATCCAAAAAGATCGACACACATCATGAATCAAGTACTTCAAATTTATTGAATTTCTCATACTCTGACTATCCACCTTCCCCTGTCCAACCTGGCGGGGATCTGCAAACCACCTTTTCATTTAATATGCCATATCTTGCACCTTGTAGCTCCGATTTAGGAGCCACCTATACTAGCTTGGAAAACACTTCAAGGACTCCCTCTGGCACTTCCCTTTTAGAATTTTGGACACTTTGACCAACCATCTTTAATAAACCCATGGAAAAGCACCTTGCCCCAAAAAACCACATAAAGCGGAGACATCTGCCTATTGGTTACCTTTGTAGATGCTCCATCAGTTTGGCATGCACCCATGGACACAGATAGCCTTGCTTTTGCACTCCTCATAGCAATGGCCATCTTTAGTTGCACCATCATTGCCCAAACCCATTGCTAAAAAATTTTGTTCATCAACCAAAAGCATGTTTATTGAATTCCAGGAAACATTGTGAGCAACTGTAAAAACCACTAACATATATACAAAGTCTTATTCATGTTGCATATAGTTCTTGCTTAGGTTGGTTTCCCAACCCCCAACTTCCTTTCAAAGTATAGCTTGAGATGCACACCATTCACCCATTGCCAAAGAAATCTAGCGTTCATCCTCATCTAATGGTTAGTACCATTGAAAAAACCTTGATGGACCTTGTATGGTCTTGTCTACTTCTTCTTGAACTTCTTTTGGAAGGTAATGCTGAGATAGCTCTCATACTTGATCACTAGATTATCTTTCTCTATCTGCTTCTCTGGCAGGTCCTGGTTGAACTTGTCAGCTCTCTTCTCCAGCTGCTTCACAAAGAAATATGTTGTAGCTCCTCTATTCATCTTTAAAGCTTCAAGGCTAGTGATCCTATCCTACAAAAAGCTGCTTCACAAAGAAATATGTTGTAGCTTCTCTATCCATATTTAAAGCTTCAAGGCTAGTGATCCTGTCCTACAAAACATCGTGATGAGCTCTATCAATCCTCCACATACCCTTCAGTGCACCCCATTGGACATGCCAGCAACACCGCGTCTTTACGATAGATCAATTCATATGGGGTAAAGTTGGTAACACATAAGCCTTGGAGAAAATCACCTTACCTTGTGGATATTGAATTATCACACCTCCTTCGACCTTCTGTACTACACGTTTGTAAGCTACATCAAACCACATAATGAAAGCCTTGTGAAAGCCTCTTCCAAATCAGCTTCCTTGTTGGTCGGAATGTATGCCAAATGTCACCTGCTTGTGTATCAATCTTGAACTCAAATTTGAACACATATAGCTCTAACATGAACTTCTTGATATGCCTCCCTTACTTTAGAGGAAACACCACTTCAGGCAACAAATTGTTAAATGTGAGCACATAAAATCAGATAGACTTTAAAAATTTTGCATGCAAATACTAGAGTCATCACCCACTCCTCAACTTCTGTGTATGACCTCTCCCCTGTCACCCGACTATCAAAGTAGACCGGCTTATAGTATTTACCCACTTTTTGCATTAGCACAACACCAATGGAAACAATACATACCGTCATGGCTACGTACAAGTCCTCCTTATTATTAGGAGGACAAACCATCAACAATGGACAAAGAATCTCCTTCACTTTGCCAAAGGCTACATTTGCATCCTCACTCCATTGGAAACCATGAACCTACTGGGCTCATCTTTTGGAGAGGGTATACATATTGCAAAAGCATCCAAAAGCACCTAGACAAATACTTCAACTTGTGCACAAATGAATCCAAACCGGTCACAATGGTTGGGGGTTCCATTAAAACCAAGGCACTTCACCTTTTTTGGATTTGGTTCTATTCCATTCTGTGAAACCACATGGCCTAGCAAATGAGTCCACAATTGAGCCAAATTGCACTCCTTGGGAATTTTATCCACCCTCTTCATCCAACCTTTGAAAGCATAACTTTAACTTTAACAAATGCTTAGCCCTAGAACTGTAATACCCAATATCATCCATAAAAACTTTGATGAACTTACCCATATATGGCCCAAAAACCTTGCTCATCCAATCCTGGAATGTCGCATAAGCATTCACCAAACCAAAGGGCATCATGCGATAGTCAAACCACCCCCATGGTGAAATGAATGTAGACTTTAGCTAGTCCTCCAAAGCAATACCAATATGGAAATACCTTGAAAATCCATCCATAATTGAGTATCTCTCATGCCTTGCTACCTCGCTCAAAATTTCATACTAGAATGGCAAGGGATAGTGATTCCGCTTTGTAGCAACATTTAATGGCTTATAGTTTACACACACTCTCCATTTCTCATTATTTTTTGGTGTAATGACAACAAGTGAAACCCACTCAGACTCTTGCACTAGATAAATGATACCTGCTTCAAGTATCTTTTTGATTACCTGCCACAAAGTCTCCCTTTGAATCTCTCACAATCTTTGCAGCTTTTGTGCCCTTGGCTTGTATCCCTCCTTGCGGACAATTTGATGCTCCACCCATTTAGCTCCCCACAAGCCTTTATACTCTGTGGAAAATAGATTGGGATATGATGCACACAAATCCACATAGCTCTCTCTCTCTCTCTCTCTCTCTCTCTCTCTCTCTCTCTCTCTCTCTTAGATCTTCACCCAACATGCTCTCTATTTCCACAACATTTTTTGCCGGTAAAGATTGGCCCGTAGCTTTGTGTTGCCATCACTTCTTACTTGAAAATCCCACCATTATCGATTAAACCAATGAGCAATTCAATGGGGGCACAAAAGATGGAGAGGGAGAATGGAAACACACCCAAAACCACACAAATTGCCTCTCTATATCCCAGGGTACTCACAACACCCCACTTCTCTCAAAAACACCTTCAGAACGACACATTTTCCAAAATGTACTCCTTCAGTTGCACACCAACAAGCGGCACACACACCTCAAGGAATCAACACCCATGCATCACTTGCAGTGCTTAAATCAAACACCCCACAAACACACAACACTTCTCTCTCTCTCTCTCTCTCTCTCTCTCTCTCTCTCTCTCTCTCTCTCTCTCTCTCTCTCTCTCTCTCTCTCTCTCTCTCTCTCTCTCTCCCACAAGAAGCGGCTGGGGAACACACACACATATGCCTGCACCAGCACCGGTGGGGGAATGGACAACAAGAAGGAATTGTAGAGATTGATTCTAGAAAAATGACGTGAAAAAATGACTTCTTGACTTCTTGCAATCCTCCAAGTAGCTACCCCTAAAAATGGCAAAAGGGGGGCCCTTATAGGGGTAGATTTTCCTATGTTTAGCAACCTCTTTTCCTCTCTGGACACTTGTCCAACTTTCCTTTGCATGTGTGCATGAGGAGCATCCCTTTAGCTGACTTTCCAAGCTAGCTTGCACCACAAGAAAGATCTCTATTCATAACAGTGGCACCTAGTTCCATTGGGTGGGAAAAACCCCCTTCTATCCTCAATAAAAATAGGAGGGGGCCAACGAGCCCTCCCTTGTGTACATGCCCCTACGGGCTCCACCAAATTTCCACCAATCACCAGTTAATGCCCAAAGCTATCAACAACATGAGCACATGCTTCCTACAGCACGATTGATGCCGTGAACGCCAAGGAGCAATGCCCACATGCGACGCCCACGAGAGGGGGAGGGGGGAGCCATGAGAGCTCTCTCTCTCTCCACTTGGTTACTAAATGTGTTGTCTTTGTTTATTTTATATACCACAACATCCCTCTCTAGGTATGCCCATGTGGGATATCTTGCGGTGCCACGTGGCAACTCCATGTGAGCCACCTCCAAACACTTAAAAGAAATCCTTCCAAGTTTAATGCAAAAAATCTTGTTTTTGTCCCTCCTTTGACCGCCTCCCATTTATTGTTTATTTGTCATATGGACATTCAAAAATCCACCAAAAACCATGTTCCCAACATCTACTTTGCATTCTAGATCCTCCGTATCCTCGAACAATGTGCCCAAAAATTGGTTAAAAATCATGTGATCTCTCACCGCCACAGTTATCCACCAGCTTCAACCCAATATAAGTTGATTCCCACAAATCTAATTGATGCAAAATCACTTCTAGTAGGCTTCTCACACTACTGCAAACTACCTCTGCAAACTTTGACAAGATCAAAAGAAATCCTTGATGGCACATTTACCGAGGCAACCAAACTGACACACAACTTGCCCCCAACAAAACTACAACTGCCTATAACTTGGCCGTTTGGACTTCAATTAATAATCCAAAAAGACAAACATGCACCATACATCAATTACTTCACATTTAACCACTTTCTCATCCTTTGATTATCAACTGTCCCTGTCCAACCTGGCGCAAATTTTCAAACCATATTTTCATTCAGTCTGCCACATCTTGCACCCCGCAGTTCCGATTGAGGAGCTACCTAGATTAGCTTGGAAAACACTTTGAGGACCCCCTTTGGAACTTCCCTTTCAACACTTTGGACACCACCTTTTATAGACCCCATGAAAAAGCAACTCGGTCCAAAAAACCACATTAAGTGCACACATCTACAACCATCTGCGTGCTCTTGACCTTCATACCTGCTCCATCACTTTGGCCTACACTGTGGACACACATAGCCCTGCTTTACATCCTCATAGCATTGATCGTCTTTAGCTACAACAATGTCATTCAATTTTTATTGTTAGACAGGTGTCCCTAAGGGTCCTTAAAACTCTTCTGAATAGAAAGAAATGGTGGTCTTTTAAATACTATTTTCCAAAACTGCATTCACTTTTTGGATTAAAGAGTGTATTCAAAGGAGTTTGATCCCAAGATGTGAGGTATTGATAAAGGGTTCTTTCATTTAAGGACTTCATTAGGATTCAAGAATGGGGGGAAGAAACCAGGTACTTCAAGAACTCCATCTTGCACTGGTCCCCCGACTCTCTAAAGTTGCAGCATCACCATAGAGCCCCTATTGGATAGAAACTGCCAGGAAAGTGAACAATAAGGGTTTACATTGGCTACCTCACTTTTGGGATGCTAACAGTAAGATCTGGAAAACCATTGACCTTCTCGCAACCCAATATCAACTAAATGGCTATGAGATTTGTTAGTCAATAGAGTGATAAAAGAGGTTGACAATGTTGTAATGCCAATCTGTGAATCTAAGTTTGAGTGGAATGCCTGGAGATGGACCGAAAGTAGTCTTTTTTGGAAACCCCATTGTAAAAGCATACATCATGCAATTATACACGAGAAAAATTGGTCCAGCCCCCTCAACAAAATATGGAAGAGACAATGGTTGGAGGAACGGTGGGGGGAAGTCATGGAGAACATGTGGAAGCCAAAGTGGCCACAAGTTATGAAGATATTTGTATGGAAAGTGATGTGGGGTTCTCTACCGACATGCATAAAGATCTACAAGAGAGGAATTGGGCAGATCGATGCTTGGGGTATACGATAGCTAGTGAGGATTTGGCCCACCTACTCATAAAATGCCAGGTGATCAGAGGCCTGGCAGGGAAAATTTGCAAGCGGGTCCAAAGGACATGGTAGATCAGATTCTTCAAGACTAATCTGTTCCTTGGTGGCAAGAAGTTCGGAAGTCCTGCTCTTCTCATCTGCACTCAAACTGTCAGGTACTTCTTCTTTCATCATATATGGTAGGCTAGGATCCGTGATGTATTTGAAGGAGATCTTGACATGGAAAGCTTCTTAGAGATTATTCAAGAAAGTAGAGTGGTGATCTAGATGCAAGGATGCAAGCAAGACTGGTATAGGGTTACCAACGCCGTGTTGTCAACCTACGATAAGTAAAGCCTAGAAATATAGTTCACCTACTTTATTAAGCCGGTGATGATAAGCCTTGATGAGAGGAGATATGCATCCAATATGTAATCTTCAATGCTTCAAGGCTTGGCTTGAGCTTCAATTAGGAAAAATATGAACCTCAAAGGGACCCTGTAAGAGCAACCAATTGGATTTTGTCAACAATAGGACATAAAAGGGGGGGCATGGATAGCCCATACCTACGTATATCAAAACTATATCATGTCACATGTCTATGGAAAGAGCTCGGCAATGCGATCCAAATGCATTATTGCTTGACAAATTTGAAGTTAAAATGCTTAAGTAATGGCCATTTAAAAAAATGCAAAAACTAGTGGAACCCTGGCCAAAAGCCCATTCTCATTGGTGTAGAGAATATAATCCAAAAGCATCTTTGATCCTAAAGGTCCCTTTTGGAGTTCATATTTTCCCTAAGTGAGGTTGTTTTGTAATCTTACGATGTGCTTAATACAATTCACTCACAAATTGTGGGTTTTGGAAGTTTTTTTAAAAAAGAACTCATTTCACTAGCTTGCTTTATTATTTTCTATGCTTATTAAATTTATCTTTTCTTATGAAGAAAGCAAGGTATTATTACAATTTTGCAACTCATTGGTCCCCTTGGCTATCAAATGCGGGAAGCATCCTTCCGAACCCTTTCTAGAGGGAAGCTACTAGAAAGATTAATAACAAAGGTATGCAACGTCTAGGCCAATTGTGCAATTACAACAGTAACCGATGGAAAACGATAAACAAAATTTTTCTCCAGTACAACCTTAATATGAATGAGAGACTACTGACAAGCAGAGCCCTTAAACGGCTTGACAGCCGGTGCCTACCTAACTGTGAGTTTGAGTTTCAGTGCAAAGCACGGTGATGGCTTAAGGATAGACACTTCCTTTAGCCTCAAACTAAAGAAGTATACCACACTCTTATGGAATCAATGGAGTGGTTCTCTCCACTCAACAAACAATGGGGCATGAACTTGCCAGAGTCAAGATGGGAGCCAGCCACCAAGAACATCTGGTGCCAACAATGGCCACATGATATGAAGGTCTTCCTTTGGAAGGTACTGTGGGGAGCCTTACTGACTATGGTGAAGGCTCTAGCGAGGGGGATTTGCCTGGATAGATGCTCTCAATGCGAAATGTCTAGCGAAGATCTCTTCCACCTTTTCAAGGAATGCCCTGCAATCAGTGGTTTGGCGGGTAAGATATGCAAATGGGTTCAAAGGTCCTGGAAGACAGGTTTCTTTAAGAACGATCTTTTTTTTGTGATGGAAGGTTTTCAAGAGCCAGGAGCTACTTATTGCAACACAAATTTTTAGATTCTGCTACTTTGAATAGGTCTAGAAGGCTAGGAAATGTCGAGTATTTGATAACACCATGGAATCAATCCGCTTCACAGAGATAATATAAGAAAGCAAGGGTGCAATCTTAGCCTTTAGGAAACATAAGAACTCTAATGAATGGAGCAAGATAATTGGTACCAACACTCATAGAGAAGGGCATGTGCCCTACCTTGCCACAGGGTGGCTCCCCTGTCAGCCAATGTATCTATGGTCTCTTGAAGATGATATGGCTTGGCATAAGCATGGCATGAATTTGTTATTTTTTGGGATTGTCAATAAAATTGTGAGTTTTGCAAAAAATAAAAAATAACAAAAAAACTTAGGCTGGGTTCAAATGAGGTAGAAGAAGAGGTAAGGAAAGGGGGGTGCTGCCTTGGTGGCACTCTCTCACTAGGAAAAAGGCAGGCTGCAAACTTTCAAACCCACCTCATACCTCATAATAGGTGAGCACCCCCCCCCCCCCCCCTTGGAAAATGCAGAGCTTCGTCTACTTTTGCAACACAAAACATAGATCTCTAAAGTTGAACCTCAATCAATGGCTTTTAGGTTTGCTACACAATTAGTAGAGTTCACTGCCTCTACCTCTTATGAACAGTGAGGCTGCAAGCAGCCTTCGAGTCTCTTGTTACCACCAGGTTTGTCTAAACCCAACCTTACTCTCCCTCATGCCCCTTAACTTAGCAGGCCTTTGTTTCTCCTCGCCTTGGTTTTTGGTAATATCTCTCCAATAGAGAGAGTTATACTGAATTAGTGACAACCAGAGACTACAAGAGCTCCATGCCCAAGATGAGCCAATGAAAAATAATTACAAGTTGTTCTAATGGCTAACAGTGGAACCACCCCATCACAACCAAAAGACAAATCTCAACAGAGTTCATAATGGGGGACCCTTAGTCTCCATCACTTGCTACATTCAACACACCCACACCATTGTGAGATCAAATTCATGTAGCCACAAAGAGAACCTCATTCTTCATGAGTGCAAAGTCCATAATAGATCAGATTGAACTAGTAAAAACTAGCAAATCCAATAGCAAACAGTGGGCTACAACACCATGCTTGCCCTCGAGCCAAAGCAAATCGACAAACTATTTAGGGAAGGTGTGCACGGTTTACATCCTCTGGCCCTTCTATGCCATGTTTTAGCCTGCCAACAAGGTGAGTCTAATGCCATGCAGACCTTCTAAAGTAAAGAAGATGTAAATACTAAACCTAACAAAAAAACATTAACATATAGCTCATAGGACTTTCTCCCTTGTCATGACTTTCTCGCTTGTCCCATGGAAGGTACATTGGTGCCATAAGCATTAAAAAATATGTATAGTTGTAGTAGCTATGAAAAATAATTGAAAATTCAAAGCTATATGATGGCAGAAAAAATTGCCCCTAATTTGTAACCCCATGGTCTCAGTCAAATTTTCCAGTAGTACCCAGATTTGACTTTAAGGGACCACTCCAAGTAGTTCAAAACAAGGTGAAGAGACACGAAGACCTGCTAATTTAAGGGAGGAATGAAAGTAAGTTTCAATGAGGGCCTACAATCACATTAAAATTTTATTGTGTCTTACTATAAAATTATATTATTCATTATACATATATAATCACAAATGGTTTAAATATTAGAAAAGGCCCCACTTAAATAATGAGGTGAAAGATGCACATTGCACATTATCATTTGAAAATAAAATAAAATAAAATGAAAATAAAACTAAAAATTTAAATATACATCATATTATTCATTGTACATACACAAGCTAAATTCAGAAGAGTCGTTGGCAAAAACCTCGTACTCGTTCTTCCACCTCTCTCTTCATTCACAAGGGACAAAGATATCTCTATAAAATTTATTCCGTATGATTTTGACGTCCAATGAGCTATAGTGTAGTGGTAGTGTTGTTGAGTACATAGCTGTTGGATTCAATTCAATCACACCGACTCACGTTTTATGTTGAAAAGTGGACGGTAGGACTGCTCTTTTGGGGGGGAGGCTTGTTAATTTTTTTGTGGGTCCAAAGAAGTATAATTTTCTTTTGTGCCAATGGACAGCCTCCATCATGGTGAAGGCACATTCCTTTTTGAATGTCTTTCATCGGCTCTGGTGAACCCAACCATAAATCTCGAATGGTTTATATAACAAAAAAAGATGCACTTAATTAGTAAGGTGAAATGTGCACATTACACATTATTATTTGAAAACAAAATAAATAAAAGTAATAAAATTCAAAAAACAAATTAATGGGAAAGGATTGCCTTAGCTTTGCCTTGAGCCGGTTGAAAATCAAGACTAGTTGGTTGCAAACCATGGTAAAGGGAAAAAAACGGATCAAGTATGTGAGAAAAGAGTTCAAAAATCATGCACCAAGATTGCACACTTCCCTCTATGTTTGGTCGAATTTAAGGAATTCACAAAGATTCATTTCATTAGATTGGGAAGTCTTTGCAAGGAGGAAACTCTACCAGCGGTTGCTTAATAAAAGAGTCTTTCCCAAACACTAACTGGAATTAAGCAAGCTATAGAATGCAAGAAAAGTGAAGTCATGTGAGGTTGTAAAATGAAAGGTGAAACAAAAAGAGCTCATATATATATATATATATATATATATATATATATATATATATATACGCGTGTGTGGGTTTGTGTATGTAATATATATATATATTTATATATATATATATGTGCATGTATAGAATTTACTAGAATTATGCAAGGTGAAGCTTCACTTTAGCATTCTAAAACATTAGAATGCAAGAAAAGTCACGACATGTCAAGATGTAAAATGAAAGGTGAAATAAAAATATCCATTCAATATTTTAAAATTGACATAACATTTAAGGTAAGTCTCAATCATCACTGAAAACATTGAAAGTATGCCTACTCAACTCTGCTCCTCTAAGGCTTCTTTTAGAAAGCCAAAAATTTGAATCAATACTTGAGATCATATATGGATCAAACTCCTATGGAGACTCTTTGATCCTTTGTTCTTTAGTCTTTTCAATATGCCAAAAAAAGTGAAAGCAGCTTTGGGAAATAGCATTTGAAAGGAAATGCTTTCTTTCTCTTCAATTTTTAAAGGGACGCATGTCAAGCAAACAAATTTGAACGACCTTCATCCATATGGATACTAAGATCTTTAGCAGGCCAAAAAAAGGGCTCAAATGGGGCTTGGTGTTTAGGTTACATGAGCTTGAATTCAAACCCAAATCAATCATTCTAAAAATTGCATTGGGTGATCTTCATGCATGTGCATTGGGTCACATCCACTTTGTGTGTGTCGTTTAGAGTTGAGGGTGACCTTGCCCATGTGGCACATGGAACAATATATTATACCATGTTGTGCAAATAGCAAGGTGAGATTTCACGATGGCTTTCCAAAAAGGAAATCAAGATATGAGGGAAATAAAAATACTATATATATATATATATATATATATATATAGAGAGAGAGAGAGAGAGAGAGAGAGAGAGTCACAATCGCTTGTTCTTGTGAAAAAAGCTCTTTACTCTTTAAAAGCTTAAAAATTAAAAAGGTACACAAAATAAAAGCAATGTAGTCCCATCCTAAGAAAAAAGAACAAGTATAAATTGTGTGTTCATGTTGAAAATAATATAAAATGAGAAAGGACAAAGAAAATAAACAAGGCAAAGTCTTAAAAAGCCATGTAAGGCTATGAAATGAAAGGGACTTATTTGACAAACTCCATCAACATTTAAGATGAGTCTCCATGGTTGGCATTGAAAACATTGGAAGGATGCCTAACCGACTCAACACTAAGGCTTCTTTTAGGAAGCCAAAAATCAAAATATAATTATGGAAGTGCTCCTTATAAATGTAAACATCTTGTGATGTTGACTCTCTAGCTACTTCCATTTTGTCATTGCCCCTAGTGTTCGAGAAAAGTGTGCCTCAGCTTAGCCTTGAGCCGGTTGCAAAATCAAAGTAGCCGGTTGAGGGGAGAACAAGAAGAAAAAAATTCCGCTTAAAATACATGAAAAATATTGTAAATTTGCAAAAATACTAGCTAGTATTGTAAAAGTTCCGGTTCAGATTGTCTTGGAGGGATTTTTGTATGTTTGTGAAAATGATGTTTTTCTGAATTTGCCCCTAAAAGCCCACCCATTTTGTATTTTTCAAAATCCAAACTAGATATTCTAGGTTGTTTTGAAAGGTTTTTGGCTTTCTAAAAGAAACCCTTAGTGTTCTGTTGGGTTAGGGGGACTTTCATCGTTTTTAGTGAGAATGGAGACTAGCTTTCATTTCACATCCAGATATGTGTTTACTTTTTTTGCATTCTATTGTTTTAAAGTGCTAAAGCGAAGCTTCACAATGCATAATTTTAGTAAATTTTACACACACACACACACATATGTTTTTTTTTTTTGCATTCTATTGTTTTAGAATGCATAATTTTAGTAAACATTACACACACACATATAATAATTAGTTCTTTTTATTTCACCTTTCATTCCATAACTTTACATTTCTCTCATTTTATAGCTTGATTCTAGTCAACGTTAATGTTCGAAAAAGTCTTTTTTATTAAGCGGCTGCTGATCGAGTTTCCTACTAAAAAAAAAAAAGAAAACTGGAAATACTAGCAAAATTTTTGAGATTTACAAAAAATTTGGACGACTTTCTCACATATTTCATCTATTTTTCTTTTGTTTACCATGGTTTGCAGCTAACTAGTTTCGATTTTCAATCGGCTCAAGGCTAAGCTGAGACAATCCTTTTCCAAACACTGATGCCAGTTTAATTCAACCTAACAATTTTATCACTTTCTTATTGTTTTTGAAAGCCGTGTGACCCTTTCACTTGTTTTTTTTCTTTTTGGAGGGAGAGGGAGACGGAACATGGGAGGATTTATGAAGAGTAAGTTTAAATGAGTGGTTACAATCATATGATTTTTTTGTCATGTATTAATATAAAAGTATATTATCCATTATACATACATAATCACAAATGGTTTATACATAAGAAAAGGTCCCACTTAAATAACAACGTAAAAGAAATATACATTACACATCATCATTTAAAAACAAAACAAAATAAAAACATACATTATATTATCCATTAAACATACACGATCACAAATTATTAAAAAAAACTCCACTTAAATAATAGGAATGAAAGGTGCATATTGCACATTATCATTTGAAAATAGAACAAAAAATAAAATGATATATTAAAAATTTAAAACTAAAGAATATTTTAATATTTTCATTAAAAAGATAGATCTAATACACATAAAACATTATAAAATAATCTAATAAAATGAATCTTTTTTAAATGATAAAAATCTTTATAAATCAAGATATTAAAAATATTTATTGAACCAATACTTCAATCATGAATCAAACTCCTATGAACACGCTCTTTAATCCTTTATTCTCTAAAGCCCTTTTTTACCAAGCAAAAAAATGAATTTAGCTTTGAAAAATACAGTTTGAAAGGATGTGGGACAGATGTCTAATAATTAGAATTAAAGTACCTTCACGCACATGGATACTATAGTCTTTACCAGGCCAAAAGTTAGGTAAATTTTTACACATTTTAGTGTAGAAACTTATAATCCTTGAAATTTGGATAGCAAAGGATCACAACACTTTCAAACCAAACCCCCCTCTCCCCCCGGCCCCCCCCCCCCCCCCTTCTCTCCCTTTCTCGTCGATTAGAAAACAAATTCTTGTGAATAGTTATTGTTAATATGAAGTTGTACAATTGTATTTATTACCATGTCTTCTCCTGGTAGATCATGTTTTTGGCATGCCCAAGGGCACGACAAGGCCATAACATTGCTAAAGCCATTTTAGTAATTTGTTCTCGTTTCAGAAAACAAGTTGAAAGTTTAAGATGGCATTCTCAAAGAACAAGGAGAGGAAATTCAAGCCATGCAATGCTCTCTCAAACGAAAGTAGATTTACAAACTAAAAACAAGAAAACCTTTCAATTGTTTCCACGAAAAGGTACTAGGTATGTGACCGGCGCATTGTTGAGGTTGGTCTTTACTCACAAAATACCATCTTTGAAGTGAAAAATATCAATGCTTTCATTCTAAATACGAGGCAAATATTGTTTATCATTGTATTTAAGGACTATTGGCACCTTAAAACTTGATAGCAATGTAAGCAAACATCTATACTATATATAGTCTATCTATACTAATAGATAAAGGGGGAGCGAATTTCGGCTCCCCCCTGACAGGTGGTGCTATCTCCTTGCTCAAGCCAGTGTGTCTTGCAAGCAGGCCTAGATCGTGACGAGCGGAGATGAGAGAGAGAGAAGTTCACTGTCCCATCTAGGGCCCGGTGTCGTCGAGTGCAAATGCAGAGAGAGAGAGAGAGAGAGAGAGAAAGCAGCTATGCATTTTTCGAGGCAAGCACCCTGGCAAGCCTAGCTCCTGCGTAGTGCGCGCTGTAGCAGCTACGGCCGCCACACACCCACGCTCCTTTCTTCGCCTCCGCCCAGTCTGAACCAAGCCTTACATAAGAAGACTGATTGTCTAACAATACAAGATCCTAAAACTAGAATTTGAGTTGATTATGTAGGATTTGGAGATGAATTACTTCATTATTTTAGATCGAGTAGGCCCCATTGTACAAGGCAGCGAGTGTCTCTCACTCACACACACACACACACACAAAGAGGCTCACGAGTGAGCTCGACGAGACAACGAGTGCGACAGACATATATATATATATATATATATATATATATATATATATATATATATATATATATATATATATATATATATATATATATATATATATATATATATATATATATATATATATATATATATATATATAGAGAGAGAGAGAGAGAGAGAGAGCCTTTTTTGTCGGCGAGTAGTAATCGGAAAAAATATGTCTCCGCTTAATATCATGTCCTTTTCAATATCAAAGATGTCATTTGAGAGAAAGGAAAAAAGGAGAAATTGTGCTCCAAAATAGAGAAAAATAGTGCAAAATTTTCTAAAATTTCCTCTTGGCAAATTCAAGGAAAGGAATTTTGTATGTTTGGAAAACTGATTTTTCCCGAACGCCACCGGCAATTGTCCAAGGACAAATGGTGTGTGTGTGACGGAGATGGCAGCGAGTGTGACACACACACACACACACACACACAGGCTCACGAGTCAACCCGACGAGATAGCGAGTGCGATACACACACACATAGAGAGAGAGAGAGACTCCTGCCTCTGTGCCGATAACAGATAGCATAAAAAATTGAGTCTTTGACCAGTGTGCTTGCGAGAGCGTTGAGCGAGAGAAAGAGAGAGAGATACCAGTGAACCGTGATCCTGACACAGAGCCCCGAACCTGGCTTGGTTCCATGCGTGTGTGCCTGCGTCCGTGCACCATCGCAACAGTCTCCGTATATGGTGTGTCCATATGCACTCCTACGCATTCATGAGAGAGATAGAGAGAGATACACAGATTATGGTCTCTCCATTAGTTGAGCCAATTGGGAGCAGCCTGAGCGGCGGCCTGAGCCGCGAGCTCAGTCTCAAATTCCTCCAAGTTCCAACTGGAGCACACGCGCGCGCACGCGCGCGCACACACACACACACACACACACAGAGTACTACCAACGAGGAGCAGACTATACGGGAAAAATCAATTTCACAAACATACAAAATTACATTTAAGGTAGATCCAAATTAGAGGGATCCCCCCCCCCCCCCCCCCCCTACATGTGGCGGAAGCACCTCAATTCTCGCAATGTTCCTTGAAGGCAGGCGGTGGCGCAAATGGATAGCGAGACAGAGAGATAAAGAGAGATTGTCTGAGCCAGACACACACACACACACACAAACACACACACACACACACACACAGAGAGAGAGAGAGAGAGACTTACTGGTCACTGCCTGGACCGGTCTTCACACTTTGAATGCAAGGAGTATTTGCCGATGCTCATTGTCGTCTCTCAGTAAGGACAAAGTTCAAACCAGTGAACCGTGATCCTGACAAGGAGCCCCGAAGCTGGCTTGGTTCCATGCAAGTGTGCCTGCGTCCTTGCATTATCGCACCAGTCTTCGTATATGGCATTCATGAGAGAGATAGATAGATTATGGTCTCTGCATTAGTGCATTAGTTGAGCCAACTCGGAGCATAGCCTGAGCGGCGAGCTCAGTCTCAAAATCCTCCAAGTTCCAATTGGAGCGAGCGGGGGGGGGGGGGGGGGGGGGGGAGAGAGAGAGAGAGAGAGAGAGAGAGAGAGAGAGAGAGAGAGAGAGAGAGAGAGAGAGAGAGAGAGTACTACCAATGAGGAGCAGACTGTACGGGAAAAATAAATTTCACAAACATACAAAATCTATACTATAGATAAAAGGGGAGGGGTTTCCGGCCCCCCCTGCCACATGACGCAAGCTAAGCAGTCCGGCCAGTGTGCCCTGCAATGCAACAAGCCCAGGCAGCGAGCGATGTTGGTCTCGGCGTCGTCAAGTGCAAACGCAGAGAGAGAGTGTGGCCTGCAGCACAGTACACACAGAGAGAGCAGGAGGGCACATGGCAGCTCTTCCGGCCCTCCGAGTCCGGCTGAGGAGAGAGAGGGACATGACGGTGTTCACTGTGCTAGGCAGCGCTGAGCGCACCAGGACAGTGGAGAGAGAGAGCGGACAATACTTTCAGGAGAGAGAGAGAGAGAGAGAGAGA